>NC_134592.1:40132500-40457500 GCF_037038515.1 Microtus pennsylvanicus | reverse complement strand
GTTCAGGGATATTAGGCTGCCTTTACCACAGTGACAAAATGCCTGAACTGATTTTAAAAGTAAAGTGTTTATTTGGGCTCATAGTTTTGGTTTGTGGTCACTTGGCTCCAGGGCTCCTCGCTGTGATGAAGCAAACATCATGTTAATGAGCGCATGGTGGAGCAAAGTGCCTGAGCCCATGTATACAGGAAGCAGAGAAGACAAAGGAGCAGGGTGCAAGGTGCTCCATCCCAGTGCGCACACTCCTTTCTAATTTCCACCAATCCCCGATAATATCATCAAGTTATAAACCTATGAATAGATTAGCCCATTCATGCGGAGAGATTACTCCTATTCCAGTCACTTTCCCAATACCATCCAACTAAAAAAATTTTTAGCTCTCAAGTCTTTCAGTCAGGAGCCAATTTCAAACCATAAGAAATGGGATGGACTGCAGAAGGGTCATTTCTTTCTCCTTTTCTAGGTATTTTAAGTGACTCAAACACCCTTTTCAGTGCAATTGTATCAAAATTGGTCTTGAGATTTAGGACCAAGAAGAAAATCATCAGGACTCACTCAAAGTCTGGTGAAGGGCAAGTCTGGAGTTCCTAAACCTCAAAGAATAAATCTTGAGATTCTCTCTCCTTAATAAAGTTTAAGATTGATCCCATGTGTGGGTGCACCCCTCGCAGTCCTGAGTTCCTTGCTCGTGCTCTCTCTCCTTCTGCTCCTGATTTGGACCTTGAGATTTCTGTCCAGTGCTCCAATGTGGGTCTCTATCTCTGTCTCCTTTCATCACCTGATGAAGGTTAATATTCAGGAGGATGCCTATATGTTTTTATTTGGGTTTTCCTTCTTATTTAGCTTCTCTAGGATCACTAATTATAGGCTCAACAATGGGGATGTTCTATTGGGAACTCGCCAAGGCCAGCTGGCCTGGGTCTGAAAAAGCCTGGGATAAAACCGGACTTGCTGAACATAGCGGACAATGAGGACTACTGAGAACTCAAGAACAATGGCAATGGGTTTTTGATTCTACTGCACATACTGGCTTTGGGGGAGCCTGGGCAGTTTGGATGCTCACCTTACTAGACCTGGATAAAGGTGGGTGGTCCTTGGACTTCCCAAAGGGCAGGGAACCCTGATTGCTCTTTGGGTTGACGAGGGAGGGGGACCTGATTGGGGGAGGGGGAGGGAAATGGGAGGCAGTGGCGGGGAAGAGACAAAAATCTTTAATAAATAAATTAATTAATTTAAAAAAAGATTGATCCCATGGGTGCTACACGCTGAGATCAAATGATTATAGAAGCTGGCAGAATTAGAAATGAGTAGGAAAAGTAAGTGATAAATTTTGAAAAATAAGTTCTATCTATAGATGTATAAATTGAAATAAAATATTCTTTTCCCAAATGGATGCCACCTACCTGAATTACATATATATTTCTATATCTAACCATAGACACATATATATAATTGCTATAAGCTATTGTGCACAAAATGTATATTTATAACACAAGGCATATATGCTCTATATGTATAAAGAAGTAAGGCTGAATCCATTTGGATAGTCATTGTATTTAGCAAAGTTAAGGATGAATTAAAAATTCTGTTCAGTTGATTAGATATAGCTTTGAATCAAAACAACTATTTCCTAATCTGGGTACTAAGGAGTAAGTAATTCCATTGGAATTATTTCTACAAGTATAATCTTTCTCTTCTATTGCTTTATTACCACACATATGATATACTGATCCAGTTTCTTGAAATTTAATAATTTTATCCCAGTATACATAAAATTATAATGACTAAATGCTGTGGAATAATCTTCTTGTACACTATAAATTTGTCACTTGAATTAGTTTAATAAAACACTGATTGGACAGTAGTGACGCAGAAAATAAAGGTAGGGTGACCAACTAAGGATGATCGGAAGGAGAAGAGTGGAGTCAGGAGACACCAACCAGATGCAGAGAGAGCAAGATAGCCATGCTGAACTGAGAAAAGTTACCATGAAGTGGCAGAGTGTAAATAAGGGATATGGGTTAACTTAAAATGTAAGAGATAGTTAATAATAAGCCTGAGCTATTGATCAAGCATTTATAAGTAATATTAAGCCTTTGTGTGATAATTTGGTAAGTGGCTGCTGGGTATTTGGGACCAATGGCTCTAAGACAGGAAACTTCTGACTACAACTAAACTTGACTTTGGGTTCTATTATGTCTGGAAGTTACACAACAGAGCTTAAAAGTTCACAAGCCATCGTGTCACATTTCCTTTGAATTTTCTATCCTTTGAAATAAGTACAAAGGAGTCCTCAGAAACCTACCTGCTATTTATAGGCAGCAATGGCATGTTAAAGATAAATACATGAAACAAATACATTATTGACAACTTTCTCTTTTGTTCAGCCATATGACTTTCTATTAATACAGACCTTTGGGACTCCGAAAACCAAAACACCCCTGACCAACTTGTGATAAAATCCATAAATGAAATCCACTTCAACATTATAGCTTAGATCCATGCTTATTAACCTTCCATTTTAGTATTCTGAGTCTTGTTGAGTTTTTAACCTCTCCTTTCTTGGCTCTCTGTATTCTAACCAACAAAATAGCTGTTAATAGTTGCCCACATGGGTTCCTTCCTATGGGAAATCTGCTCACTCTTCTTCTACAAAGGAGGGAAGAATTTTTAAATGAGTACTATCTTAAGGTAAATTTAATGCACTAAATCTGGACCAAAGGATTAATGCTACCTCTGATGTTCATCTCCTCTTTCAGTCCCAGCTATATATAGTTTAATCTGTTTTACTTTTTGTAGCATAATATTTAATAAATAACTATTAGAAAAATATTGAAAAAATATTTCTCCTTTTCCTAAATGTCATAAGTTCCAAATGGGATTATAAAGGTTGTAAGGGCAAAGGGTGGATACAAAGATATGGAGGAATGAATGGGATTGACATGTATGATATAGAAGGCAAAGAATAAATAAAAAAGGTAAAAATGCCAGACACAACTGCCAAATAAATAAGGAAATAAAGATTTACCTGTGTACTAAATGCAGGAATCAAGAGCTGATGTTTACTGTTGTCTTATTTAACAATAAGAAAGCTATTTAGTATTTGTTTATTCATAGACAAGAACAGCTATGAGGGTAATAGGAAAGAATGTAATGGTATATAGTAAAAGTAATATAGTAATATAGTTCTTTAGTAAAAGTTGGTGTACAGACCTTCAATAGAAGTCATGGCCATAGTTGACTAGGGCTGAGTTTTAAATGATTCTGTTCTTTTGTTGTTGTTGTTTCATTATTCTTCTGGGCTCAAGTCTTTAGCAAAGGAAGCAGAGACATGAGAGAGGGTTTATGAAGTTGTGGGTCTCTCTTCCCAAATAAATGAGGTGATTCAAGTCTTACTTATTGATCTACATTTTAGCAAATGTTGTTATTATCCCTCATTTTAACGAAGCAATCGGAGGAGAATTAGTATGTCACAAGGGTGGAACAATGGTGGTTTCCATTCTATGAAGTCCACACCTACAGATATTAAAAACACAGAGGGATGAGCCACCTTCTCCCAATGAGACAGCAGAACAGTCAATATTTTTAGGGTAATGTTTTCCCTTAATCTGTGTGAAAAGAGCTGTATCTGTTAGTCTGCCTTAAAATCAAATTTGGGTAACCTTGTCACAGCCAACCATCATATGACTGACAACAAAGGGAAGCCCATACCCTAAGAAGTTTAGAAGGGTATTTCCCAGTATATTCTCTTTCTTTTTTCTTCTCATTTCTTGATGGTAAGCTGACTTAATAGATGTATCCCATTAAATTGTATGTGATCCTGTTGCTAATGTTCAATTAATAGTGTCTCAAAGGACAAACTAACTCTTTGCTTTGTTCATCTTTTCTGTTGTTTCTTTGTCTCTGACATAAATTATCTTTTATTGGCTTTCTAAAAATCAGCATTTGCTATCAAGGATGTCTGCTACTTCATATCGGTCTCTAATATTCCTAGCTCTTGTTTCCACATAAAGATTCACCATGTGAAAGTATCTTCTAAATCTCTTTTGCAAAGGACCAAGATCTGTCCTAGATATCAGGAAGTATTCTAAGGTGCTTAAAGAAAGGGGAAGAAGAGCTCAGAAAACAAGGAGGAAGTTTGCCTCCTTGAAGTTCTGGTGAGGAAGTAGATAGGTGCCAGACAGAAATAAGTTTTCTTGTTTGGGCATCTTCTGGACCTGGTGTAGAAGAAGTTCAAGTAAAAAAAAAAATAAGGGCAAGAAGGAAAATAAAAATTGTGTTTTCAGAAAACATTAATAAAGCGTTTTAGGGGCAACCCAGAAAGGTCAGCAATGAAGAATTACCAATAAACCACAAAACACAACAGCTAAGAAGGGGTCAAATGGTACTTAGGTATCTAAGCACAGAGAAACAGCTAACAGTGCAGGTTCTGTCTGCTAAACACAGTTCTTTCAGTTTAAGAAGAAATATAACACTTCCATGGCTTTGAGTAAAAGCATCAAATATTTAATAATGAGGATCTACAACCTGCTCAAAATAAGGAAAATGTTGGCTTGTTCTTTAGAAGTACTAGAGGAGGCTTCTTGTTTAAAATGATAGCCACTTCTGTATAACGACAGAGATTTATATACAGAAACTAAGTGTTGTGATATTTAGGTTTGAAGGGTTATTTTTTTCTAATTTGGTCTTTAGGTCCCTATCTAGAGTAGACAAAAGTTAAAATAGTTGTTGGCAAGAGAAAATAAAGGTTAAGTGTATCAGTTGGATATTGTGAGGAATTGATACCCAAATGCATGAGGCAGAAAAATTATAGAAAATGTGTGTTTCAGATTTAAACAAGATTAGGTATGATGACAGGTGACTGTCAAAGTCTACAGGCAGCAGGAAACTGAAGTAGTGACTAGAGAACGTGAAAGAGCCTGGGGCATAGGCTTGTATGAAGTATCAAGGATTTTTTCTCTGGGCCTGTAGATTGACTGTTTTAAAGGAAAGACCCACAAAGAAGACTTATGTACATAACTATGGTGTTGAACATTAGGTTCTAGGATAGTTGGCAGCTACAAGGTATGCTGGAGTAAGGGTCAGTGAGATGAAGAAGAAATGGGCTAAGTAGTAAACTACCACACAGCAGGTGGTAACTTTTAATTAGATCAAAGGTATCAAAGAAAGATGTTGAAGACACAGACCTAATGATAACGCATTTTCCACACTTAACTTTGGTAAATAAAAGAGAGAGAGAGAGAGGCTGTGGTGGGGAAAAGAACAGAGACTCCTGGCACCTTGTAAGAAGCTCACACTACAGAAGAGGCTCAAAACAAGGTCCCCAGCTTTTAGTGTCTCGGCGAGGGGACTGGGCACTCTCTGGGTCATTTGATTTTTCAAACAATCTTTCCTCTAATGTAATGCATTATTTTTCAAACTGGCCTCCTCTTTATCTCCTCTTCACTTCAAAACCTGTAAACAGAGGCTGCTTGTTTGTTTCCTGACCACCCAAACCAGAATAAGCACACGGAAATTTTGTTAATTCCAACACTGTTTGGCCAATGGTTCATTCATATTTCTAGCTAGCTCTTATATCTTAAATTAACCCATTCTATTAATCTGTGTATCACTACAAGGCTGTGACTTACCAGCAAGGTTCCTGCGGCAACATCTTTCTCCTTTGGCAGCTACATAGTGTCTCCTTGACTCTTCCTACTCTCTCCGTTTGGATTTCCCACCTGACTTTACTCTGCTAAGCCGTTGGCAAAAACAGCTTTTTTCACTAACCAATAAAAGCATCCATATACAGAAGAACATTCCACATCAAAAACTGATCCTCCTATTGTTGTGCTGTCATGGGAAGTGACTGTGAGAAGCAAAATTTGTGCCAACTTTCAGGAAAACAACTAGTTAGATGGAGTGAGACCAATGGCCTTGTATTCTTTGACTATGCTATTTTATTCATAAGAATACATTATAAGGAGCTACATCCGAGTTGCAGGTTTAATGTATAAAGATGGTCACTGAAGCACTAATAGTGCGGTAAGGCGATGTAAATAAATGAAATGCCTAAAATGCTAATTAATTCCATTTTCTGTCAGGACTCTATAACATGGAAGAGTGTTTTCACAGAAAAAAAGATTCTTTCAAAGGGGATGTGCATGATCTAAAAGTGGAGTCCAAAGCTTGAAATCAAGCTACTAATGTATATATTAAAATTTTAACCCTTCTCTTTGGCAGGATTATGAGCTGTTTTAAATGAATAGTTCATAGTTCCCTGTACTTTTTTCTAAGGAACATTGATTCCTTTATTATAAAGAAGAGCATTCTAAAATGTACTTCTGTATGAATGCTTTTCTCTTTTCTTTATTCTTTCTTTTAACAGACTAATGCCCCTATCTATCCATATAAAGTTCCTCTTTCCTTTTTATTTCTTCCACCTCAGCTGTCCCCTCTTCATTATAACAATACTTTCACATTCTGTAAGACATAAAACCAAATAAGCCAATCTCATACATGTCTCCTCTCTGTTGTTTAACATACTTATATTATTCATTTCCTTCTTTGGTACAGACTTTTTAAATTATTTTGAGCAAAAGAAATAAATGAATTTACATCCTAGCAGTCTCCTTAGCTGGAAGGGAATTCTCTTTTGAATGAATGCTGCTACTGTTTCTTGCCTGAATGTGTTTCTCACTCATTTTGCTTTTCAGCTGTTGTCATATTCTGTTTTCCTCGAAGGAGGTATAATTCTACACACAAAGCTATTGTCTTGAAATGGCTAGTAGATTCCAGGCCATTTTATGATCTTGTCTGTGCTTCCTCCAACTTCCCCTATGGGCCAGACCCTCATTTTTCTCCTGGTCCCTACAACAGCTGTGAGAATGAGTATCAGGCAATGATGATCATTATAACAATTACTAGCAAATGATTTCAGCTATCAATTGTTATTAAGTGATTTCACAGAAAGTTACTGAGCAGGTGTTGCACTGTCAAAGTCCCACATTGGGGCAACATCTGTCAGGGTCCAGCCTCAAGGTGTTCACACAATCCAGGGCAGGGGCATGTGGATTAGAAACATTAGGGAGGCAGAACAGAGATACAAAAGAAACAGGCAGAGACACAGAATAGAGTCAGGAGGGCAACTCAGTGAACTCTGAATTTTTCCATATGCTTATATACCCCAATCCAAAAAGGGGAAACAAGGTAAAAGACTTATTTACACAATACAAAGAACAAACAGAGCAATTACCTCCTCAATACCTGAAACATCAAGCAGCTATATCCTGAGTTAACTATTTTGATGTTTAGGCAGGCTGTGCAACAACCACACCTTAGGTCAAGCATCCTGTAGGCAGCCACTCCCTGGCAAACCTCCTGTCACAACCTTGAAGGAACAAGAACAGGCCTGAACTCTCTGACCATTGCAATAAATATGCGGGAGTATCTCATTCATTTTTTTAGCTCTAGCAAACTCGGGCTTAGTACTTTACTAGTAATAGGTTCTTAAATATTTTTAGGTTCAGTGATAACTTTAAGGGAGCATAGTGTCAAAAATTGTCTTACAACTGAGAGTTAATGTAGTAAGGAGTTTCTTTTGTTTAGCACTTCTGTATCAATGTATTTATTCAGCAAGAAGGTTTACACAAAGGGATAGTATCACTGTTATCAAGTCCTTTCCTATGGATACATTTGCTTCTTTCACAAGCTACTTTGAAATACTAAGTGTAAGACATGTTATCCACATTCTTCAAGAATCGGTGTTGGAAGCTGTAAGCCAACTCTCATCTCTATTCTGTTGTTCCTACTGAGCAACAGTAGCCCATTACTTGGGCAGCCTCATTACCTACCCTGCTAAAGCTCAGTGTGTTCACAGTCATCCTTGCCTCTTTCTGGTGCAGCATAGCTAAGCCTTCATTAATAAATTATGAGCAGAAATATGGGCTAGCACTTCCACATGAAATCTTGTTAAAATATCAGGAACATCATTTCTCTTGTTCAATTTTTTCCCCCAGACTTTCCTTATGTGGACATGCTTGTCTCAAACTCACAGGGAACCTTCAGCCTCTGCCTCCCCATTGCTGGGGTTTGCAGGTCGAAGTCATATTGCCAAGCTTCTTTTTCTCGTTGTATTCCTCCACGTCTGCAAATAATGTAGGTGGAAATTTCATGAGAATCTTTGCGATGAAAATTAAGGGTTCCAACTTGGAATAGTACCTTAGAAACCTGAAAGGATCAGGAGTCCCCACAACTTCCTGTGTAGTTACATAAGTGGAGAAAATAGCTACAGTTACATTCTACAAGCAGTAGAAGGTAGATACAACCCAGGGGTTCTTATCCCCAAAATGAGTGTTCTTAGTGTCTGTGTTGTGCCATCTCCCCATATTCTATGTCAAATGAATCATTTTAGAATATGATTCTTCATAGTAAAATTAGAATGGTATCTTTGGTCTTGGCATCAGAAAGCATTCTCAAAGAGAAGAAATAAAAAAAATTGGGGTCTAGCTAAATACTATGATAAATATACACTATGGGTTCAAACAATGTTTCTTAAATCTTTTTGTTGTTTTTGGTGGTGGTGGTGGTGGTTAAATCTTTAAGAAACTTGGATACTGAATTCTCTAAAAATAGAAAATAATCATCACTCTACTCAGAAATAAAACAATAACTATTCTGAATACAAATTTATATGCTGATTATTCTGAAGATTATTATTTATAAGGTATAGTTGAAAAAATACTATACGTCACCAAAAATAGAAATCAACACATGAAGAAACATTTTCATTTTCCTTGAAGTTCTTTGTGAAGGGAAATTGGATAGTTCTGCTTTTTTGTTTTTCAGGAATTTGTTGTTGTTTTTGCATTTTTATACTAATGATGTTTTCAATAACATCAAGTAAAATATAAAGAATATGCAATTCATCATCATACCCTTAACAATGTTTTCATATTCATCCTATACTTTCAACCATATTTGGTTCAATAGTATTCATGAAAATTCTTTCCTAAGCAAAGGGATGGGATTTTAAAGTCTTCTGATGTCACTGTGGCTTTTTCATCAATTCCCTTTCAACCTAACAGTACTGAAACTGAGTAAAGATTTACGTGTTTCTGATTCATTTTCCTGGGAAGTTAATACATTATTTTTGCAAATAGAAGATGTGTTGAATATTCAATTTTTATGAATATGACTATAATAAAACAGGCAGACCTTAGCTCAATACAATAAAAAAGCCCACCTCACTCATTGTATCAAATTCTTTTTTCATTATTCTAACTGTGGAAGCTGAAACTGCCGCTGCAAAACTTGTTGTCATGACAACAAAATCCCCTAAGAAATGATGCAAGTTTCCATATGAAGGAAGTATTCATGATGATTTAACAGAAAGATGCTGCAACCATCCACAACAAACCCATTTTTCCAGCTTGTCTATTGTTTGCTTGAATGTTTTAACAGCTAGCATAATCTCTTTCCTACATAGCTCTTCAATATGCTATAATTAATAATTATCTGAGATTTCCTACATCAGCTCTTGTTTACAATAAAGGAAAAAGACAGGTGCTAATATCCACCAATATTTACAAGTTAAATTAGATACATTTTATTTGTCCTTGATGTCCTTAAACATCCTTCATCACTGTAAGGAAAGATTTGCTAGTGCCATACAAGGATAACTTGTAAAATAGTCTATGTCTATTAACAAAGAGGGGAAAATAAAACGTGACAGGGTAAAAGCCATCATTTAAAATAATAAAGCATTATATATGTATATATATATATATATATATATGCAGCCATACATACATTCAAAGTCCACCACCTCACACAAAACGCTTTCTACCATGTTACCTCCTTAAGACTTTACTCTCTGGATTCTAAACTGAGAATACAAATCTGCAAGCATCAGAATGCAAAATACTGGTGACTTCCAATCTTTCCACTTGGAAGTTTGAGAATGTTTCTTGTTGTAATCGATGCTTTCTTTATATATATATTCCACATTCTACTAGTTACATGTGTTCTAAGCCATTACAGCATTTGTATACACTTAGCCTAAACCCTAACTACTCTGAAGAAAAAAGCACTTTTATTTACTTTTTTAAAAAAACACATTTATTTATTTATTATGTATACAATGTTCTGTCTGTGTGTATGCCTGCAGGCCATAAGAAGGCACCAGACTGCATTACAGATGGTTGTGAGCCACCATGTGGTTGCTGGGAATTGAACTCAGGACCTTTGAAAGAGCAGGCAATGCTCTTAACCACTGAGCCATATCTCCAGCCCTTTATTTACTTTTTGAAGTTTGCTTCTGTGACTCTTCTTTTAAACCATAGTGGTTCTATAGAAAAAAATCTAATAATGCATGTTAATAAAATAAGACATTTCAGGAATTATAGGAGATTAAAGATCATACATTTATACATTCAAAAGTTTGCATACTGTATAATGTTATCACCATATAAAATTATCACATAAAATGCTGGTTTCTTCATTTTAAGCACATTGATTAAAAAAAAGCAAAAATTAAGAAAGTAAATACCTGAAAATACTGAGGGGGAGACAGTGGCTCTGGTAGCGAACCAGTTGGATACTAAGATAATCATTCAATACAATGTTGACATTTTAAATGTTAAGCTAATATTGAACACCTTCTCTTCACAAATACTTGCTGAGTTTATTTCAGAAGCAAGCTGAAGGACTTCTCTGGCTTCTTCTTCCTAATAGTTGCTGTTGCTCAAGCTGTTATAGAAACAAAGAAACCCAGAGCCTTAGACTGGAGTGACAGCGAATCTGCCTAAATGTGAAGAAGTCGAATCTCTTCAAAACAATTCAAGTTCCTTCCTACAAGCTACTCCTGAAAGGTGATCTCTTGCCAAGATATCAAAAGATAGTGATATTTTCATCCAAATTTTGTAAGAACTTCATGATGCAGACCAACAAACATTGATTAAAAATGAAATAGTAGATATGTCTTAAGCCTGATAGTTAAACCACAATTTCTTTGTAGAGAATGCTGTAACACAGCCATGTCTTCTTTCTTAGCAAAGCAGAAGGATCTTTTTATCTTAGTTTGACTTAAAAAAAATCTACCAGAGAAAGCACAGCCTGCTGGACAAAGTAACTTTTCCAAAGAACAGAGGAGTGGACGGAAGGACTGAAAAGCCACTGAGGTCCCAGCACTGACTTCTTAAGTTCCAAGGAATGGGTCTTTTCTGGATGTTCATCTCTGATTTTTAAGATGCTCGTATCTGGGGTTGGAGAGTTGGCTCAGCAATTAAGTGCACTGATTGCTCTTGCAGAGGACCAGGGTTTGGTTCTCAGCACCCCGTGGGAACACACAACCATCTGTAACTACAGTTTCCAAAAAGTACAGTGCTCTCTATAGCTTCTACAGGCACCAGGCACACATGTGGTGCACAACATATACGCAGATAAACATCAAACAAATCTTCTTCAAAAGGATGCCTAAATTTGAAGCTTCTTGGGATTTAACTTAGTATTCATTCAAGTAAGGCTGCCCCATATTTCGTTTCCTTTTCTGGCTAATGAAGTCTCTGAGGTGAATATTTTTGGAACTGCCAGTATTTTCAACACCAGGCACCCATATTTAGTGAGTAGCTGAAGTGAGATCCTAGGAAGAGCCCATCATCTTAAACACCAAAGGGAGCACTTCCCAAAGTGATATTTCAACTGAATGACTTTTCCAAAAACTAAAATGTATAAAAAGGTCATACTTGAATAGCTCATAAATCAATTGGGTGTCAATACAGAGCTAAAAAATACGTGGAGGCAAGAGGGGACAAGAGGTTTACTATCTTTTTAATGAGTTGTATTCTAGTGCAAAGTTCCCCCCAAAAAAAGACAGGAAGGGGCATTAACTATTCCTCGTCATTAGAGAAACACATTATTAAGCAACAAGATACTATTATAGACTTACTAGAATGTATACCAATAAAAAATGCTGGTAATATTAGGTGTTTACAAGCATGTGGGTAAACTTGATCCATTGCATGTTGCCAGTGCTAACATGAAATGCACAGTCACTTGGAAACCAATTCAGTATTATTGTAACAAAGCCCACACACGCTACCAAAGGCATACTACCATACAGTGGTTCCAATCCTACATACCTAGCTGGGGCAAATGAAAGTGTACATTCACACAAATGTTCAGAAAAGCATTGTGCATTACCCGCTAAACAAAACCTGGACCCAATAACAATGTGTATTAATTGGTGAAAAAAAATAGAATATTGCTTTGTATTAGAATGTTACACAGTGGCAAAAACAATATTTATGTGTGCACCCATCATTAATTAACCTCTAAAATATTTTAAGTAAAAGGTGAGATATAAATGCTTATGTTTTGGTTATATTATTCTTATTTTATTCAGACAGGGTCTTATTATGTTGTCCCAGATGACCTGGAACTCACTATGTAGGGGTCACAGAGATCCTCCTGGCTCTGCCTAATGAGTGCTGGACTGGGATTAAAGCATGTGTCACCATGTCCACTGTATTAGCATGTTTAAGGAAAATCTTTAATAGGCACAAGTCTGTAGAAACAGAAAGCAGACCAACAATATCTCAGTGCATGAACATGACGATTGACAGAAGGTTGATGTAAAAACTCATTTTGAATTAACTGAAAATAGAACCATGATGGCTGAGCATGATATATTTTCACTACACTGAAAATAATAAAATTCTCTACTTATAGTGAGATATTCATGCTATTTAAAAGTGATTTCTTGAGAATCATTGTTAAAAGGTAATCAAGCCTTTGCAATGAAAGTATCTCCAGTAGATATGTGCACCTGGCTTTGATGCTGCAAACTGATCTGTAAACAAACTGCCCATCACTGTCAGGACTAGGGGAGGCAGATCCCTAGAGTCACCCTGTCATGAAGAAATGAGAGTGGGAAGGCTTCAGTGAGGCTTGTAAGCTGCCACATGCATTCTTGTTTAGTTTTCAGTGTTGTGAGATACACACACATGTAGTTATGTATTGGCTATCGCTTTCAGGCAGGCAGAGATAGAAAGAAACAAACATGCAGGATTATGCATGACGTTTTGCACTGACCTGCACGGGCACATCCTTCACTGCCTGTTGTGCGCATCCTCTTCCCAGTGGCTTTTAACTCATCACTCCAAGCTGTGTACAAGTAAGGAGAGACACAGGAACAGGAAGGGCAGGCTCTTGGCGCAATTCAACCATGGAATCCCACTTCGAAAATAATTATACTGCATCTACTGAAGGCATTTTTGCTGACATTTATTGCATCCCTTGCAGTTCCAGCTATAATGGATTGGGAGCTATCATTTACAATGTGAGGAATAATTAAGAGTCATTTTATGGCTGAAAAAAATATTCTCTCAAAGTAAAAGTTCACTCTTCCATTTTTTACCACATAAAAGAAGTCTGTGAAACAATGGGAATTCTACTATTAAATGCAAGTATAAAATTATTCTGTAAGGGCTCTCACTGAGCCAGAGGCTATAACATTGTGGTGAGGGCTATTGCTTCATCATAACTGACTGCTGGTGTGCTCTGTTCAGACAGGTGGGAAAAGACCATGACTGTGGGGTGTGTACATTAGCCACAAGCTGAAAATGATGGACACTTTGACCTGCTATGCTGTTGCCCCAGCTGCTACTGATAATTCTTGGTACTATTTCTAGAAACATTCTCAGGGACTGTCTTCAGAATAAGCCAGCTGACTCTACTAAGGGCAGATTACTCACCACACAGTTTGTATCATTTGACTAGGGAAAGTAGCCTACATGTGGTCTAAATTAAGGTTCTCAGCCTCAGTCCTTTAGACACATAGCACTGGATATTCCCGGGGATTAAGGCCATCCTACATACTGCAGGATACTCAGTGACTCCCAACAGATGCCCAACACTCCAGCCCCCACTGTCAACGAAATATGCTTCAAGAAAATGCAAAATATCTCTAAGGAGTAAAAAAAATCATAGGAGTATTGACAACGAACTCAAAATCTTTGAAATATTCAAAAGAATGTGTAGAGTTTGAAGAATTACCATGTTTCTCACTGTTGAGTTGTTGAGGTAACTTTAGACATGTTGATACACAGGACATTCAAAGTGAAAAATTTTAGGGGGAACATTTGTACGAAGGAAAAGGCACATTGTTCTGTCATCAAACTCCAGCACCAAGTACAACGAATGGTGGCAATGTCAACTGGATAAGAGCCTGGGTCTCACTATGTGCCTGATACTCAACAGAGCTGAACAAATAGCCTTGATTTTGAAGTTAAAGAAACATATCCCAAACAGAATCTAAACTTTAAACCCAAAATCTATTACTTTACATGATTTCAGGTCTTAATGTGTGTGTGTATGTTGTCGGGGTTTCTGTCCTGCTTGGTTTCTGCAGCCATTTAATCCCAAAGAAATTCATACAGAAGAGTCTACATTAGTTATAAACTGATTGGCCCATTAGCTCAGGCTTTTTATTAACTCTTATAACTTATATTAGCCCATTATTCTAGTATATGTTAGCCACATGGCTCAGTACCTTTTTCAGCAGGGCAGGTCATATCTTGCTTCTTCGGTGTCTGGGTAGGACTCGGGAGGAATGGGCTTCCTCTTTCCCAGAATTCTCCTGTTTCTTTGACCAGCCTCTGCTTCCTGTCTGGTTGTCCCACCTATACTTCCTGCCTGGCTACTGGCCAATCAGTGTTTATTTAAAACCTAATTGACAGAATATAGACAATTGTCCCGCAGCATGTGTGTGTGTGTGTGTGTGCGCATGCACTGCATGTACACATATGCATATTTATATGTGTTTGTATGTATACTGTATGTGTATATATGCAAGTCATGTACATATAAATATATATATATATATATATATATATATATATATATATATATGCACTTGTGTGTGTGTATACCAAAGTAATTATGCAGTACATAAAAGTGAAAAGGCATGTATTTGGTAATTTAATGCTATATATCACAATTCCTTGAACAAAGTGAATTAACATTGTGCTCTAATAGCTTGTTAATCACACCAATGATGAGAGTACGGCAAATAGCCAACCTTCAAATAAAATGCTGGATAGATTAAGTCAACAGCAATCTTTTGGTCATGTATACTCACAGCCTGGAGAATGGAGGACACTCAGCAAGGAGGCCTGCAATAGGGTTGTTCTGAGGACAGAACCAAGGCATTTGGGAGGCTGGCTTTGTAGCAACAAAAAGATGGAGAGAGTCTGGGGTTTCAGGGAAGAATGTGATAGGCTTGAATATGCTTATGGATAACGTTAACAATCTGTTAAGAGGAGAACTGGTGCGGTGTTTTCCCCAGAGGGGTGAGGCAGAGTGGAACATGTGTATCAGAAACAAGACAGCCTATACTTAATTTTAGTTCCTATGTGGTACAAAGTTATCAAGTCATAGCACAGCACGAAAGGCATCGTGATGCATGTTCCTAGACAGTTGTGATTTATGATATCTCATTCATCTTGAATACAAAGAAAAGACCAAGCAGTCGAAGCCTTCCCCAAGGACTTAGTGGTACTAATGTTTTGCAAATTAAAATCTTCCTTCAAAACTTTTAATTTCAGCAACAGGAATTAAAAACTTCTAAACACTATAGACAACTGGAGAAGAAGAAAAACACAGCCCTTTCTTTTCAGTTCATGTCTACATCATCTGAGAGCCTAGTTCTGAGTTTGGTGCTTCTGTGTGGTATCTCAACAGAGATACCATGAAGAAGGAGGTGGTACTGGGGACTGAAATGCTTCCTGTTTGTAAACAGGCAGACCACACATTGGGGTCTACCTTAGCATACTTTTCTGCCTCAGGAACTTTCGAAAACTGCAACACCCTTAAGTTCTATAATCACATTGTTTTCTAAAGGTGCCCTCAACTCCCAGCGATCTTCCTCAAGTAATTTTATATGTATTTAATTGTATTTTATTTCTATAATCACTGATACAATAGGTAAGTTTCAGAACTAGATTTGAAAATCATTTGGAGTATTAAAATAATAAATAAATAAAGAGCAAAAGCTTGATCCAGCACCAAAGATCTAAGTTTGAAGACTTTTCTGACAATTTCAGTCTACAAAAGAGTTCAGAAAGGCTGTTCATCACCCATAGCCTAAAGCCTTATTTCTCCAATGGGGTTGATGAGAGAATTACATATAAAAGGAGCTAGAATTTATTTGTCGGCTCTACTTGTCCATCCATCCACTCATCCATCTACCCATCCACCCATCTATCTTTCCATCCATCCATAGCATATAAAATAATGAGAGCCTCAGTTCCATACCAACAGTGAGTCAATGGAATAACAAAAATAACTATGAAAGCACAGCAAACAGAATCTTGGCAGACAAACAGACATCTTCATCTTCCTGATGTAGTATAGTGACCCTATGTCACATTAGAGATGACACATCAAACTATCAGTCTTGTCTTTGTTCTATCTCATGTTTATATCATTTGCTTAAATAATTTAGGTGACAGACCAACATTAATTCAATATCTAGTTCTCTGTCTGTCTATCTATTTGTCGCTCATGTTTCATCTTGAACTTTTGAATTTAATTTTGTAGCTATAAATATTAAATCAGGACAAATTCTATAAGCATCCAAATCCTGGTATATGTGCCATCCAGAGTCTCATAAGATATTGCAACACTGAGAGTGAAAATAGTACCACCCTCTGGAAATTTTCTATTTAATTGAATAAAATCAGGGTTATTTTTTATGTAGCTGATATGTTATACAATTTAATACATTCCCTGAAGTATAAAAGGGAATGGTGGGGTGGGGGAGTACACACGCGCACACACCAACGCCCACACACTATAGGTGGGGGCTATTGATTGTGTCTGAGCAAACTTTGAACTAGTCCAGTTTTCTCCATGCATAGAGGGAGAAAACTTGGAGCTTTACTCAGGGCTGAGTGTCAGCGCAGGTTATTAATATTTATGGCTCCTTCTCAGGAAGTCTGAAATCTATTCTAGCCTGCTAAGAAAATCAATGGAAGCTCCATATAGCCCACTCTATCCTTTAAGACACTTTCACGCTATTTTCTCATTTGATCTATCCCCAACCTACTTTAGGCTACTCAAAGAGATGGACACTCCAGCAAGCAAAGTAAAGAGACCTCTTAACCTGTCCACCAGTGCTGAAGTTTCTTATTTTCAAATGATGTCCCTAACAGCCAGCATCTCCCAACCCCCACCACCTGGGCCTCCACTTTGTTGGGGATTTTCTGGTGATTGTGATTGTTGAACATGTTCCCTTACTCTACCTTTTTTTCCCTCATGCCAGGCAGGGGGCCTTGAAAGCTACCTCAGACTTTAGGCTACCTACAAAGAGCCTCTTCTTCTTGGCCTGCTGGTAGCACAATGAAAAACTACAGGGAAGAGGAGGGCACAAGCATATGTATGCAGCGGGGAGAGAACACCTGCTCTGAGTCACTGCCTTCCACCTTTTGTCTACTTGGTAAAATTTGGGGCTAGCATGTAAAGACAGACAATGTGGAAACATAAAGAAAGCAGACTTCCCTCTCCCAGCAGCAATCACTTGTCAATAGCTCTTCGGGTAGGGGCTCCTCCATGCTGGGGTTTTGTCTGACTTGAGCTTGCACAAGTCATGCTATCAGACTTGCTGAGAGTCCCTATGTATAGCTGCCCTGTTGTGTCTGGAAAACACTATTTCCTTGAAGTCTTGCACTACCTTTTGTCTCTTACAATCTGTCTTTGTCTTCTTGCACATAGATTCCTTGAACCTTGAGGGTAGGGATGTAAGATAGACATCCCCTTTAGGGCTGAGCATTCCATAGTCTCCTATTCTCTGCACACTAACCAGTTGCGGGTCTCTCTGTCAATGTCCAGCTACTGCAAGAAGCAGCTTCCCTAATGAGGGTTGAGCTCTGTCTAGTTGTAAGTCTTCAGGGGTTGTTTCAATGCTATTCTTGGGGCAAGTTGTAAGGAAATAGGATGAAAATAGAGGGATCACTGTTTACTCATTTGTGTAGTGTGTTCCACACCCTATTTTTTGAGGATGTGTTATGCGTGATCATCACACCGTTGACCCTTGAATTACTGGGATTTAACTCAGAGTTTACCACCCATATTTTGCTGCTTCCACTGCAGAGGCAACCCTTCACTAGCTCTCCTTCCAGTATGCTGCTGTATAAACTAAGTAGATAATTCCAAAACACCATATTATAAATTGTTGTTACTATTGATACTAAGAAACATTAAAGAGTTCCTACATGACGCTCCATGTATTATTGTGTCATGTGACACTCTTCTTCTCACATGACACCGATGTGGGATTCCCCTCTGTATGCTGTGAATACCAATGGTTAATAAAGAAACTGTCTTTAGCCCATGATAGGGTAGAATAGAGTTAGGCAGGGGAAAACTAAGCTGAATGCTGAGAGGAAGAAGGTGAATCAAGGGAAGCCATGGAGCCACCACCAGAGACAGACATGATGAAACCTTGCCAGTAGGCCATGAGACTCATGGTAAAACATAAAATATCAGAGATGGGTTAATTCTAGATGTAAAAGCTAGCTAGCAATATGCTTAAGTAATTGGCCAAGCAGTGATTTAATTAATACAGTTTCTGCGTGGTTATTTTGGGGATCTGGGTGCCTGAGAAAACAAACAAGTGGCTTCTTACTACATGACATTCCATATATTGTTGTGTTATACGTCACATTCTTTTTTTGTAATAAAGCATCATCATCATTTTGTTCCATTGTGTGTTTGAAATAATTCCACAATGTCCTATTATTAGAAGAATTTTTAATGCATTGATAGAGTTAAGAAATATTAAATAAAATAAACTTTATTTTCAAATTTAAAAAATCTCACAAAGTCTACTTAGATCAGATAATTAGCTCTCATTCATAATACATGAGATCCAATTATTCAAAGTAATTTACTACTGGATCATGGTATTATAACTGAATATGATACAAATTTTATTACTTATACCATGCCAGATACAAATATTGCTCAAGATTAAGGTGGTACTGGTAAAGATAATATCAAAAGGCTTCTTGTGCTGGTTATTTTTTGTCAACTTGACATAAACTAGGACATCTTAGGAAAATGAAACCCAGTTGAGAAAATGCTTCCATCAGATTTCCCTGCTGTTAACTCTGTATGGCATTTCCTAGATTAATGATTGATGTTGGAGGGTCCAGCTTACTGTGGGTAGTACCTCCAATGAGAAGGTTTAAGAAAGCAATCTGAGCAATAAGGGAGGGAGCCTATAAATAGCACTTCCCCATGCCTTCTGCTTCAGTTTCTGCCTCTAGGTTCCTGCCTTGGCTTCCTTTAGTGATAGGTGTTCACCTGGAAGTGTAAGAAGAAATAAACCCTTTCCTTCCTTAGTTGCTTGCTTATGATGTTTATCACAGCAATATAAAGCATCAAGACACACCCCTGAACTTATTCCTATGCATTTTTGTAGGAATCTTTTCATATATGTAACCAATTCAAATTTCCAAGAAAGACTCACTAATTCAAACAAGTTCCATAAAATGCACATTTTATTCTGTATCATGAAAAAATATCCACATTTAAATAAAGTGTGAAAAAAAAGCAAAGTTAATCCTCCCTGATGAAATACAGTTTATTGTGCTAAAACCCAGGATTAATTTGGGTTAGAAACTTCCACCTGCCAATTCATTTTTGGAAACGATTTCTTTAGAACAAACTTTCAATAAAGTGGAAATTGTGACAAACTTCCCAACTGCAATTTGATCACAGTATTTCAGAATTGACCTTAAAGTCTCCAATTTAAGATGTTTTCACATAACCTCTAAGCAGTTGAGCAATAAGTCAATAGTACATACAAAATTTCTATATTACACACTGCAATGTCTTGATTTAAGTAGAAAAACATGATCAGCCTAGCATGAAGCAAATTTTGAAAACTATAGACAAGTACTGTTTAACATATTGGTATTAAAAATATCTTCCATGAAGTGTTGACCTACTTCCTTAGTCAATAGATAAACCAAATTTCCTTATCCAATACATAAACCAAACATTTCCACCAAGTTAACCCTTAGGAAGCATTTTTAATATCCACAAATATGGTTACAGTGGCAGAAACATTTTTGAGAACTTGAAAAAATAAATCCCTGTAGCAAGATCAGTCAGGAGTTTACATTGTAAGGTACAAAATGGTATCACTGGTATACACAAAGTTAGTAGAACACAGAGTCAAAAGAAATAAATAATTTTCAATATATCTTAGATATGAATAATTCAGTAGTATTGTCTGAGTACCAAGCATTTCCTGAAGTCACTGCCATCTCAATAAACAACAGAAAACAACTGCCAGTTGTAACAGAAATTTTTACCACAACATGTAGGTGTGGAAATGATTCTAACCTACTGTCCACCTTACCCTAACCCTTTCACCAAGGAGGGAAATATTCATCGACAATGAGAGTTTAAGTCAGTTTCTTAGGTAAAGCATGAATTTTCCCTCCCTCTAACTATAATGAGCTTTAGCACAGAAGGAGGCTGCTACAGAGGGAAGCCAGTGGATCCGATATAAAAACTGAGCCAACTTAAGACCTCATGTCACTGATGGAGATGCTGAGACTCACAGCATCAAACATTCCCCCGGGGGTCAAAAAGCAGTCCTTGCCACTAAGATTTCTAAAATGAAATATGTTAGATAACTGATTTTAAATAAAGTACATTGAGATTTTATTTAATAATCCACTCTTATGAGATAAAATAGACCAATATTAAAGACTCAGTTCAGTCAAACTTGGACACAAAACTAAAAAATATCAGTCATTCTAATTTGCATAGTTTACTGCCTAGCTCATCTTCCTACTTGATCAACTGGGCTACTATCAGGAATATTTTCATAGCATTCTGGTTGAAAAAGTCTGGAACCAACTCTTTCAACACTTTTCAATTTCCTTTACTCAGTGAAGCACCTCACCATGGGAAGAGGTGGCTCAATTTTACATTGCCCAAGATCATTTAGCTGAGAATAAGGATACAATACTTGCCAATGTGTTTTTTACATCAGTTATTAAGTATAAATATTCCATCTTCTTTATTCAGTCATTGAGCTAGATTTTATCCCCCTTGTCTATGCTGGTTCTTCATCAACCAGTGATTCTGCATAAATATGTCCTCTGGAAACTGTCTAATCAAGAGGCAAACCAACCACCCAGGTACTTTAGGGACTTGGACTTCTGGATTGAAGCCAAACTGGTAAACTCGGAAGCGGGTAGAAAAGCATCCTCTCATGTTAAAAGCCCTAAATAACTGACAAGTTTTCAAACTAGTTCACAATGTTTCATTCAAATCAAAACCACGGTTGTAGCATGTGATTTCAAAATTAACCAAACAAAAACTATTAAAAAAAGATATCTCACAAGGAGGAATCACTTAGGAGGCAACAGCATTCTCGCAATACCCTGTTGCTTTTCGGCAGTGTTCTTTAACCAAATGCCACAATCAGCACAGGTTAGCAATGAACGTGTAGCACCTCATTTACATGAAAATGCCAAAGATGAAAGCGACCTAACCATGAGGACTTTGGATAGAGTCCCAGGGATCCTCCCACTTAGACAAAATCTGTCTGCTAGTCACAGTTCCCTCTGCCTCCTGTCACGCACAGAGCAGCTTGGGTTGAGACCTCTACTGTGAGGTGGTCATGTCCTATCTGTCCTTCGTTCTCTCAAGACACTTCCTTCAAACATCTCAAAAGATTGAAAAACAAAATCGATCGCATTTTAGATCTTAACTTTTTCCATTAGAGAAAATTAATTTGTTTAAAGCAGATATCTATCTATGTGTCTATATAGAGACAGATAGATAGGTAGCAAGCGTGTTAAATTTGGGTGAGAACACAAGACTCCATTCTAAACAGAAATTATTCATTTGGAAGATGCATTTAATAGTGGCTTGGCAAGAAACGGTCATCAGTATAATCAATAAAAAGGCTTGAAAACTCTATTTAAAACACAATGAGTCAAAAGAAATTTAGAAGACTTCTGATGTCTCACCTAAACTACAGAAAGAAAAAAAAACAATCTTGAACACATTGTTTTCTTTAACATATACATATATATTAATATATATATTAAAAACCCCTCTTAGGTGAAAATTCATCTGGGAAGGACAACATAAAGTACTCACACCTGTCATGTGTCACATTTGTCTCTTATTGTAACTACATTTCCCACTTCCCCCATTGGTGCCTGTCAGCTGCTGGGAGAAGGGAAGGGAAATTCAGTTTTTAGATCATGGCTGATTTTATTCACAATAGTTCTCAACCTCTGCCATTTACTCTGGCCACTAGGAAAGTCAAGCATTGACGTTACAGGCTACAGTTTTGTTTTGTTTTGTTTTAATTCTTTTTATTTAGAGAATCTTTAACTGTATATATCCTGAAAAAAAATTGAAATTCATGCTGGAAGAGTCTGTCCTTACAGCCTTAGGATTATGCAGGAAGACATTTTCCTAAGGTCCAACTGCTTGTGTTTGAATAACTTTATATATCCTGAAAAAAAATTGGAATTCATGCTGGAAGAGTCTGTCCTTACAGCCTTAGGATTATGCAGGAAGACATTTTCCTAAGGTCCCACTGCTTGTGTTTGAATATCAGCTTTACTGATCTGTTGTTTATTAATTAGGTACTACAATCCTACTAAGTTCCTTAATTTACTTCTTCATAGGAATGCTGCAGAATTAAATATGATTGTTTAACTACCTTGATTAGTGCAGGGAATACTCAGTAACTATGAGCCTAACTAACATTCACTTACTTCTAGATCTAAGGGGAAAGAAGCACACAGAGTTGACTTCTCTCCGCTAGGCTGTGCTATCTCTGGTTCATTATCCAATCCCTGAGTGGTTTTGACTCCCACAAAGCATGCAAATCACCTTGCATGAAGAAGCAAGAGACAGAAAATCTTAAATTACAGAGCATACGAGTACTCTCAAGACAGATGACACACAGTAGGTACTTTAAAATTTCAGATTTATGGCTCTTCCTTACATAGCATGACCCGGCACTTTAATGATAATCTAGAACCAGCCACAACTTCTATTGCCATGTAAACAAGTTTGGGCTAACCTATTCTTTCTATATCCAAATTCACAAACATGCCCAACTTCATCATTGAGTTCAATCAATTTTAGTACTCTATAGATAACTTAAGCAAGGAAACCCTCTGGGTATGTTGGCCTTCCTGAGTGTTTTTGAGGTACAAGAGATAAAAGAATAGTGTGGGAGAATCCCATCTTGCTTCAGGACCTTTGGACACGACCCTTCTCAGATAGCTAAGAAGCATCGATTGAGCATAAAATACTTTGAAAATTAAAGTTATTAATCACAATTTAAAGGGGCACAGCCTAACACATTGATGTATTGGATATAATTGGGTATCACTATTCAATTAATTAATTTGTTACTTAAAATATTTTAGCTTTAGAGAAAGAGTTTCTTTGTCTTAATTTTTAAAAGTCAACTGACTTAACATCTGAGTGTCTCATTCTAGAAATCTCCTAAATGAGAAAAATTGAGTCAAGTCCAGGAGATACAAAGAGAACCTCTATAAATGTGGGGAAACTTAATTTATGTTTTAGCAGAGGAAAACAGAGGTGAATAGAGACTAACAAAAGGACGACAACTCCTAGTTAATATTGACTATGGATGATAAATCTTTCAAATAAGTAAAATTTGAAAATACTTTAGTGACAATCTAAGCTTTAGAATGGAGAGACATGGAAATCACGGACAGGTCATCAAAGAGTGGCAACTCTGGAACTTCACTGTCAAGACCACATTTCACCCAATTCTGCTCTGGGGACTTGAGTCAGCTTATGGGTGAGTCCTTTGTTTAGAAAAGAAAACTAACAGTAAAGATGAATCTATTCAGCACAGAGGCATCTGACTTTATTTCTTGTTCAATTGCTAGAGTTGAGCCAAGTTTAGGAACTGATATCATCTCAATGTTTAAAAACTCTTTAAGATTTAGAATACATATATGTTGTTCTTTTGCCTTTCAGGGGGGTGTGCCAGTCAGGAAAATACATGATGACTCTAGGAAAGGGGTAGTCATGTTTTCCTTTTGTTTGACTGTTTCTACTCAAAGGAAACTGGTGGAAAGTATGTGTATGTTAAAGCAACTGTTAGCTTTAATGCTGTTATACAGTGGATAAAAATTATAAATATTACTAATTCTTTAGCAAATAGAGGATACAGTAGAAAGCAAAAAGTTGGGGCCAATGACATTTTTAGCCCCCTTTGACTCTAAGGTTTAATTTTTAAAGACTTTTAAAGCTAATAATTTTTTGATGCTTGCAACTATGTGTACTTCAAAAAAGTCCTAGTAAATTCTTAGTTGGAAACATATTTTTAAATTGCAGTTAGGTGAGAATCCTAACAAAACCCAGTGAGAAATCTAAACATAAATGTTCTTTCTGTTGAAAAAAAAAAGTCCCCTTTGTGTTAGTGTTCTTGTTCTTTTCTTACCCTGAGCCATCACAGCAAATATAACAAAACGACTTTGTGTGGAACCCTGAGGACAAAAGCTTCTTTGTAGAATGAGAAAACATTAACAAAATTGCCTTCCATTCAAAAATCAAATGTCTATGAATTGAACATTGCTTCCTTGAATTCTAACAATAACAATCCCATCAATTTCTCAATTAAAGCACTGTCACTAAGGACACACAACACGAGCAGATTTTAGTGCCCTTTCAAATAACTAATGTAGTTTTCCTGTTTAAAAAAAAAAGTGACTTCCCCTTGACCTAATAACAGCTTGATAGAACCTGGGAGTATTTGGAGCCTTTGTTTTAGTACTCAGTGTTTGGAAAACTGAGACAGAAAATCAGCACGCTAAAGACAGTTATCCAAACTTTGCTAGATTGACAGAGCTGGAATCAGAATCAGAGATGGCACCCACTGATATTTAAATTTTAAGCATACTTTCTTCTCTTCCTTTCCAACAGAATCCCAGGAGCATACTCACATCTAAGAAAGATATCAAAGCACAGCACTCACCTAAGAAAATGCTCATTTTAGAGGTATCTATGTGTGGTAGATCCAGACAAATTTTCTCTTTCTCTACATGAAACACTGGGAGCAGGGGACTCAGAAAATAACTTTAAAAAGAAAAATGATACATGGTAGTAAAATTCAGCAACAACTAAGTTAGTGGAAAAAGAGGCCATGAATTGGAAGGAGAGAGAGGATGGAGGGGTATATGGAAGGGTTTGGAGGGAGGAAAGGGAAGGGAAAATATTATAATTAAATTATAACCTCAAAACTTTTAAAAAGGACAATTTCACAAGGACCAGCTGCTGCACAATTCGAGGCACTTCTTTGAAGATTAACTTAAACAAAACCAAACAAAAGTAACAGGTTTTTCCAAAAGAATTCTTGAAGTTTCACAGGTTCTCACAGGTAAAAAATATCTCCTTAAAGCCGGGCGGTGGTGGCACACACCTTTAATCCCAGCACTCGGGAGGCAGAGGCAGGCAGATCCTGTGAGTTCGAGACCAGCCTGGTCTACAAGAGCTAGTTCCAGGACAGGCCCCAAAACCACAGAGAAACCCTGTCTCGAAAAAACCAAAATAGATAGATAGATAGATAGATAGATAGATAGATAGATAGATAGATAGATAGATAGATAGATAACTCCTTAAATCCCATGTGACTTGTATTTGGAGTCCAGTTAGACTAATTTTCAAACTTTCATTTTGGTTTGCTCTTATAATTGACATTCTTGGTTAAAGTACTGGGTACCACTGAGTAGGTCATTGTTCTAGGAGCCATTTAAAACCCCACATTCTCATGCTCTCTGTCCTCTGATCAATGCAAAGTTGTAGGGAATTTTCTTAACTGCAATAAATGTGCAGCCAGGTTTGTAATGAAAATAAAATTCTTTAAAGAATGAAGTTTGGCCTGCCCTGATTGTTCTTCGAGCAGATGAGGGAGGGTGACTTGATCGGGGGAGAGGGAGGGAAATGGGAGGCGGTGGCGGGGAGGAGGCAGAAATCCTTAATAAATAAATAAATTAAAAAAAATAAAAATAAAAAAAGAAGAATATACCTTAAAATAAATAAATAAATAAATAAAAATAAAAAAAATAAAAAAAAGAATGAAGTTTGGTTGTGAGCCTAGCCTTTGAATCCACAAGAATGACTCTAGGTAAGAGTCTAATAGTGGAAAGATTACTAAAATACCCTTCCCCTGTAATCAGATTCATGACTACCTTAATTGGCATCATAGAACCTTCATCCAGTAACTGATGGAGGCAGGTGCAGACATCCACAGCTAAGCACTGGGCTGAACTCCTGCAGTCCAGCCATAGAGAGCGGGGACCACTATTGTGAATAGAAGGAAACCCACAGAAACATGGGACTGGCAGCTGGGGAACCTGCTTAAGAACAAACTAGGCCCTCTAAGTGTGGGTGACAGTTGTGTGACTTGGGTAGTTTGTGGGGCCACTAGCTGTGGAACCAGTATTTATCCCTACTGCATGAACTGGCTCTTTGGAGCCCATTCCCTCTGGAAGGATACCTTGCTCAGCCTAGATACAGGGTGAGGCCCTTGGTCCTGCCTCAAGTGATGTGAAAGCTTTTATATCTGTCACATGGGAGGCCTCACCTCTCTGAGGAGTGGATGGGGGTATCGTGGGGAGAGTTTGGGGGTAGCAGGAAGATGGGAGGAAGAGGGAACTGTGATTGGTTGTAAAAAAAAGATTGTTTAAAAATTAAAATAATCAGAAGACTATAATTTTAGATATTTTGAAATAAATATTGATTTTCAACTTTAAAAAAAAGAATGAAGTTTGAGTGTGAATTCCACCACTATTCCTGAACTACTTCAAAGTCACTGATGTAAATGGGAGGCACTATGAGCTTTGACACTTTTTTCTACTTTGGGGGTTTCTATTCATCCTTTATTACAAGCTCTTCTGTCGCCAAATCACATTCAGTGCGAGGCTCTCCTGATACTTGTCATAAAACCACCTGCCCAGAATACAGTGTCTCATCTTCCACCGTCATAGCATCATGACAGAGTTAAAGATGGATAGATTGCTTTGCAAAATGTTTTCATTTCAAAGACATGTCCACTTAATCCTATTAGTACGTTGTTCAGAAGTATAATAATAAAAAAAATATTTCGGATGCATCAAGAGCACCTATACAGTATAGGACTAAAACATGCAGTCAGCTGGTCCCACAAAGAGCCTGCACTGTTTGCGTGCTGGCTGAGGCTACCCAGAGTCGTGATACATGTGATGTATCATTAGCACATGTGTGCAAGCAAGCTCTCACCCTTCGGTTAAAGTCTGACTAAATTCTACTGTGGAGAATTGTAAAATCTGGAATCCTAAGACTATGTACAACGTTTGCCGAATATGTGCAGAGTGCATTCAGCACCACATCGTGTCATGCACACAGAGGACAGGGGTCTGGAAAAGAATTCTGTGGAAACTGCACCGACAAAAATAAGCAATTGATACTTTCCTACCCTACTGAAGGCCTGGCGTAGTTCAAAAAACCATTATGCTTCTTTCCCACCTATGGGAACATGTGTTTAGATAGAAATCTCATTATGGCCGAAGCTGTAAGTCATTAGCTAAAACTGTTTGAGTCATTGTCAGATCCTGGCAAAGGTTTGTAAGCCTGATACGGAAAGGCATGTGTTCCATTTCAAACCCGTTTCCTGCGCCAGTGACTCTCTTACAGCTTGAGACCAGCTGTTGGCTCTGAATGCAGCTGAAGTCAGAACAATGGTTTCTGCACTCACGGTTTTTCTAATCACCCATTCAGCTTTAAAGGTATTTGTCACACTTGACTTTAACAAAGAAGAAAACACTCTAGAACCCAGTAGTCTGTGAAGTCAAGGACAAGGTTTCTTCCAAGTGCAAAAGCTAAAACAATGCCCCCAAACTTCAATTTTAAGGCTAATTTTGTAATTTCGCTTCCTTTTGCCTGTGGCAGGTAGGTTATCTTAGCAGAACACAGAAATATCTGGCCCTGGAAATGTCCATTTTGAGTAATGGGAAGTAAAGGAACTATAAGCCACTGTAGCTAATACACATTCCAGGAGTCCTAGAAGAAAGGGGCACATCTTGTGTGAAGATCTTTAAATGTATTTCCTGTTTTATACTTCTCCAGTATGACTGTGGTAACTCTCCTTTCTATAACTTTAGAGAGACTGGAAGATAGAAAAGCACATAAAATTGGGTATAAAAGAACAAAATATTTTTTCCTTTGATTTTTGTCACCACCTTTTGCATATTCACCTGTGTATATAGGCATATATAATGCATGTATATGCGTAGCCTAGCAATACACAAGTGACTGGCATACATTTGCAGGTCAATGCAAACACCTGCTTCCTAACTCTTGATATTAAATTTTGTGCCTACACCAACTGAAATGCACGTGCCCAGGAAGAACTCCAGGAACTCCTGGACTGATAAGAAACAGCCTCCATGGGTTCTCAAGAGGGGTCTGCATTTCCTTTTGAGTGTTATCATCTAAGGGCCTAAATATAGACAGCGCAACTTTTGTGATGTCTCTTTTGGTTGACAATAGGCACTTTCTCAGAAGAGGAATTGTTCCTCAAAAGACTATGACATTCAGCCCCATAAGCCTTTGTGAGTGGGTCTGCCTGAGCCATGGTGGTCTATTGTTGTCAACCCAACAGAAGGCCAGCAATGCAACTGTGTGCAAAAGCTTAGGGACATTTGTACCCAGAATACAGTCATAAAAAAGCAGTTATCCTTCTAGACTGGTTATTTTGTAAGTTAACCGCAACTCATCTATCACCTCTTCAAGCAACCAAAATCATGTGTCGGCATTTCTATACCTGTATTTCATTCTTTCTAAGCCACGGAGGTGCAATTAAAACATGTCTAATTGCTTATGTTCTTTTTAAAAAAGTATATCATTAACAGTTAAAATTTTGATATGTTTCTTTGCTAAGAGCCTTTCAACACCCCCTTTTGAACGAGCTGTGGAAATATAAATGTAGACCATTTATCACCTTTTGGACAATCAGCATATCTAACACATTGTTAAAAGGCTCTTATACCCTGTGGTGCAGTGTTTCTATAATAATGTACACTATATTAACAATTGAGTCTTTATGGTGTTGATAATGTCAGCTCCCAAAATGACAGTTGTTCTCCAAGACGGAGGGAGCAGGGAATTCTTTACATAAGAATCAATGATTACTATCTAATACAATGCTAAAAAGGAGAGCTATCATTGAGGGGAAATGCAGTACATGCATAAAACCCATAGCAGTAAGTTCTCGGTATCCGACACTGGCATCAGATGTAGGCAAAAACACAGTCATTTCAATGGAGCAAACATTGCCTGTAGGGAAAAAGAACCTAACACTAAGTTACAGAAAAATACCCTATGGCATGAGATCGTAAAATGGTCTGATAGCTTCAGAAGCTGAACTCTCCCTTGACATTAATCTATAATTTTAAATAAAGAGAATAGTGAAGAAATGACAGCTCGATATACTCAGCCTGAGATCAAGTTTGTCATGGCAACATTGGCAGGTTGGACCCTGATTCTTCAAAGATTACATTGCCTTAGTTAACAAAATTCATACTTTTTTATTACAGAATAGAGATTATAAATAAATGTAAAGTGTGCATGCAGTCAACTGCATAATATACAAGCAATATCTATGTTTTGAATAATCTTCTTTGGCAGGCCAGAATCCAGCTGGACATGCAGTATGTACATATCAAAATCCATTTTGTGTTCATCATATTGAAAGCAAGTGAAAATATATATGTATATACTATATATACACACGTATGTATATAGATGTATATACCATTTTTAAATATATTGACAAATATATATGTATATATATTTATATATTAAAAGTTGATTTCATCTTTGTCAGATTCAGGTGACTCAGGCCTTGACACACTAAAAATATCCTGACATGGTATTTGGGGAGGTACTTGGAGTGGCATTTGGGGTTTTGGAGAGGAGGTCTGGGGTATACTTTTCTCTGAGAGTAGTTTTAAAATCTCTGCCACCTGCTTTTCCAGGGCAGTCATTCTGCAGCTCAGCAGCTGGATGTCCTCTTTGAGTTCGTGTTTTACTTCCTGCAGTGTGGTTTGTAAGGCCTGCTCAGGGATGGGGTAAAAAGGATGCTTGGCATCTGCCTGGATAGGACTGTGTTCCAGAGGACTTCGGGCCTCGCCAGCTTTATCCAAACGAAGGTCACTTTTTGTAATCCCACTGTCACAAGAATCTGTTTTCCTTAGCGGGTTCTTGGTCACACTGTTCTCCGAGTCACTGCTTTTGGGGTCCTCTGACAACAGCCCCATCGACTCCGCCTTGGTGACATTATTCCAGTCTTCCTTTTTCTCCTCGTGAGCCCCCATGTTGTTCTTCAATCTTAGCCACCCTTTCCCATTCCCATTTTTCATTCTGATGGGGCTGTTGACTTTGAGACATTTTTGCTCAGCACCGCCATTGGGCTTCAGTTCCATGGCATCACGGTTGTTCTGCTTAAGGGACTCACTGGTTCTCACACAGGCCAGAGAAGTCTGGATGGGGGTGATCTGTGACACGGTGACCACACTCGTACCTGTGATCGAGGCTCCGTTCTGCAAAGGGCGGCTCTCTACCTGAAGCTGGCTCCTCTCAGGGTCACTTTGCACTGAGCCCTGGTTCCTCAGTTCCTTCTGCTGCTTGAACTTCTGGAAGAGCTTCCTGACTGGGTGGTCCACAGGGATGCTGAGAGTCACCTCATTCTTCTGCCGCAGCCGCTCCTCTTCCTCCTTCTTCACATCACTAATTTTACGGAAGATGATCTAGGGAATGGGAGAGATGATTAAACCATGGTTACAGAAGCAGACAACTTTATACTCGTGTGATACTGTGTTGGGTGTGCTTTGCTTAACAAAAAAAACATCTGCACACACCACACACAGAAAACATCTGCATGTACCACACACAGAAAACATCTGCACACGAGAAAACATCTGCATGTACCGCACACAGAGAAAACATCTGCACACACCACACAGAGATAACATCTGCATACACCACACAGAGAAAACATCTGCATACACCACACACAGAAAACATCTGAGCACACCACACTCACAAAAGCATCTGACACACCACACACAGAAAACATCTTCATGTATCATACACAGAAAACATCTGCACACACCACACAGAGAAAACATCTGCATACACCACACACAGAAAACATCTGTGCACACACACTCACAAAAACATCTGCACATACAAGACACAGAAAACATCTGCACACACCACACACAGAAAATATCTGCAAACACCACACGCAGGAAACATCCCACACCCCTTTCCTAAAAAAGAAGCTATTATTCAGATACCATATAACAATCCAATATACCTTAAATCTAACACAGGAACACTGACTACTCTCTTACATACAAGCAGAAGAAAAGCAGTTGACACACCCCGTAAAAGTACTTCATGGCCCCATATAAAAGCATATATACAAATATATACTAGTATGCGTGCGTTTGTGTATGTACAAATATATGGTACTTAAAATTTCTCATTTTGGTTTGGTTTCTCCTTTTCTAACTTTGTTTCAAAACCATTTTTAATATTATCCTCAATTTATGGATAAGACAGAATTCAGGCTTTCTGAGTACTGCAAAGGTACCAAGTTTTCCAGTGACATAATCAGGTTCCATGGGAGGGGCTGGAGAGTGAGAACACTTATGTATGTGTCCACAAGTGAAGATCAAGAATCCACGAGGAAAAATTTCTAAGAAGCAAGTGTAAATTAACACACATCCTTAAAGTTGCTGCAAAGTGTACCATTAGAATCTCCTGAAAACGGTGAGAAGAAACTGCGGTGACAATATAAAAGACAATTAAAAATGATTGGCTGTATGAGATATCGCCAGGCATATTTTCAGTTAGAAGTTAACGTAGTTTTTGTTTTTTTCCCTCAGATTCCTGAAAAACAAAGTAACCGTAGGTGGAATCTGAGAGGAAAATTAAGAAGAGTTTCACCATATAAAGCACTTTCAGAATCAAACAGTTTCACAACCCAAACAAAAGGACTTCTCTCTTTCACCATCCCCACGTTTGCTCTCTGAGTAAAAACTCTTGTGAAGCCCATCGTCCCAACACATAACAGACCTCACTATATGGTGGTTCTCTCCCCTTGGACTCAAAACACCTCCAAATTGTAAACAATTTTATCACCTTTTAAAGGTTCCTCAGCCCCCAGGTATAACATATAGAATCAGGTTTGCTGTCAGAAAGAAACCTGAATGATGGCCTGTGTCAGTAGAGAAGTCAAAAGTCAAGTTGGCAGCAATCCTCCGTCTGCGCCAGGCCACTTTTTCTAAATGGAGACTGGTGCACTAATGCCAGCCTATCAAGTGGTAATAACTTGTAATTTAACATAAATAAATATTATAAATTCAATAATTACATGAAAAAGGCTACCATATGTTTTCCTCTCTGGTGGCACATGAAGTTGGGTCTTTTTAACAGATGTGACACTAATCGCAAAGTCGCACATCAAAGCTACAGAAGTTTAGCTGGAAATTGTCCCACAGTTTGACACACTTCTCATCCTTCCCACAGAAACAGAGCACGCCATACGCCTGCAGGGCATTAATGCCCTTTGGGATCAGACAGACGCCAGCAGGGAAAGCTGGACACTATTTTTATCCACTCATGTTGCTGCCATGAGCTGGCAGAGGAAGCCTGGTACAAATGGCTCTCCATGTCCCTGTCTAACTCCCCCCAGGACACTGTTTTCAATAAGTAATGGCCTAGCCTAGAGCAGGGAGAGACTTAGTGTGATCCTTGACATTAGGGGAAAGAGAACTCACTTCAAATCTCAGTGGAGGGAGCAAGAACCTGACACACAGGCAGGGCAGACATATCACAGGACAACCGCAAAATGTGTGGGTTACACTAAACAAGTACACGTTGTTTCCCTGAGTAGGGCACACAGGGAAGTGTCTGGTTTCACATGACGTTTTACTTTAACATAGTCTTGTATTTTTGTGACTCCGCTTGGTATCCCTCTTGATAGATCATATACCTCACAGTTTATAGAGTCTCCACGCTTGGTAACTGATGATTGAGAATTATGGGCATCTGAACTCAGAAACATTTTTTAAAAGATTGTCAGTATCATAGCACCGTTATTATTGTGCTTCTCAAATTCAAATTCAAGATGTTGAGTGATTTAGGCTTGTAACATACCTATGAAAAATACCGGTAGAAAAGACTTTTCTAGACCAAAAGCTGCTCATACTCACCCACTGAAACAGACAAAGGTGTTCAGATTGCTAATATTAAATTGAGGACAAAGGCTCCAAATACCAAAATACCTAGCCCAAAGAGAGGCCTGGAAGAGGGCCAGACATCCTGTGTGCATCAGAAGACAAATGAAGTAGAATTGGATTAGCTTAGTATATGTAGCCACCGAGAAAGTAAAAGGAATTTGGAAAGAGGAAGAACTGGAGTTTGAGATGTTGGGTAGCGGGAACCTGCCCTACACACCACCGCTGTTCTTTATCTCCCTACTGCAGAGGGGGAGGTAATGAGGCAGTAAATACATCTAGCTTCCCACGTTTGGGAGAACTTGAACATCAAGACTGGCCCTGACTTCTTGTCTGGACTTGATGGAGCAGCAGAACCCACATCCCTTCTCAAGGCTGCAGTGTATGTTGGGAAGAAAAGAAAACAAAGAAAAAAATAACAGCATGTCTCCTGCGGAGGCTGAAGGTTCAAATCTTTGCTTCCTTTGTAAGCTAGATAAGCATTGATGGGGATCAATATGGGCTCAGGACTTGGGACTTCAGCCTCTCAGAAGCCAGATATTGAGAAAACAGTGTGAGGTAGGAAAAGACATTCCACTCTGTGGAATATCTGCTACAAAAATATGCAGACCTTTAAATAAGCCACACATAGAGGAGATGAGCAACCAAGTGAAAAGTTTCTACACCCCGATAAGCCTCTCCACCAACGCAGCAATCCAAATCAGACCAAATAAAACTGAATTAGAAAAGCCCAGGTTTAATGGGTAAAATGCTTCCAGATGATTTTCCAGTCCCCAACAGAAAGACTGGGGGAAAAAAGACCAGAAACTCATGCATCTGTTTTTGTTGAGGGGGAGCAGTTTAAGTACCTTGTGGGAGTGGTCTTGACAGTCTCTGGGGGAAAGATCATCATTTGGTTGGCTTTCTGAAATGCAGCAGGGTTTAGAGGGAGATGGGGGAGGGGGCTTGGAGTGGAGTTTCTACCAGACTGTTTGGGTATATGGAGCCAGGGACTGGGGTGAAGCATCCACCTGAACACCAAGCACAGCCTATACCTTGAGTAGTGACCACAAGACTTCCAGACCTCAAACACAAGCCTGAGGTTCTGAAAAAGGTGAGGCCACCTTCATCCCTTAACAGTTCAGTCTTGAGCCCAGTGAAAGCAGGCTGGGAAGAGAGGGTTATAACATTCTATACCCAAAGCATACATTTTAAACTAAAACCTAGATACTAGCAAGGCCCGTGCATTTGATCAACTGCCTAACATAATAATCTATGTACTTCAAGCCAGGACATAATTTTTTAAGTATTTAATTTGATGGCGTTCACTAAATTATAAATAATTTACTATGGAACAAAAAATCAATTCAATATAAAGGTCATCAAAAAAGTTTACCTATAGCAACATAGTCCCTCTCAAGCTTGCTTCTCCCCACTTAACTGCCATCCATTCTGTGTGAGCCAGGTCCTATTAGTCTCATGTAACAGAGGAGCAACTGCCAGCTCAGAGAATTTAAATGGTTTGTCTTAGGCCACATAGCTAGCAAATGGCTAGGATTCAAATATAAGAACTTGAACTTCATATATTCCTAACCATTCACTATTCTTACACTCAGAGCAACTTAGTGCTGCCCCTTAGACCATGGGAGATTCTTGGATAATTGAATGGATGGGGCATGGAGTGATGCAGGCACTTCCATACCCAAAAAGTACCCTTTACAGAAGACTGGCTGTGGAAAAACACCCTAAAAGAATGGATTGAAACTCTTTTCTTACTGGATCAGAGGCAGCCTTGACTAATGACTGGAGAGATCTCTATGGGAGATTTGTATGATTCTTCAATGAGAGGATTTCCCCTGATTCTCAAAAAAGGCAATAAGCTTGTTTCACTACCCTCCATCAAAATACAAGCTGCCATTGATATCTATTATTTCCCTTCTAGGCGGCCTGTGTTTTCTCTTCCTTATATATACATATCAAATGTGTTACCTTCATGTAAAACAGGGAAGGCAGGATCCAATAATGTAGTGTTCCCTGAACTCCAATACTGTCTTTTCTTCCTCTCACATCTAGATGTATTTGTTTAGGAGAATGGAATTTTTTTGTCTGTTTTCTTAGATGGTATATCTCTACAACAGGGCCTGCTAAAGTGAATATCCTTTAAGAATGCATTCACATATCTAAAGTTATGAATTTAAGAGTGTCCATGTGTGAGTATGTGTGTGTGAGTGCAGGTGCCCTCAGAGTCCAGAAGAGGGCGTCAGAAGCTGTGGAAATAGCTGTGGGAATAGAGTTATAGGCAACTGTGAGGCTCCATATAGGTGCTGGAAACCAAACTTGGATGCTCTGCAAGAGCAGTAAGTGCTCTTAAACACTGAGCTGTCTCTCCAGCCACTCAATAGCAAAATCTTAATCTGAACAACCTCATCTACTTAAAAAATATATAGGTAATAGAGCTCTGTACTGCAAATAATGGGTTTTCCCTATTCTAAACAGTCAATGATATCTGGTTTTTCAATTTTAATTTTTATTTGTTTTGAGAATTTCATACCTGAATACTGTATTTCTGTCATTTCCAACCCATTCTAACTCCTCTATTGGGAGTTTGTTACTGGAGAATACAGAAACTCCCTCCCATAGCAGCCATTAATTATCTATAGATCTTCATCTGGGAGTGCAGCCATGGGAGGCTTGAGGTAAGTGGAGCTCTTACTCCTCATCAAAGAAGTTTGTTTTTGAAACCTACAACAATGTAGCAGTTCACACTGTCTAAAATGCAGAGAACAACTATCCTTGGGGTGCTCAGCTCCACTTGATACATAATAATTTAACCCCTATCCCAAAGTTCAGGGACCACCACAGGAAAAGAGGAGAAAAATTGTTAAGAGCCTGGGGACCAAGATGTCTGCAGTAAGATAGTGTCTTCAGATATTGCAAGATAGTTGCATCTATGAAGTCCGAGTAAATTTTCAATGATAACTATATCTATTATAATCTCTCAGTTGAAGCTACTACTGTATCATCCTTAACATCTGGCCCACAAGTAGGTATTTAACAAAGTCATGCTATGTAGTCAGTTCAAAATTAACCCACAAATGCATTTGGAAGGTTCTTTATTCAGAATAGTTATAGGGATATCTACTATGAGCTTAATTCTTAGCTTATGGCAATACTCTATTTTCTTCCTGAAAGGAAAGAGAATGTAGATACAGAAATGTGAAGCTCTCCATATAAAGAAAAAAAATGAATTTATGTTTCTGAGGTCTAAAAGCTTGTCTACTGGGCTCAACCATAATCTGAGAAACAAGAAAACAAAATGTTAAGGATGCCTAACTGGGCAACTCACTGCATTTTAAAAACACTTCATATTACACACTCTCCCTCTTAAATTCTCATTAACCCATAATTCTTGTCTGTGTTAGCCACGTGGCTTGGCACCTTTATCAGTGAGGCATTCTCATCTTGCTTCCTCTGCATCTGAGTGATGACTGCAGACTGAGCCTTTCCTCTTCCCAGAATTCTCCTGTTCTGGTTGCCCTGTCCATATTTCCTGCATGGCTCCTGGCTAATCAGCATTTTATTAAACCAATACAAGTGACAAATCTTTACAGAGTACAAGATCATTGTCCCACAGCAGTTTTAAAGATAACTTTATGAGCCTACATTTATATGGTAATTATTTTATACAACCATTGCAACATTATTTAATTAGGTCTACTGAATGCTTCCTTTAATGGAAATATTTATCTTGACATTTTTATCAAGTAATGAAATGTTTCAAGTAAATACTACAATAGAAAGACTGATAGATTTTATTCAACAAAAGCCTTCATTATAAAGTATAGTAATTAGATAAAGTAATTCTGACTACTATTTATTAGGCAGAGAGAAAACCTGCAAATAATTAAGATTCCTTATAATGCCTTTGAATCTTTCATGGACTTGTAATTACAGGTAGCAAAAAGTATCCTAATAATTTGATATAAGCTTATATTATTATATCCTAATTATTTGATATAATAATTTGGTGTAAAATTTGATTAATTTTACAAAATATTGCATTTGAAGTAACACTGGATACTCCACAAAGCTAGTGTTAAAATGACCCACAAAGGGATCACTATTTTACAGAAAATAAAGAAAAATATAAATCTGTGATTGCCAATATAGTATTAAAACAAACCTTTTTTAAAAAAAAATCCCCTCAGTATTAATAACCTTATACTTGATGTACTCTCAGGCCATCTTTTGTTCATAGTAAATCAAATTGCTACTGAACACCACAAAAATCAAAGACAGAAGTAAGAAGAGCAACTCGAGCATCAGGCTACGCCCGCTTCTTGCTACACATTATAGGTAGAATGCATAATAGCCTGTGCTGTATCAGCAAGAAGGTTTATTTCCTTTAAGCTGTTCTCTGCTGTGCTTCATTGTGTTCTGAAGAACCTGCTGGAAGGTTTAATTTATTTAAATGATAAAAGCTTCTTAAACTTAACAGGGAACATGGCCAACTGAGCTTTCCATTTAAAAAGTAGGACATTTGATCACAAAAGTGATATCAAAATTGAATAATTTGAATGTGTACTGAACTTTGAAATCCAATAGAGGCAAGGGAGAGGAATCATTTGTTTAATAACATGGGTTTAGTACTATGTAATTTGTAGAGAGATAGAGGTGTTTTTTTTTCCCCTCAAATGGCACATAACTTTCCAGATCTGTGAATCTAAAGAATTGACTGGGAATTTACAGCTCTCTGTGATCAAGCAGTGAGGAGTTACGGTGCTGCTGATTCTCCTGGGCTCCAACTGCTTTGACTCTTTAGTTCATCCAGCTTCCCATACACTTAGTCACTCGTTCTAATTCTAGCTCTCCCAAGCCATTTCAACCTGAGCAAACACAAAGCAGTATTTTATTAAACACTATCCTGGGCAGATCAGAGGCGGTGAGCTCTGAATAAATCACACGATGCTGCCTTTGTAGCTGTCTTTTCTATACATTTAGATGTGTTGAGGGTAATGATAAAACAATAGGACCTTTCCAGATATGGCAGCTCTGCTTTATCCCCCGAGCTGCACAGGAACAAGGTAGTACTATAATTCAGGTGATCCATTATGTTTCCACGTGAAATCTGAGGAATTCATAAATTAATTAATTAACTAAGATATAAAGTGAAAGGGAGGAAGGGATGTTAGCAGAAAAGAAAAAGAAGGAAAGGGACCATGAGAGAGGCAGGAAAAGAAGTCGTTTCCTGTTGGTTATGTGTGGGTGCTGCCTACTGGCAATGAGGGGTGGCTGGTAAGAGAGAAAATACAGAAAATGTCCCATAAATGAATCATTAGACCACATTGTACTTGAGGTATTCACTCCAGCTACAATAAATAATAATCACATATTTTTATCTCGGGGAACATTAAATGCCAACACCTAGGAAATTGTACTTGGTAATTCACAGGGATCATTGCTGTATTTAATCATCACATGCGTCCATGTTAAAGAAGGGAAAACTGAGGCTGAAAAAGATTTTAATATCCTCCCCAGTTTCACACAGCTGAGTAACACGGTAGGTTTTATGAGCCAGGTTAATGGACATAAAAGTCAGGCTACTGCATGCGATGCAAGAATTTTTTAGTTAAAATGTTTACATTGCCTTAGAGGGAAGGCACTTGAAAAATGAAGGAACTTGGGACTTAAGAGATGGCTCAGTGGTGCTTGCTACTCTTCCATAAAACCCAGGTTCAATTCCTAGCACCCACACCAGGCCATTCACAAGCACTTGTAACTCCAGCTCCAGGAAATCTGGTGGCCTCTTCTGGCCTTCTCAGGTACTGCATACCTGCATATATGCATGCAGCATATTTCTCTTTCTCTCTGTCTCTGTCTCTGTCTGTCTCTGTCTCTGTCTCTCTCTCTCTCTCTCTCTCTCTCTCTCTCTCTCTCTCTCTCTCCCTCTCTCCCTCTCCTAAGTAAAAATGAATATTAAGGAAAAAAACAGTGAAGGAAACTGGAAGACTTCTATGGCCACATGCACTAGAAGCCACCACCGGGACTGGACTGTCAGCATGAGGGGATGTATTCATATGAGTGGAGACACTTCAGGACAGATGTGGACCATAGTATTTGCCATAGGTTGTTGTGATGCACTTGACAAAGGAGTTCAGCCTGTCACTCCCATTTCTTCCTGCAGCTCTGCACTTTATTTGCTATTATTTCCATTCATAGTTGTCCCCATTCAACAGATGAACAAAGAGGAATAATACGAGTTGCCTAAAATCATTGTCAGTAAATAGTCAGGAGGAAACCCATTTCCCAAAGCAACACCAGTGTTTGTCCTGATATTCTATGTTAACAAATGGAGTGGGGTGAGATGTATGTGTGTGTGTGTGTGTGTGTGTGTGTGTGTGTGTGTGTGCGTGTGCGTGTGTGTATGTGTGTGTGATGTGGGTGTGGAGGATATGTATGTGGGGGGATGTGTGTGTACGTGTGTGTGTGTGTGTGTGTGTGTGTGTGTGTGTGTGTGCGTGTGCGTGTGTGTATGTGTGTGTGATGTGGGTGTGGAGGATATGTATGTGGGGGGATGTGTGTGTACGTGTGTGTGTGTGTGTGTGTGTGTGTGTGTGTGTGCGGTGGATGTGGAGTGTGTGTACATGTGTCTAAAATTTTATTTTGAGCCAGGCATAGTGGCACACACCTTTAATCTGAGCACTCAGGAGAAAGAGGCAGGCAGATCTCTATCAGTTCAAGGTCAGTCTGATCTACAAAGTGAGTTCCACGACAGACAGGGCTAGGTCATTAGACCTTGTCTAAAACAAACAAACAAAAAAAAAAGACCAACTTGTTTTGTAGTTCATAGTGCACTTTGAATATATTACCCTACAAGATCTTATCAGATATCATAGTTTTGTCAGTGGGAACTGAAGTACTATGCAGGTTTAGCTTTTGCCTTGGAAGAACATGCCGACCTCAGATGAGCAATTGAGGAGGAAAAATAGTCACAGTCATTTTATGTGCGGTTTTTCATGGTGAAGGAAATTTTCTGTAGCTTCTGCTTATGAACTCGCTCTAGGACATTTATTTAAATTTTAGTTATTTCTACATTTGCTTTAACATAGACTAGCACAGTTTCACTTCATTACTAGATAAATTCAGACTTAAATGTACATGTAGTCTGGATGACATATTGCTATTTTAAGATAACATTTTAATATTTTACAGGTGGAATCAAAATTACATAAAATGCATGGTTTGAGATAATGATGTTTCTTTATTTTGTGGAGTTTGGGAACTAAAACTCAAAGGTTTATTCAAAATGATTAGCCCCTAGGATCCATGCATCTATCCCCGGTTGTTTGACTTAGGACCATCTTCTACTTCCCATTAGGGAATATGTAATTTATGAAGTTAGAAGTTTTTAGTTTCGTCAAGTGAGGTTTCACAAAATAACATGTTCTTTGAGAGTTAAGAATCAAGGGCATATTATCTCATTCCATTTGGCTACAAACTACATGAAGTTAGATCCCTTAAAAAGAAAAGATGTTTATTTTAGCTCACAGCTCTAGGGGTTGAAGAGCATGGTGCACAGCTCAGGGGAGGGCCTCGTGGCAGATGGCATCACAGCGTTGGGTTCACCATGAAAAGGAGGTTCTGGGAAGGTGTGAGGCTCACAGTCCTATGGGGCCTGTTTCAGTCTCTTCTGGTTGTGATGATCCCGTAACTTCATTTTTACCCACTGCCTTAGCTTCTAAAGCTCATTTCAGGTGCACCCCATTGCCACACATGAACCTCTGAGGAGCACATTGGATCTAAATTGTATTGGGTACCATCCTCAACTCTGTCTGCCTGTGTGGAGTCTAGATTTAAAGGTCTTTCTAAACTGAAAAAGAGGATATTTTACCCCGATGTGTGGCAACATAGTCTAAAATAGATCTTTGCTATTTATGTTCATTCTAATGAAAGTCATTAAATATATATTCACCCAAGTTCAAAGCTGAGAATGTGGTCTTCAAATATTTTTAAGCAAAATTATCAAAATCTAGCTTCGTGGTCTTTGTTCAATACCTGGATTTCATTTTTTTCCATAGGAGCATAACTGGAAAAGCAAATGACATTGCCTTACCTACTTGAACCATTTCCATCTTGATTTAATTTAGCACAATACCACTAGAAACAATATTAGCAATTTGTGTCTCTTCCAATTTGAAATTCCCTTCTGCAGAAGACTTGGTGTTTGAGTCACTGCAGGCTAGAGTACCAAGCCAGTCCAGGGCTTTAACTGACTACGTGACCTCAGATACAAGTTCCATGATCTCTCTAAATGTTAGCCTGTTTATTTCACTAATAAAAAAGTGATGTGGCTTATCTTTTTAGCAGTAGCTGTCTTTAAATAGATAATACAGGCAGCTGGAGTTTGACTCTTTAAAAAGGACACAATCTACATTATGCTTTTTAAGCTATTCTTCATGTAATTTCGTGCTAGAAATAACATGTTTGCCCTATTTTTCTAGGTGTCAAACTTTCCATGTACCAACTGCTGAGATTTCTGTGACCCTCAGGAACAATTATAGATCCAGGATAAATAAGTGCTCCTTTTATTTATGTTTTGATTCTGCATCTGCTAGAGTCAACTGCTCACATGCTGTGCAGGGATAAGACAAAAAATTGCTGCTAATTACCAAGGCTTGTGCTTCTAAACGTAGCTGGCCAGTAATTGAATCACAGTGTCTAGAGTCAAGCACTAGCTAATAACTGTGTCCCTGCAGAGTGGAACAGTGATTAGTTAAGTCTAGTCAAAGAAGACAGAAGCTCTGCTGGCTGCATCTTTTGGAGTTGCAATTGCTAGGAGCTGGAATCTAGAATTTTAAAAAGGAGAGTCAGTTTAAGTGATTGAGAGATGCCCCCAGCGTGCATGTACATATATACCCACATCAGAGTCGGCAGAGTCATGACAGGTGACATATGAGCTGCCATCAATGGAAATTCTGGTTAAGGGGAACTCATTGCATTATTGTGGCACGGATTGTGAAATTTCAAAATAGGAGCATTAATGTTGAAACAAGTGCTCATTTCACTGGCAACTATTTATATATTCATGCCATTGATATCAAATATAACACTTGCCCATTAAAAATATGTGCCTAATAATTATTCAGCTTGAAAAGAACCATTACACAGTCAAAACAAACAACCTCTATTGCATTTCTTTTATCTTTAGGAAATTAATTTACCCTAAGTTGCAAGAACCCCATATTTCATACATTGATATGAGAACAGTTCTGTACTAGCATGAGCTATAAAAACTTGAGAAAGGCATCTGTCCTGTTTTCTTAGTAAGAACAGACTGTGCTAGCCCAGGAGACTCCTCCAAGAATTTGACTCTGCGTGAAGGATAACTCCGAAAGAGAACTAAGTGGTCTTGGAAGAGAATCATAGGGTGTAGGAATGGGAAGAATGGGAACACATATTTTTTAGGGTCATCTGGACTCCAGGCACATTCTATCCACAGAAAATGTAAAAGTAAATGCCTTAAACAAATGCAAGTGTATACATATTTATGGTTTGGAAGATAAACTATTGCTAAGATAGAAAGTTTTTACTACTTGGCTCCTGGATGTACAGCAATTAAAACCAAATCTTTGCAAACTTTAATGGCCTAAGTCTACAATTTACAAGGAAATGCCAAAAGGCCTCAATAGTCCAACTGATGTTCATGAAGAAGAAAAAACTGTAAAATTTATGCCATCCATATATCAATATTAAAACTAAAGCAATAAGTATAGTATGGTGCTGGTGCCACCGTTAAACTAATTACCAGAATGGAGTGCTGGAAAAAGAGCCACATGCCTTCAGACACTGATTCATAATGCGGCAATATTAGCATATGCTGGAGATACAGTAATCTTTTCTATAAAGATAGAAGTAGAACTGAATTTCTATCACTTGTATTGCATCTCAGTCTTTCGCTTCCCCACACACAACAGTTGTCAGTATATCACAGAACTGTGGTAGGTAAAGGAATTGAAGAGAAAAAAATTATAAAAACACTTTCTTGACTTTAGTGTATAAAAAAGTTTTAAAACATTACAAAAACCAATAGCCACATAAGGAGAAAAAAATAAAAAACATTATATTAATCTGCAGTAAGATTTATAAGATGTTTTAGTTCCCTGCAAGGTGCTACAAAGAGGACAAAAGGCAAGGAAGAATGAAGAGAGATAAATACAATATATAGATAGATTGCACACATATTTTGAAGTAGATGTGTTAGGATACACATTTACATTGCATTGGTTCCATTGGATGAATCCATGTGTAGGCACACATTCACAAACACATGTACTCAATAAAAGACTATATCCGGCATTTATAAAAACTGTTATAAATTTTTAACCACAACAGAAATGTCCAAGGGAAAACTGCCATTCAAATTTTAAACTTATATAATTAGCCATTTGATATGAAACTGTGCTTCCCTTAATTAGACATCAAGGTACTAAAATTTGAAAGTATAATGTATTTCCTTTATACACTCATCCATATAATAAAATGAAAGAAACACGAGTGGTCAAAATAAGTAAAATAAGAATCCCATATGTAATTCAGTAAAAGTCAAAAAAGCGTGAGTAATTAATTTAAACACAGACTGTAAGTATGAAATAGCGGAAAGCATGTCATGGGGAACACAACAGAGTCTATTTCCCTGACTCCCACACAGTCTGACCATTGCTTCCCAGTCTCTGTAATCTGCATTGACTGATGATGCCCCTGGCACACCAGATTTTCCTGGTGGCTAAGACGCAAGCCTCTTCATTTCTTGGCTGAACTGAACATAGTCATCTGAATAAAATTTTTCCGATGGTCTCCTATTCTAAAGACACCCAAACTAGAAATCCAAAGGCTCTATTATGGTCTTGTCTTAATAAGATAAACACCTTAAAATATCAATAACAGAACACACATTTGTAAGGTCTACAGTTAAAAACACCTAACTAGTATAGTTCACTAGTCTAACATGATGAGGTTACACACGATGCTCTTTAAGAATGAATGTTCTGGTTTGCACTGACTGGTTCCCTCACATGTCCATCAGCTCTTTTCTAGGCAGATTCCCTTCTGTATTTCATGGGCATCAGCTGCCAACAGGAAAGTAAGAACAACTTCCTTACAGGCTTGTTGGTAGGTATAAAATATTGTGGCGCCGAAAGAACTTTGAAATATAACATATTTGTTAGTATTTCTGAAAGCTACCACATCATATAATTATGTAAATACGTTTATGGGTGGTGCGGCTTGTGCAAGTAAGTGCAGTACCCACAGAGGCCAAAGGGGGGCATAAGATCCTCTGGAGTTGAAGTTACAGGCAGTTGTGAGCTGCCCAGTGTGAGTGCTTGAACTGAACTCAGGTCCTCTGTGAGACTAATACATGTTTTTAACCAAAGAGCCATCTCTTTATTCCTCACAGCACAGATTTCTAATGGCCAGAACCTCTTAATGCAACAAGCTAGATAACATTTCTCTTAGCGATATGAGCAACCATAATATTGAGCTGTAGTGAAGGAACTTCAGAAGTGATGTGCACCACGCTCAGGCGACACCTCGTGCATCGCCAGGTAGAACCCTTCTATGGTTGTCAGTCTTGGGAGTTACACACTCAGCTGCTGTCACTTTCTACCTCAAAAAGCTCACTCATCCACACAAGGCACACATGACAGCTCAGGACCGGGGCTGCCAGGGGACCATGATGCTCAAAGATGAATGTTGCCTGTGACTCTGACCCTCAAGAGGAGATGGCTCACCAGAGGTTTGTTTGGAACTGTTAAATACACAACAGTTAACATCTTATTGTGCCAAGGCACTTAAATTTGAGGGCTTGTAGATTTTGAAAAGTGTCATTTCCTTTACAAAGAAGCAAAAGTTTTCTATAAATTTTCACTTTGATTTTATTTTATTGTTACTAACTTTTTTAGAACTAAAGTCAAAGAAAATTATAATCTAGAATTCTTTACATGAAGAAGTCTTTTTCTTACAAGCTACAAAACATAGTTATTCTGGGCACTTACTATATTTTAAAGTGAAAATATAATTTTAGGGTACTAGATGGTATGCAGGGACAAGGAACACGCAAAGGACTATTTTCTTGTCCTTAGTTTTACTAACGTGAAATAAAGTGGCTGTTAAGATGCGGTTGTTTAATTTCAAGTCTTGGCTTAGTGGTGCCTGCAAACCTGATTACCCCGTCTCCTTTGATGCTTATGGGGAAAATGGTTCCAGGGGAGGGAAATCAATAACTTTACAAGTAATAGTGGCCACCATGGATCAATTTACTACAATCGATAGCACAGGGATCGATTTACATGACTAACATTCCTTCCTTTTGCCTTCCTTCTGTTGCTATTCACTGTAGGGGCAAAGAAATTACTCCAAATTATTTTATCTTGCTTTACTATTTAAAGGAACAAGAAACCTCATTCCATATCTCATTGTGAGCAGCAACAAGGAGATGTTTATTTGTTACATGAATCTAAGGATGTGATACAGACACAGAAAAATGTTCATTTCTCCTAGATAACATGTGTAGCTAAAATAGGTCCTTACTTGTAAAAGGATTTTCATCTCCTATGAGATGAAAAATAAAGATTCCAAAGCTGGGAGATTGAATATGGTATGTTGGCTCATGGCTATCATAATCCTGGCATCTTGGAGTCTGAAGTGGAGCTGTTGGAGTTCAAGGCCAGCACGGGCTACAAGAGCCTCTAACAAGGAGGGAGGTGGGGGGAGAGAAGGAAGAGAGAGGGGTCAAAGTAGCAGTCATGTGTAGGCCTCTTGATAACATCATCTTTCCATTGAACTTATTCATAAAAAGTGAAAGCTGAAGACTTGTTAACAAAAATAGCTGACTTTTCAAAATATATTAATCATCTGGATAAAAATGAAGGTAACCAAAGAAATGTTACTAAAGACCAATTTGACTCTCTTACCTGAGAGATCAAATTCCATGTTGATTTGTCCAGTGTAGCTACATGGATTCAACAAAGGATTTGGAAGATTCCACATGGATTACAAAGATTAAATGTCATGTAACTTTATATAAAGATCAGAATCACAACTCTATCCTCATTTATGTTGTGACAGCTGCTTAAACAATCAGGGGAAATTTGTTGCACTAGGCATGAAAATTAATGATAATGCTTGTAGGAATTTTGTTACCTAAGAATTAAAACATACTTCAAAGAAAGCCCAGGATAGCCAAAACAATCCTATACGATAAAAGTACTTCAGGAGGCATTACCATCCCTGACTTCAAACTCTATTACAGAGCTACAGTAATGAAAACAGCTTGGTATTGACATAAAAACAGAGATGTTGACCAATGGAATCAAATCGAAGACCCAGATATTAACCCACAAACCTATGAACACCTGATTTTCAACAAAGGAGCTAAAATTATACAATGGAAGAAAGAAAGCATCTTTAACAAATGGTGCTAGCATAACTGGATGTCAACCTGTAGAAGAATGAAAATAGATCCATATCTATCACCATGCACAAAACTCAAGTCCAAATGGATTAAAGACCTCAATATCAATCTGATCGCACTGAACCTGATAGAAGAGAAAGTGGGAAGTAGTCTACAACACATGAGCACAGGAGACCACTTCCTATGTATAACCCCAGTAGCACAGACAATAAGATCAACAATGAATAAATGGGGCCTCCTGAAACTGAGAAGTTTCTGTAATGCAAAGGACACTGTCATTAAGACAAAAAGGCAACCTACTAAATGGGAGAAGATCTTCACCAAGCCCGCATCAGACAAAGGTCTGATCTCCAAAATATATAAAGAACTCAAGAAACTAGACATTAAAACTCTAATTAACCCAATTAAAAAATGGGGTACTGAACTGAACAGAGAATTCTCAACAGAAGAAGTTCAAATAGCCAAAAGACACTTAAGGCCATGCTCAACCTCCTTAGCAATCAGGGAAATGCAACTTTGAGATACCATCTTAAACCTGTCAGAATGGCTAAAATAAAAAACACCAATGATAGCCTATGCTGGAGAGAATGTGGAATAAGGGGAACACTCGTCCATTGTTGGTGGGAATGCAAACTAGTGCAACCACTTTGGAAATCAGTGTGGTAGTTTCTTAGGAAACTGGGAGTCAACCTACCTCAGGATCCAGCAATTCCACTCTTGGGAATATACCCAAGAGATGCCCAATCATACTACAAAAGCATTTGTTCAACTATGTTCATAGCAGCACTATTTGTAATAGCCAGAACCTGGAAACAACCTAGGTGCCCCTCAATAGAAGAATGGATAAAGAAGGTGTGGCACATATACACTTTAGAGTTCTACTCAGCGGTAAAAACAATGACATCTTGAATTTTGCATGCAAATGGATAGAAATAGAAAACACTTTACTGAGTGAGATAACCCAGACCCAAAAAGAGGAATATGGTATGTACTTACTCATAAGTGGATTCTAGCCATAAACAAAGGACATTGAGCCTATAGTTTGTGATCTCAGAGAAGCTAAATAAGAAGGTAAACCCAAAGAAAAACATATAGTTATCTTCCTGATATAGAAGTAGACAAGATCGCCAGGCAAAAGTTGGGAGCAGGGGCATGAGGGTGGGTTGGGAGGAAAGGGGAGAGGGGAGAGAGAAGGGAAAAGGGGAGTATTGGGAAGAGCTTGGGGGAATGGGATGGTTGAGATGGAGGAAGTGTCAATATGGGAGCAGGGAAGAAGATATCTTAACTAAGGGAGCCATTTTAGTGTTGGCAAAAGTCTTGGCTCTAGAGGGGTTCCCAGGTGTCCAAGGGGATTTCCCCAGCTAGACCCATGAGCAGCAGAGGAGAGGGTGCCTGAACTGGCCTTATCCTATAGCCACACTGATGAATATCTTGCATATCACCATAGAACCTTCATCTGGTGAGGGATGGAGATAGAGACAGAGATCCACATTGGAGCACTGGACTGAGCTCCCAAAGCCCAGATAAAGAGCAGAAGGAGGGAGAACATGAGCAAGAAAGTCAGGACCACAAGGGTTGTGTCCACCCATGGAGACAGTGGGACTGCTCTATTGGGAGCTCACCAAGGCCAGCTGGACTGGGTCTGAACAAGCATGTGATCAAACCGACTCTCTGAATGTGGCTGACAATTAGGATAGACTGAGAAGCCAATGATAATGACACTGGATTTTGAGTCTACTGCATGTACTGGCATTTTGGGAGCCTAGTCTGTTTGGATGCACACCTTCCTAGACCTGGATGGGCGGGGCTTGGACTTCCCACAAGGCAGGGCACCCTGACTACTCTTATGCCTGGAGAACAAGGGGGAGGAGGAGTGGGAGGGAAATGGGAGGATGAAAGGAGGTGGAATTTTTAAATAAAGAAAGAAATAAATAATAAGAAAGAAAGAAAGCTGCTACTTCTGTGTGTTCAAAACAACTGTAAGATAATTATAAATAGTGTCCTAAAGAATAAGAGAAAAATAAAATGTTTTTGGCTGCATAAAGGTAGGTTTTGAGGGCTGGTCAATATCCTCATGTCCAATGATTCTGTCTTTTACTGAATTAACCTGTTGAGACTCTGATCTTGAATCATCCTTAGAACTTGTCTTCTTGAGTTACACTCTCAGTCTGCCATTCACACACACCAATATGAAAAAAAAATCCATCAGTAAGACCCAGAGGGCACATGTGATAGCCCGGACCTCTACCAGGGCAAGGATCAGCACTTTCTTCTCTCCTCCAACTGTTTCAGCCCATCACGTCTCTCTGAAAAATCCTCCCCACTCCTTACTTCTTGCAATCTACAAAAGACCAAGACTTGCTCATTGGGAAATTGAGACTAAAGAGGTCAATTCTCTCGATTCTTCTCTCTGTTCCACTCACTCACTATCTGTAGGTAAATACAGTGGCATTTCTCCTCTCTCCGTCCTTTCATTTAAGGAACAAAATTTCTTTCTTCTGTTTAAAGCCAAGCCTCTGACTTTGGCTCATTCAACCACCCATTACTTTTAAGACTTTCAAGAATCAATCATTCTTAAATCCATAAATAGCTTTAACCTCTTTTCTCTTGAAGTTTTGACCTTGGCTTTCAGTTCAGTTTTTCTAGTTTGGTTAAGAAATGAGAAAAAATTCTATAGAACTTAAACTCAACCCCTTCATTTAACTTTTTCAACTACTATTATATACTTTTTCCCTGATCTACTCAATTTAAGGTGCAACTGAGTAGATAGATAGATAGATAGATAGATAGATAGATAGATAGATAGATAGATAGATATAGATATAGATATAGATATATTCTATTTGCCTTCCCAGTTCCCTGCTCTGTGCTCTGAGATGCTGGCCTGTGTGACTAAATCAGTAAGCTTATGCATTGACTTGTTTCTAGTTGAATATCTTCAACAGGAACCTCTGGAAAAAAAATGGTACAGGGTAGAGGAAGAATAGGGACCAAGGTCTTTATTATTGCAGCTTTAAATTTCCTGTTGGTTGGCTTTATACATTAAACCATCTTCTTAGAGTCTTTGTTATCTCTCCTGAACCACCTCTTTTCTCTGTCTTTGTGTTTCTGCGTATCTCAAAGTTGCTGAGTGATGCACAAATTAACGATGGGTCTTTCATTCCTGGTTAATCACTATGAAAAGATCCTATAGACACACAAGAGTGTGCTTCACTGTCTTTAGTTAGGGTTTCTGTTGCTGTGAAGAGACATCATGTCCATGACAGTTCTTATAAAGGAAAACATTTAATTGTGGCTTACAGTTTCAGTGACTTAGTCCATTATCATCATACCAATACATGGTGGTGTGTAGGGAGACCTGGTGCTGGAGAAGGAGCTGAGAGTGGAGCTACATCTTGACTTGCAGGCAACAGGAAGTGGTCTGAAACACTAGGCGTGGCTTGAGCATATATGAGACCTCAAAGCTCACCTCCACAGTGACATACTTCCTTCAACAGGGCTGTACCTACTCCAACAAAGACTCATCTTCTAAAAGTGCCACTGCTAATGGGCTTATTGGGGCCAATTACACTCAAACTACCACACCCAACAATCTTCTTTCAGGTTGAGAATGAAGATTAACTATCACAGCAGTTCACTCTCACTTACATAGAGAAACCCCAAAGCTTGGCCACCTTTTGTATGGAAGTCATGATTAACATGATTGAGTTGAGAGGTACTGAGAAGATACTAAAACCCACTTTTTCTGCATACCCATAGGAATGTCTCCATAGATAATAATCAGGATGAGGAAGTACTCATTCTGATTGTGAACAGAACTACCCTATGGGCAGAGGCCTGAGATGGAATTAAGGGAAGAAGAAATCAGCTAACAGGGAAAATCTGCTTCCTGGTTGCCACAAAATGAGCCACTGTGCTCTACCATCTCCTCCCAACACTGTGTAATCATAGGCCAGGGTAAACATGTCCCACCAACTATATGCTGTACCTCTGAAACAATGAGCCAAGGTAATCTTTTCCTCTGTGAAGTTGTTCCTGTGGAATGTTTGTCATAATAACAGGAAGTGACTGGTCCATTCTTCTTAATTATCTAGGAAGACTCAGTCATTTGTTCCTTGCTAAGGCTTAGTCTCAAAGGCTTTCCTTAGAAGAATAGCTGTGCGGTGCTAGAGACTATGCTATTGTTCCTCCAGTGGACGTATGTTTAGCATCTAATCTCTAAGATGATGGTGCTTAATGATGGATCTTTTAGAAATAAACACACATGGGTGGAGCCCATAGAAAGAAAGATTAATGCCTTATTAATGCCTTCTAATAAGAGTCCTGTGAACTCTCACTCTTCTCTCTCTCTCTCTCTCTCTCTCTCTCTCTCTCTCTCTCTCTCTCATTTACTCACTCACTCCCTCTCCACCTCCAGTCCCTCTCCCTCTCTCTCCTCTTCATTCTGTGAGGATACAAGAAGACAGAGATATTTTTTGGAGCAATATGCAATCACCTAAATCTTGCACACCTCATTCTCCAGAACTGTGAAAAATGTGTTTTCTTTTTAAGCAATCTAGTTTATGATACTTTATTTTACCTTACCAAAAGAAGATCAATATTCTCTTGGTCTATTGTGGGATTACACTCTGTATGCTATGAATATGTTTTAGTGCCATTGGTTAATAAAGAAGTTGTTTTTAACCAATGGCTTAACAGAGAATGCCAGGTGGGAAATCTGAGCAGAGGGAAATCTGAGTAGAGGGAAAGTAGGCAGAGTCAGGGAGATGCCATGTAACTGCTAGAGGGAAAAAAAGACACCTGTGCATTAGTACTGGTAAACCATGAGCCTCATGGTAAAATATAAAATAATAGAAATGGGTTAATTTGAGATGTAAGATAGCTAGAAATATGTTTGTGGTATTGGCCAAATGGTATTGCAATCAATATAGTTTTGTGTAATTATTTCGGGTCTGGGGGGTCAGGAAACAAATGAGGTCTAGGGATAAATTTACACAATCAAAAGTCTTATTTCTTTCTTGTCCCCCAGTCTTCATGTTTCTACTCATAATTCATTAAAAAAAATGTTATTAGTACCTATCTGTCAAATTTCTAAATAAGAGATCTGACCATTCCATCACACTGTTTAAAAACCTTCAGTGATTCTAATTTGAGCTCATTTAAAGTACAGAGGTATATCCTTCCTGGTCTATCCCCTATATATGCATCCTTGATCCCAATAGCTAGAACTCTGATGTCTTGTGCTTCATGTACTACTAATACAAAAATGGATTTAGTTTCTAGTTGTAGTATTTTATACCTGCATGTCCTCTGAAGTCTGACAACTTCCAAAATACCTTTGGCTATGTCATTTGATTGTGTCCTTAATGCTTAGAGTAAGTGCTTTTGTCTCCAAGAAGGTACTACTTCAACCACTATCCTCTCTCTACCATATCTACAGGCATCATCCTTTACCCTCTCTCTTCCTGCTTCTAAGTAGCTATTTTTGAACTTCAAGTTAGAATGCCACAATATTCTTCAGGTAATTAAAAATGATATCAAAATATTATATTGAAATTATCTGTCAGCCTCTCTCCCTTTATTATCAAAATTTGAAAATTCCAAGGCTCCAGCTCAAACATCTTTTCATGACTGCATAGCACAGCCACTTGAAATCAATGCAAACACTCAACATCACTCTTATAATCAAAAGTAAGTGTAGTTAGTAACGAACCTCTTGTTACTCTGGCTTTATGGTTGTTGTTTAGAAAATGTACACCAAAATACTGCAAATGGTCCTGAGAAATGAATAATCTGCTATATTCTGAGACAGCTTTTCTAAGTCTTAACTGATACGCTATAGGCAGCTGGTGATATGTCAGTGTCAGGTCTTATAAATATGTACTCCCTTGAAATAAAACCAAGTGCAGACAAGTTCTTGGGACAGTTTAACTTAAAGCTATAAGCTTATAAGATGTCATACCTATCTATCTCTATTAGAAATGATGTCCAATGTCCAGTGCCTGTCACCAAAACCATTTTAGATATCTTCCAGGAAACAAAACTTAATGGTGTTCAGTTTAGAATGTGGGACAGGGATTTTGAAGCAGAAGGAATGGTAGAGTCACAAGAAGAGCTTGCTATGATTAAACCAATTGGGTGTCATATTTAAAAAGTGTCAATCATGAGGAGCAAGACCTATGAGGAGCTATAGCTATGGTCAGGAAGACTCAGAACATGATTGTGACCATGGTGGTAGGGCACAGAAAGCAATGAAGAGCAATAAAACCAAGGTGTTCCAAAGATTTCTGGGGGCTTAAGAGATGGTTTTGATATTTTCAACTCCTAAATTTTACTGTTTATTTGTGTGTGTGTGTATGTTATATAAGAAAATTAACTTGTTACTTTGATAACTGTGATTACATGATCATGATAATAATTTTTCAGAAGCTACTAGTAATCACTTTATAGATACAAATTTTATGCCAATATATGTAATTATTGTTGACTTTTCCTTCAAAATATAGGCAGAATCCAACCAGATCTTACTATTTCTACAAAAATTAATCTGGTTTTAGCCATTGGCATAAGTTGAATTGTGTTCCCCAGAAAAGCCACATGGAAATCTTAATCTCTAGTATCTCAGAATGTGACTTCTGTTAGGACACATTTTTACAGGTGTAATGAAGTTAAAAAGAGGTCATTAGGATGAACCTCACTCCAATAGGACAAATATTACTTATAAAACTGGGAAATTTAGGTACCAACAGACATTTGCTTTAGGAAGACAATGTGAAGACGATGTGCAGACAAACAGCCATGTGGTGGGATGATAAATCAGCAGCCAGGAAACACAAAGGATGCTGGTAAGAAGCAGAAGGGACAAGGAAGAACCTGTCTAGGGCTGCCAGTCACAGTGCATCCTCTCAAAGTTCTATTTCATGATCTGAGCAACTAGACAAAATAATTTAGGGATTTTTCCCATGTTTTATAAGCCATGTATTTTGTTTTCCATATCTAACATGGACACTGTGATGATGTGATATACATACATTGAATAAAATGATTGCCAGAGTCAAGTAAATTAATTATCAGTTGCCCATATGCTTGTTTTTCCTTCTGTTGGGAAAGGATGTCTTATGTTCTTCAGTGGTGTAACCACTGATGAGTTGCCTTTGCTTCAGTAAATAACCTCCCACCCATTCTCTGGAAAGAAATTCTAATTAGACTCAGTGAGTCACACAAAAAATAAAACTTGAGAGGTAGAAGGATACTCATTGGGAAGAAGGGCTTCAGTGGAAGAGGTAAGGAGAACAAAAGGGGAATGAATCTTGAAAATGACTAAAATTCATTATATAAAGTTATGAAACTAACAATTAAAAATTTTAGAGAAAAACTACACAGCATGGTGACTATAGCCAGTATTCTAATTTAGGTTTAAGCTACATAGTAGTAACTGTTTAGTTAGCAGCCTCATAAGTTAATGTGGCTACAATGCTTGGATATTTGCTCCCACTTCCTCATTGGTCTCTTATTTCACACATCTACAGCAATCACTCAACCATATTTTCACAAAGTGGCTCATCAGAGTCAAGGGCTTTGATGGATATTTAAACCAAGATGCAGGGCATATTGGAATTATTGCCTTGTGAATAAAGTAACATTTGGGTTTTCGGGTTTTTTTTTGTTTTTTTTTTTTTGCTGTAGATTTTTCACTGTAGCTAACTCCCCGTCTGTTACAAATTTGGGATTTATCTCCCACAGTACAGCACTACTTGAGCTGTGTGTGAAAACAGTCACACAGTCAAGAAACCTGCTTCCCACTACCAGGTCTTTGCTCATCTCTCCTATGTAAACATAGAGATCTGCCTTCCTACAATTATCTTTGCTGACAGGCATTTGGTCAGTGTTTAGGGTCCAGGCAAAAGCATTACATTTAAGACATTCCCAGATATCAAGAACACAGAATTACTACGTGTCTAAAGCTGTTTATTCATAGTTGCTTACATAGAAAAAAAATAAGCATGCCTTGGTTTTACCTCACTTATAGATAAGAGAAGTGATGATCTAAAACCAACCTTGCATTAAAAGACTCCTAACCTCACCATTATCTCAGTTTACTGAGGACTTTAGTTCGTATATTTACTCTCAGGAAAAATAATCAACCAAAGCCCACAGCCCAGAGGAAGACAAACCTCCACTGGTGCCTCTGATAAGCATCAAGCTTAAGAGCTTACTAACATTGAAGCTTGCTAACATTTGACGAAAATACCAATGGACCAAGGGCCATAAACTTCCCTTGTCTGTTTATGTACATTGCTGGATACCTATGCCTGCAAGGCGTTGTGGGTCTGTATAGCTGGTAAGAACAAAGAGAGGTGACAGAAGTGGGAACAAAAATAAGCTGGAGCCGAAGTTAGAAGTGTCCTAGAAATTAGCAGAGATAGAAAATGAAAAATAAAAAGAAGAAAAAGAAAATAGCAGAGAATACGAACTGTAATTAGGGTTGAGACAGAGAATTAGAGCTAAGAAGTTATAGTTAGGCCAGAAGAATTAGAATGGAGAACAAGAAGGAACAATAAAGAGACATGAATAGAAACAGCATGCTGTGAGTAGACTTCTTAACCCTCAGATTTTAATTCTTTTCACTTATTGTGGCTTCTTCATTTTGAAAGCTGAGAGGATCCTTAGAGGCTAGACCTTTAAGGCTTCCAGTACTCACTGGTTTCATGTGTACTCCCAAACATGCCTGAAAATTCCTATCAGGTCTCTTTGTTTACTGCTCCCTCTACTTGCGTCATCTGGAGGCTCACAGTCTTGCTCTTTCGTCTTCTGTAGGTTTAGGCTCAACTATCAGGTTCTTAAGATGCTTAGAGCCCCTCCATAATGTTTTAAGATCTTTGTCTTTTCCTTTTTCTTTAGAGCTTCTAACAGTGTCTAAAAGACAATATTATGCTTATTCATTGCCTTCCCAAACAGAAAGTGGACAAGGATTTGATTTGTTTGCTGATGTAGACTATGTGCATATATATCACGTGAGTAGGTGATTCCTCTTGGACCCTCAAGGGAACACTGCTTATAAAGACTGACCACCAGCCTTACTATGTTGCCTCTGAGTCTTTATTTATCTGTTAAAACAAGGGGCATAAAATCTACTGCTGACTTCACTGTGAGGAGCAACTTGAGCGGCATACACAACTGTGCACACTGAATATGCACACTGTTATATAAATACTGGATGCCATTAAAGTGAAATTATTCACAGTTTTATAATAAGAGCAATTCTGTATATTGAAGGGTTAGTAATAAAAGATGACATTCTTAATTGCTGAATTCAGCCTTCCTGAAAATAGGCTGTAAAAATGCAAGTGAAAGTAATCTAATCAAGTGCAATTTGAAAACCCCTCTAAAATAAAAGCTATGAAACTCAGTTGCTTTATTAACAGCTATTACCGTCCAAGAGTTCCTGAAAATGCTAGCCACATTCTCACAAGAGTTCGGGCCACTGAAGCTTTTTTGGTGCCATAAAGAGAGCCTATGAATGAATGAACCTCAGCATTCTTACTTGAGAGCACACAATCCTATGAAATGATTAAAGCATCTAAAATATCATAGAAAAGTTTTTAATAAAAATATAATTACATCATTCCCCCCTTTCTCTTCCTCCCTCCAATCCCTCCCTTGTATAGTTCCCTCTCAACCTCTATAGAAATCATGGCCTATAGTTATTGTTTTACATACACCCACATACAAATACAATCTTCTCAATATTCTTAGTTTTGTATATATATGTCTACTATATTATTTTAGGGCTGATCATTTGGTATTTGATAACCAATTATTGGGCTCATCCCTGGGAAAGACTGTTTCTCTTGCCTTCAGAATTCTTTTGTTGCCCAAAGCTCCTTCTCTAGGGGTGAGATCCCATAAGATTTTCCCTTCAACATTACAATATCCTTTGGTGTTATTTTTGTTGGGTCTTGTGTAGGCAACCTTATTGTTCTGGCATGATGAGAGAGTGATGTTTCCTTGTCATTTCTAGAAGATACAATCTCACAGCAGACTTCCTGGTCCTCTGGCTCATAAAATCTTTCCTCTCTCTCTTCCATGATCCTTCCTGGGACTTAGGTGCAGAAATTATGCGATAGATACATCAGTTGGTGCTGGGCACTCCATTGCTTGTTCTCTGTATTTTGACTAGTTGTAAGTTGTCAGCTGCAGCTTCTTTAATTTATCTTATCCACTAAAATTTGTATGTGCTAATAAGTGCCTGTCAAATAAGGATTTTTTGTATACTGTATAGTCTATGCTTATCAGAACCCACAATTGTGGTAGTTTGAATGTAATTGCCCCCCACAATCTCATAGGCACTATCAGGAGGTATGCCTTCATTAGAGTGGGTACAGCCTTGTTGAGGAGATGTATCATTGTGTGTGTGTGGGGGGGTGAGATTTGAGGTTTCCCATGCTCATTTACCTGCAAGCCAAGACATAACCAGCACCCATCTGCCCGCACAACACCATGCTCCCTGCCATGGTGATAATGGTCTGAACCTCTGAAACTGTAGCGAGCCACCACAATTAAATGTTTTCTTTATAAGGGTTGCTGTAGTCATGGTATCTCTTCATGGTAATAGAAACCTAACTAAGACCACAGTTACACTGAGGACATCTAGTATCAATAGTACATAGTGTGAAAGGATCTCTTTTTGCTGAGGATCAGCCTTTTGCCTGATAACGGTGCAGTGTGATTAAAACCTTGTTTTTGCCTTAGAGAAACTTATCATTGAGGTACAAATATATAGTTCTACAGAATTTCAATACAAATTAGATGAAGAAGTACCACTAAATAAAGAATGGCCCCTAAAAGTTCAATGGGCAGGCTGGGAAGATGAATTCAGAGTAAGAAATCTAGAAAGAACTTTAGAAATTATATCATTTTATCTGAGTCTTTTTTAATAAATTAGTTAATTTAGTCTTTCCAGTCTAACCACAGTTTCCCTTCCTTCCCTCCCTCCTCTCCTTCCAGTGCCTCCCCACAACCTCTGCTCTTCCCTCCCCCATCCACTCCTCCTTTCTCTTCAGAAAAGGTCAGGCCTCAGGTTTAGATCAGCCAGCCATGGCATGTCAAGTTGCAGTAAGACTAGGTACCTCCTCTCCTATTAAGGTTGGGTGAGACAACCAGAAAGGCACCAAAAGCAGGTAACAGAATAAGACAGAGCACCTGCTCTCACTGTTAGGAGTTCTACAAGACCAAGCTACACAACTGTAAAAGTTGTTAGAGGGCCTAGGTCAGTCCCAGGTAGACTCTCTGGTTGATGATTCAGTCTCTGTGAGCCCCTATGAGTCCAGGGTAGTTGATTCTGTAGGTTTTCTTGTGCTGTCCTTGACCGTTCTGGCTCCCACAATCCTTCCTCCCTGTTCCATAGAATTCCCCTGAGGTTCACCTAATTTTTGGCTGTGTGTCTCTGCATCTGTTTCCATGAGTGTTGGGTGAAGTCTCTCTGGTGACTACTGGGCTAGGTATATTTAAGAGTATAACAGAATATCATTAGGAATAATTTCATTGACTTTTTTTTAAATTGCCAGTCATGGTATGAAGAGGTTGAGAACACTAACACTAAAGAAAGATCAGCAGTAACTTAGCCAAAATATTCAATGTGGACATTCAGGAATCATTCCTGATAAGTGGGCATTAACAATTCTAACAGTAAGCATTCCCTCCAACATAAACTATACAGTGAAGCAACATTCAAAGACAGTAATACTCAAAAATATTTTTTTTAATCTTTGGTGTTTTTGAGACACAGTTTCTCTGTGTATCTCTGGCTGTCCTGTAACTCACTGTGTAGATTAGGCTAGCCTCCAACTCATAGAGCTCTGTTTGAGTGCTGGGATTAAAGGTATCACCACTGCCTGGTGTTTAAAATTCTTAGTAGCTACATAAAAGTATTCAGAATCTATCTTGGAGTCACATTATTTGGGTTTGATTCTTATAAAGCTTTTATAACACATCAATTAAAAGGATATATTGTTTAAGATAGGAATATTTTTAATTTGACTTCAACAGCTTAGTAGATTTCATTAAGACTATATTTGGACCTTTGGTAAAGAACCAAATTACTAGTTTAATTGATAATACTACTTATGGTTAAATATACTAAACATTCTTTTGTGTTTGAGCCTGTAGGGGTTCCTAGAGAAATTTTGGATATAGCTGCACTCAAAAAAATGAAAATCATAAGATATACCAGAGAATATCTAAGATGCCATCTGCAGAATGTCATCTCAACAGAGAATACATTTGATATAGAACCCAGTGACCCATCAAAACCATCAACTCCAAAGGCCTTCCAGCTGTGCTCACAGCCCTGATATACAGATTGAAACACACTGGGAAGGTTCCCTATAAGCCTGCAAGTGGGCAAAGATCTATGCCCCTAGACATGCAGGGAAAGGGGTCTGCAGGGTGACTCCTGTCCCAAACCTGCAGGGAGTCTGCAGCCCTGGGAAAAAGCTTTCTGCATATTTCTAGGATTGCCAATAGACTGTTGCCTTTAACTTATAGCAGCAGTTTAAGGGGATTCTACAGGCAGGTCATCACCATACAACATAGCCAAATATAAACATTTTAGAAAATCAAGATGGTGATTGACGTGGAGGATAGGTATGAGGAGTGTCCTAACATCTGCATTAGCATTGTTAAACATCCTTTTCTTTTTGTTGTGGTTCAAAGATTATTTTATTTTATTTTGAAGATTATAATATAATTACATAATTTCTCCCTTTCTTTTTCCTTCCTCTGAATCCTTCCATGTACCCTGCCTTTCTGACTTTCAAATTCAAGTCCACTTTTTCTCTAATAAATGTTACATATATATGTACATAAGTGTACATAATATGAATTCAAGGAATATATGCTCACATATATGTACATGATAGAATTTCACAGCAAACTCCCTGATCCTCTGGCCCCTCTTCAGCTATGTTTGCTGAGCCTTGGGTGTGGGAGCATCTTTTCTTTCAACAGAAAAGCAGACCATATAAAAAGCTGGGTTTCTTGCCATTCCCACCTATGTAAACATGGCAGGTCTAGTTAAACACACAGAAGAAAGATCTAATAAGGTCTGACCTATGCAAACTCAGAGCATGGAGGACAGTTATAGAAATATGAACACATGTAGCTACAGTACCGAGGTGTGGACAGGGGTATACCCAAGGACATGTGCGATTATCAGAAAACATACTTCTTGTCGTAAGCTCCATCTTTCTGGTGTTCATCTTTGGCACGCGAGCGCACGCGCGCGTGTGTGTGTATTGTGTAGTTGTCTGTGTATCTCATCTGTTTGTTTTCGTGCACCTTGTCTAATCTCAGAAATTCAGAGACCAGCATGCCCCTCCTGTAAGTTGAAAGTCAGGTGGTCTTATTTAAGCTACTAGTTAGTTACACTGCTCCCTGCTCACCACACTGCTCCATTTGCTCTTCTAACACCACGCCAATGCTTGCCCATTGCTCTCACATATCCTTAGAGAAGCCTTCCTGACTTGTGAAGACATGAAAAACATGACACTGGAAGAGACATAACCCCAAAGGATAGCATCCTTATATTTCTAACCTCATCCCTTCATTTACTATATGCTTATGTTTACAATCATATATTTTGACAAGCTATTCACAAAGTAAGTCTCTTGTGGGGGTTGAAAGGATGCTGTCAGCTTAGCTTTCCAAAGCAGATTGTTTAGTGCCAAGGAATCACATTGGGATAACAGTCAAAATGGAATTAATATCCACTAACATGCAAGGCTTCCCCATTGTCTCTTCAGAGCAATACAAACTGATTAGCTCTGAGCCGCAATTTAAAATGAAAAGCTCACAGGAAGCCTCTAATAGCCTCATTTCTGGCTTCCATTACTTAGTTAACTAAACTTAATCTGTTAATTTTCAGACATGTCTTATTTTTAAGTAGAAGTCACTTAAACATATGCCTTGATGTTGTCTGAGTACGAAAAAAAAAAAGAAAATGCTTAGAAATGTAGACATAGCCATCTCAAGATTTTTCTTTGTCTTCCTTTTATGTATTTGTGTGTGTGTATGTGTGTGCTGTATGTGTGTGCTGTGTGTGTGTATGTTCAGATGTGCATACAGGTATGTGTGTCCTGTGTGTGTATGTGACAGCCTGAGGCTGATGACTAGAATCTTCCTCAATCTGTTTTCCATCATATTCTTTCAAGGTCTTTTCTCCTAATCAAACCCCAAGCTTCCCAATGGCTGGTCTTGCTACTTGGCTTGCTATGGGGATTCACATGGGTTCTAGGGATCCACATGGGTTCTGGAGTTCCAATTTCCAGATTCACTCTGAAGCTTTATCTCCTAAGCAATCGTCCGGTCCTTCCATCTAACCTTTTAGATTTTTTCTATTTTACATATACAAGTGTTTTGTCTGCATGTATGCATGTTCTCCCTGAGTACCTGGCATCATATTGATCAAAAGAAATCATCAGCTCCCCTATGGCTGGAGTGAAGATTAATTGTTATGTTGCCATGTAGCTGTGATACCTGAACCCGGGTCCTCTGCACATGTAGCAAGCACTCTTAACCATGGGTCATCTCTCCAGCTGCCCCCCATCTCGCATGTTTAAAGGCAAGTACCATGATCTCAAACTGCTTTTGCTTGCTCTGTGGGAAAAAAAAAAGCTCCTAAGAAAGTTTCCCCAAAAGAACAAGGGTATTGATAAAGAAGCCTATACCTATTCCTAATGAACGCTGTCAGGCACTTGCTGCTTCTGATGTAGGAGATCTGAAAGACTGTACTAGACTTTCAGATGACAGAATGACTGACAGTATAAGAACTGCTCACTTAATCAATAGGCTAAATCAGGATTAAAGAACCAGCGCTCAAAGAGCTCGTGAAAGTAGAGATGGGAAGATTTTAAATCTGTTACCCAGGCTGCCTGCAGAGAGCTACGTTGTAGAATACTCCGTGGCACCCGCTCTTGATGAACTGAACAGGCCAAGCCAACAGCTGCTTAAATCAAGAACGGCTCATCTAGATATTTAGGCTGTGAAAGGCTTGGCATCTTTCATGGTATTTTAGGGTCTTGGTTCCTTTTCCCATCCAGTGATAATGTTCCAAAAAGGTGATCAGCATTCTAGACTTCATATAGGCACATAAAATCATGTGTTTATATATCATGAAAGTAGAGGATAAACTGCCTAGGGGAACAAAGGAGACTAAAGTAAAATGGCTTAGTGAGAAAACGGGAGAGAGGAATGAAAATGCAGAGGGCAGGGTGGCATGGGGAAATATGCTTAAAGTATCCTATATACTCTTCCTTATAAAAACTCAGTACCATATACATGAATATATGCTAGTTTAAACATTATTTCTAAAAGGATAACTGTATTAATGAGACTTGAACAATAGCAATATTAGTAAACTTATACTAAAGTACAATATGAAAACATCTCAGAGTTCCATCCCTAGACAATGGAACAGAAAAAAAAATCTCGCCAAGTTCCACCCTTGATGTGGGATTCCCCTCTGTGTACTGGGAATACCACTGGTTAATAAAAAATTTGCTTTGGGCTTATTGCAGTGCAGAATAGGGCAAGGCAGGAATTCTAAGCAGATAGAGGAGGAGAGAGTAGGCGGAGTCAGAGAGACGGCATGTAACTGCCAGAGGACAAAGACAATGGCACACAGGTACTGGTAAACCATGAGCCTCGTGGTAAAACATAAAGTAATAGAAATGAATTAATTTAAGATGTAAGAGATAGCTGGAAATATGCTTAAATTATTGACCAGGCAGTATGGCAATTAATATAGTTTCTGTGTAGTTATTTTGGGTCTGGACAGCCGAGAAACGAACAAGCAGTCTACAACAACACACCCCTAGACAGAGAACTACAGACAACTAATGACTGATCAGAGAGGGTATCAATTCAAGGGAGAAGGTAAGAGGAATTGGAGCGAGGAAAGGGAAGCTGGATATGATGAAATTATATTTTAATTATAATACAAAAATGAATACTTTTTATAAAGGAGACCCACCAGGATCACCTGAGTGATTTAAAACTTTCCTGAGTGGGTGATACCTTTACATAGAAGAAGGTGATACTGTTTTCTGTGAATTCCCTTTCCTACCTAGTCCTTGTTTCCTATAAAAGCACAGCAGCAGGTTTTTTTGTTTGTTTATTTGGTTGGTTGGGTTTTTTTTTTTTTTTTTGCTGCATGTATTTTGCTACAACCTCTACTTTTGTGCCTTAATAGAGACCCTTGGAAAGAAAGCACAGTACAATGTTTCAAGTGGACAGCTTTGCAAGTTTAGTCCTGCCAGCATCACATATAAGTTCTCCACATTTAAAGACCACAGGTTATAAACAGGACCTCTGGTCTTCAAGAAGTTCAAGCTCCATTTCAGCTGCACACCAGGGTCACAGCCTGAGGAATATGCTGAAGGTCTGTGAGTCTCAATGAGCTTGGGATTAGAACATGGTTCAGCAGCATATTCTTCAAAGGACTGGAAAAGCTAAACTCAACGGCATGTGGACAATGGTGGCGTGCTGATGTCATCTGGAAACTTTAAGGAAGCAAGTGTCTGAAATGCAAAAACTGAAAGTTCTACTCAGCATATTGTAAGTCTACTGGCCTTAATACTTATCAAAACTTAATTTCCCTTAACTTTCATTAAAATAGAATAGACCATATTGACATACTTAGATATTAATAAGTATAAATCCCAAATAATGAGTAAATAAAAATAATTCAGTTAAATTTCCATTTTAAGGGCTGTCTCTGACTCTTGCCTGGTTGTGGGGCCTTTTCCTCCTACAGGGTTGTCTCACCCAGCCTTGATGTGATGTGCCTGGTCTTATTGTAGCTTCTTATGCTGTGCTTGGTTGATGTCCTTGGGAGGCCTACTCTTTTCTGAGGGGAGACTGGAGGAGAGTTCTGAGGGAGAGGAGAGGTGGAAGGGAGAGACTCAGGGAGGGGTTGCAGGGGAACTATGGCTGAGATGTAATATATGAGAGAAGAATAAGAGAAAAGAAGTGGACCAAAAAGAGACCTCTTTAGAATTTTATAAAGTGACTTTGTGACAACAGTTCTTGGGCAAATATTGTGCCAATGGTCATAAGGGACAGTGGTTTCCAGTAATGACTGTACACATACATAATAATCATCCAGGGAACTTTGATTAATATAAAGGTATACACACACACACATACACATATATATATATACACACAATATAGTCTCCATAGATATGTATGTTATGCATATAAACATGCATATATACATACATGTGTGTGCTATATGTATGCACAAACATACATGTGGGCCTGCAATCCCATAAGCACTACCAGATTCTCTGCCTCCTCTGTCCAGATAAAGGTTAGAAATCTGGGGCTGGAGAGATGGCTTAACAATGAAGAACATTGGCTGCTCTTCCAAAGGACCCAGGTTCAACTCCCAGCATGCACATGGCAGCTCACAACTGTCTATAACTCAAGTTCCAGGGAATCTTACTCTCTTACACAGACGTGCATGCAGGTCAAATACAAACACACATAAAAACTAAGTGAATGAATAAATAAAATCCTTCATTTATGAAGGTTAGAAATCTACATCAAAAATAAGCTCTTGGATAGCTGAGGTGCGTGAGTGCAGGTCTAACAACCAGAGTTCATTTCATGAGTCCCATGGATAGAAAGAAAGAAATGACTCCTAGGAGTAGGTTTCTGACCTCTACAAGAGCTCTGTGGCATGTGCATGCCTACACACACACACACACTTAAAAAGCCAAATCAAGCAAGCTTCCAAGCTTCCATAGACACATCTATAGGCATGAGGTTCCGGTACTCCTTCCATTGCTTCCGATATCCACAGAGCATCAACAGACTCCTATCTGTGCTACCAAACTCCATGTCTATTCCGAGCAACGTCATGGCAAGGGTTCTGAGAAACAAAGCTGTCTTGGCAAGGAATAGGAAGCTGAGGAGCCAGGAGTGGCCCTGCAAAATCTTCATCTATTAGAAGTGCCAAGAGACCTTCATTCTGATTTGGAATCGTTAGTAAACATGGAAAATAAATAACCAAGTCAAAACTGGAACTTCTATTCAGGGTTTACCTATTTTAATTTCATTAAGCTCTATTTTCTCTAAGATCTTGTCATTTCAGGAAACTAAATGAAAATAAAAGTACTGATGGAATTTTTAGGAGAGACAATGCTGACTCATTAATGTGCTACTGGGTATACCTATTAATATATTTTAATTCCTAAGCTGCAGCTTCATTTACTTCTTCTACAAGATTGGGAAGGCATTTTCCTATATAGCAATATGCAGAAACTTTCTCAAGACTCACTTGGGTTCCTGAAGTCTATTGTTTATAACTTGATATTGAAAGATTTTAGTAAGTGAGTTAGCATTTCCTGCTCTTGATTTTATTATTTATAAAATCTGAATGTGATGATACAGTCTACATAAACTTAGGAGCTTTACAAGGCTTAGCAATTATAATCATTCCCATTTTAGAGATGATCATCTTGAGGCACAAATAAGTTGGTCCCTTGAAGTGAGAAAGCTGTTAAAGAATAGTATCATGATAGAACATAGCTCACTAATCCTTAACCAGTTATTTTCATACTACAAATAGTCACAAAATATTGTCCAATGAACTTCCTCACATCAAATCAACTAAAAATGTGTGGGTATCTATTATGATTTGGGATAGTAAGCAGTGGAAAGGGGAATTTTTCATACTGTGATTATGGCTTTAAGAAAGAAGGTAGACGCATGCTCTTGTTTAGGAGATGTGCACCCCCCCAAAAAAAACAAAAACAAAAAAAGGAGATGTGCACCCCCCCAAATGTCAACACATTTAAGGGGGAAGTGATGGATCATTTTGGGGTGGGGCTTACTGAGTGCTCTCTAGAGTGACTGGACATGTGCCTAAGGGGATTATGGGACCCTGGCTCATGCTCTACCACACTCTGCTTCTTAGATCATGTGGTAAGCAGTTTGCTATTCTGTGGGTGCCCCAGCTTCACCATTCAGCCTCCCAAATACAACCCTAAATCGAAGAGTTCCCATGTTGTGGATGCAAAATTCAAAATTGCAAACCCAAATAAACATTGCCTGTTATAATTTTATCTCAAGCATTTTTTGTTGTAGTAAGAGAAAGATGACTAAAACCACTTGCGCTTGTATATTTTGAAATGAGCCAAATGAAAACTGTCACAGTGTCTGACATTAAATGCTACGTTATGATCAGAAACTATGATTCTTCACTTAGCAAACACATCATTCAAAGGACTCTGGGGAAAGCCTCCTTTGATCTGAAATAGCTTAAATGGCAGGAAATGTCTTCTGAACCATGTGCCAGTTGCCAAGAATTAGAGAATAAGAGTCCTTAATAAAAAGAATAAAACAAAATAGTATAACTTACAAAACCCCTCAGCCAGAAGACTCTTTGCCGAAGAGGAAGGTTAATAAAGGGGAGAAAGAATGCGGGTGGTGGAGGAAAGTAACCAGTGAGATTGTAAAGGGACAGCCAGACTTTTTCAATAAGACATTACTCTACATTTTGTTCTGACCTGGAGTCCAGCAGGGGAGGCTCTCTATTACCTCCTTCCCTGTAGGGCGCTCACATTGCACAAATCACCAGCTAGGGTGAAGGTCACATCTCTGGGTTTCTCATGCACAGAAAGTTATCTTTTGGAACAAATAAATGCGGTGGCTGGTTCTGGGTTTGTTTGTGTATCCCAAACTCATGGGGCAGAGAGTCTGGAGAAGTCATTGGACCCCTATTGTCAGGATTGTGATATCCTCCAGAGAGCAGCAGCATGTCACCTCGGTAGAATAACACACTCTCCCCTCACAGCAGCAGGGGGTCATCGTAGAAAAGGCAACCTTCAGCTAAATCAGCATTAAATGGAGACACTTCCAACACAGACAACAGTCTCTCAGAATTCTTAGTATGGTACAGAATACTCAAAAGCACTAATTTTTTTTTTCATTTTCAAATACTCTATGGAAAAAAAGATTTCAACCAGAGGTCAGGAAGCAGAGAGACTTTCAGGACAAACTCAGAAAGGGAAAATGGAAAAAGACCGGGGTGAAGGGGGTAGAGTTCTTATCAGAGAGGCCAGTAAGAAAACAGACTGACTGATACCCATGTGAAGTAACTATTAACCATTTTCTGTTGATAACAAAACTACCTGAGGCAGGCTAACTTTTCAAAGGATAAAGGTTTGGGAAACAAATAAACAGGAAATTCAATGCTATGGCACCAGAATTGGCGTGGGCTCTGCAGAAGACCTCAGAGCAGATAGAAACACAATAGTACAAGCACGTACAAGAGAAAGTAGCCAGAGGATGGCTGGGCTCCTCCAAAAATGGTTTGTTAGTCCTTTTAGAACACCCAACTCTAATGGCCTAACAACCCTCATGCCCCATTTCACACAGACTCCATCATCTGTTAACATCACTGCAGTAAGGATCAAAGTTCCAACACCAGAACATTGGAAAACACACTCAAATCATATTCAAATTATAGCAGACGGCATGTCCCAGCATGAACGTGAGGACCAGGACTCCCCGGGTAGCAAACAGAACAGATGTCTGTCATCCGTCCATAGAAGAGTATTCATTCATGACCTACATAACTGCTTTCTCTGTCTCTTTCTTGGAAATGCATGGGCTGGCAGAAAATGATCACAATGCTTTGTACTATCCTAAGAGGACTCAGGGGCTTCTTGGGCTAAAGATTTTCAACCGTGTTATGTATATGGATCACCTGGCATAAATACTCTCAAGCATTGGTATTATCTCTAAAGTGAATCCCAGAGTCTTTCTTGAGCAGTGTCTGAGAAGACTGGTCATGTATGGGCCATACATGTGGTTTGATCTAACCTTTCTCACTTCAAGATAAAGGGCACTATAGCATCTCATCCAAATTTCCCATAATCATTCAGGTCATTATTGTTTAGATGGGAATTCCTCTACTGGGCCTTGAGTAATCTTTAAATGCATAAATTAATGTTTGATAGATCACATATGTATGGATATATCACATACATTTATCTATAATTTTAAAGGTGTGTGCTAATTCACACCTTGATGCTCAGATGAGGTATCTGAAGTAGTCCAGGGCTAGGTAAAGTTTATGAAAAACAATAATGATAAATGCTGGCATGTATGTAGAGAAAGGGAACTACTTATTCCCTGATGGTGGGAGTAAAAACTGCTGTAGCCACTATGAAAATTACTGTGGAGCTTCCTCAAATAGCCAGAAATAGATTTAGCACTTGATCTAGCTATACCATTCTACAGGGTATACCTAAAAGATTCTACACCCTACTATCCAAATATTTGTTCATCCATATTTTTGCTGCCCTATTAACAATATCCAGAAAACAACCTAGATGTCCCTCAATAGATGAACTCTGTTAGTTTGAGGCCAGCCTGGTCTACAAAAGCTAGTTCCAGGACAGTCTTCAAAGCACAGAGAAACCCTGTCTCCAAAAAACCCAAAATCAAAAGAAAAATGAAAATATGAAACTAACAAATAAACAACTGGAAGTGGAAGTCATCCTTCTGAGTGAGGTAACCCAGACCCAGAAAGACAAACATAGCATGTTTCCCTCATCTGTAGGTATTAGTTTTGAATCTTTAGATACGTGTGTCTCCTTCCTTGAGTTTAAAAAAATTTAAGGGGCCAGGGTAGTTATCAAAGAAAGGAAGCTAGAACATACTGATGTAATGGAGTTAAGGGGACTAATGGACCAGGAAGTACTAAATGGACTGAAGGCTGAAAGAGTGGGGTCCAAGAGGGACTATGTTATGGAGAGGGATAACAGCTGAAAAGGTTGTATTAGTAACTACTACTGCAGAAACATTCTAAAACATAAATACATACACATACAGAAATAGCTTAGATGCATTTACCCTCTAATGGGGCTACAGTGCTCCTACTAGACACCACAGGCTAACAAAGAATGACTTACCTCTGTTATAGCTATTGGTGAGATTTCATTGGCCCCAAATATTACAGGTTCTGCTACTGCTTTTGATTACCCACCAGAAGTTAAGACCCTATGTTGAAGAAGATACCATAAACTTGAGTCATAGAACATATAGAAATCTAGCTAGTATATATCTGGAAGCTTCAACCCTACTGGCTAGCTTACATTATGTTGGAAAGCACTATGTATGCAATGGAAGACTAAAAGTAATTATCAATCTTACCTAACTGTAAGCCCCAGTGAGCTATATAATACCCTGCCTGCGAGATATGCCCACTGGTGCAATAGTGGTACAAGCATCCTGAGAGTAACCATCTCTGATTGGATTTAAGTTTCATCCCACAAGATGAAATCCATACTTGGCACTGTCATCACAATCAAAACCTGTAGTTAGACAGGTTATAGGCTCTAGGGATGAACCTGCTAGTGGGAAATAGTATAAGCCTGTTCCTGATAACTTCTCTTTACAGCCATATATTAGTGCACCTTTCAATCCTCATCAGAGAAGCTTCCTTTTGCAGTAGATGGTAATGAGTCCCACAACTGGTCAAGGGACAGAAACTAAGTGACTTTGAAATGCTCAGAATGGGGAATCTATAACAAAACCCCTACTCTCAACTTCAGGGTCATTGTGGAAAAGGGCACAGAGTGATATTGCTAGGTCAGTGTATCTGAGCTAATGGGAGCTCACCAACTCCAGCTGGACAGGGAAGGAACCAGCATAGAATCAGTCTAGACCCTTTGAATGTGGGTGACAGTTGTATGGCTGGGGAAAACTGCGAGGCCACTGGCAGTGAAACCAGGATTGGTCCCTACTATATGTACTGACTTTTCAGAAACCCATTCTCTTTAGATGGATACCTTGTTCAGCCTACATATAGTAGGGAGGGCTTTGGATTTTCCCCAAAGCAAAGTGCCTCACCCTCCCTGAGGAGTGGATGGGGGGGGAGGTGGAGGAAATGGGAGAAGGGGAGGGAGTAGGAACTGGGATTGGTATGTAAAATGAAAAAAGATAGTTTGTTTTCTTCTTTTAGAGAATAAAGAAAAAAAAGAGAAAATACTCAAAATGTAACATATGAAATTCTCAAAGAATAAAAATGCATTGAAAAATGTATGCTATGTACATATGTATATCTTCTTTATATGTGTGCTTAATGTTCCAAAGTATATTCATAATGTACATGTTATGTACTGTTTATATATTGCACTATTGGACCGTTACATTAAATTTTGGAAGTTCTATAATACCATTTGTATTCATTAGAAGAAAATATCCTTTACTTTTGATGTATTCACACATAGAGGGATTTCTACAGGGATAATACATTTTCCTCAAGCTTTAGCTATTTTCTCCCTAGGAAAGAGGTAACATCTCTGGGTAGTGAGGCTACAAAAAGAAACAGCCTGAACACTCCCCCTCTTCTTTGGAGGAAGAACTTCCTGCAGAGATGATATATCTAATCCACTGCAGCTACCCACTGAGGGGCTGCCTAGGCAGACTACCTGCAAGGCGAGCCTGCTAGTCCACAGCAGAAACACTTGAAAGATCTCTTGATGCAGCTCTGAAGTCAGGTCTTCCCACTAGATGTATCAGTAAAAAACAATCATATTTGGTTAGGTCAGGTGATTCCTGGTGTGGGATGAACGTAGGGTTTCTGTATCTTGAACACTGCAAACATGCGCAACTACCTAAGCAAATGTCAGAGAGTGGAAGAGGTAGTGTTTCCTGTTTGTTTGTTTGTTTGTTTGTTTGTTTGTTTGTTTATCATGTGTGTGAGTGCATGTGGTGGTGAGCGAGGCACAAGTTCATGGAACCGATTCTTTCTCTTGACCATTATATGGGATCCTGAGATTGACCTCCGGTCACCAGACATGCACAGCCGACGCTTTAACTCTCTAACCGTCTTACTAGCATGAGGGAAGTTATTTCTAAGCTCCTCCTAACTGTGGGGGAGCTGGGATAGAGGTAAGATTAGAAACTCTGTAAGCAAGAGAGGGAATGTGAACTGATCTATGGGAACTGCTTTCTCCTAACTGGGCTCGGCTGCATAGTTGGCAGCATTTGCTCCCCTATCATTCCTTTAACATTTCGTCCAGATATCATTCATGCAATGGGAAGATGAACCCGTGTAAAAGCTCTATCCAGTTCTCTTGGAAATAGAATATACTCATATTCATTCATGTAGTTGTCAATACTTCCTTTAATAATATAATATAAAAATAACTACTTAGGAAACATTACCGAAGAGGAAGCAGAAAGACTGTAAGAGCCAGAGGATCGGGGGTTTGCTGTGAGATTGTGTCTCCCAGTGATGCCAGAAACTACAGCCATGAAGTCTCACCCACATGGCAGCCCAAATGTGAGCTGAACAGGGGTGACAACAATGGGCATGCCAAAGTGGACAAGGGAAAGGCCAGGAGGCCTCAACCTCCTCAACACAAAGATTTCTAGGCAATTAAGGAATACTGAGAATCTAAGACACGGTGTTCATCTGTGAAGAGAACACCCAACTTATTTTATTCAATACCAAATGATCAGCCCTGAACACAAATAGACAAGTAACAGGTTACATTTAGAACTATATAAATATACATATGCATATATGCCCATAACAGCCATTAATGAAAGAAAAAGGGGCCATGAATTTGAAAGAGGGCAGGGAAGGTTTTATGGGAGTGTTTGGAGAGAGGAAAGAGAAGAAAACATGATGTGACTATATTATAATTTCACAAATAAAAGAAATAAAGAAATAAGAACTTACAGCTTTAGTGTCTGGAGCTCCCTGTGCGCATGCTTTGTCTACAAGTGAGTTGACCCTTTGGCGTTAGTTTTCCTTAAGGATGTAACCACAGGTCGATGAGTTGAGCAACTCTCTAAGTTGACAAAGGATTGAGAGCAAAAGTATCTCCTGCCTGGATGGTAACTTCCAGCTAGGCAAGGGCAAGGTGGAGGTACTCCCACTGAGAGGGCAGGCAAGGAAGCTGGGCAAGACTGCCCCCAGCTAAACTTTTGGCTGAAGACATTCTCTAATTCATAAGATGCTCTTTTAAAGTGACAGCTTTTTCTTCCCATGTTTCTTTTTAATTAATAACCCCATGGAATCTCTTTCATTAAAAATGAATTTTACCTTTACTCTGAAATGTCAAACATGAATAAAAAGGAGTAGCTTTTTCTTGCAGAGAATATTTTTACGTGGATATTAATTTACCTTTTCTTTGACAGATTTTAGCAGTAGAATGAGCTTGTTGAAGCAATATTTCTCTTCCTTATCATACCAGTGACCTCTTTCTTATGTTCTTTTATAAGCAGATGAATGGAAACAAATGGCATTTTAGAAGGCAAGTCCTTCAAATATACTAGATAATTAAGAGCGAGTACAGTTTAAATGCTATAAAGCAAGTGGTTGCTTTTGACTTCTAAACACGCAGATTGGGGGCTGGGTTGAGCACCGCAAGACTTAATTTTAAAAAAAATGAAATAAAAATAAAATTCAAACTTTATATGAGACTGGAAATTAAAAGGTTAAATTAACTTTTAGTTTATAAAATGTTCCAGGAACATTAAACACATATTGGCAAAGCACTTCCCCAATGGGTTTGACCACTATCTCTCATTAAGAGAAACAAGTTCATGCAATTGCAACTTCAATAGTCACAGGGGCACAGAAAGAAGGACAAATTTTCAGCAAATAGCTAGCAGAGAGGTCACCTGAGCAGTTAAGGATAAGTTTAGAACCCACAATGCAAGGGTGACTTAACCTTTAGGTCAGGTTAAAATTGGCAGATGCTGATTTTAGTGCCAGAAAAAGAAAGAAAGAAAAAGAAAGAAAGAAAGAAAGAAAGAAAGAAAGAAAGAAAGAAAGAAAGAAAGGAAGAAAGGAAGGAAGGAAGGAAGAAAGGAAAAGAAAAGAGGGAGGGAGGGGAGAAAGGGAGGGGGAGGGAGGGAGGGAGGAAGGAAGGAAATGGGTAACCCAGACCCAGAAAGATGAGGGAGGGAGGGAGGGAGGGAGGGAGGGAGGGAGGGAGGGAGGGAGGGAGGGAGGGAAGGAGGGAGGGATGGAAGGAAGGAAGGAAGGAAGGGAGGGAGGGAGGGAGGGAGGGGAAAGGAAAAGAAAAGAAAAGAGGGAGGGAAGGGAGGGAGGGAGGGAGGGAGGGAGGGAAGGGAAGGGAAGGGAAGGGAAGGGAAGGGAAGGGAAGGGAAGGGAAGGGAAGGGAAGGGAAGGGAAGGGAAGGAAGGAAGGAAGGAAGGAAGGAAGGAAGGAAGGAAGGAAGGAAGGAAGGAAATGGGAAACTGACTGAGACTGGAGCATTGCACTTCATGACTCAAACACACCAAGCCTGAAACATAATATCACAGCCCTTGTCTGTCCCTAAGTTATTCATCGGTGTTACCCACATCACTTGAAAGTTTAATACTGACAGAGGCTCTGCTCCGTATGTGGAGTTTTGCAAGTGGTGATGGATGCCGTTTCTTTTAACAGAGGAAAGCAAGTATTCCTTTTGAAAACTCAACTCAAAACTCTGACATCCCTGTGATTTTCAGTGCATCTTGTTGCTGAATACAAAATTCCTGCAAGAAAGGGTTGCTCCTTTCATTCTTTGACCGTGAGTGCCATCGGGATTGTTTTATTTCTGAATTTGAAGTAAGCCCCTGTGCACCTCTCCTGTGCACAGGTAAGATGCTTCCTATTTTCCCCTGCAAACAAACAACTAAAGATTATCAGTTCAATACCAGGGAGAGAAAGTATCCAGGTGCCTCCTAGATAATCTCAACTATCATTATGCTCCTTTACTATTTTAGACATTTTAGCCAGCAAAAGAGGTGGAGAAGAAGCAGAAAGAGTGAAAGGAAGAGCAGAAGGAAGATGGAGATAAAGGGAAAAGTGAGGGGCGGGACATTCCAACCTCTTTCCCTTTGTTCCTGTTACCTTCATCTCAATACATGCTGTACTGTGCATATTAAATGCAAACACCAGAAAGAGAAGTGGCATGCACTGCATTAAATGGATGGATCTTATAACACTATTATTCATTTATAATAATAATATCCCTGGAGTGCAGAGAGCGGGAGATACAGCGAAGAGAATTGCCTGTTTGAGAACTCAACAGTGTATCTCTGGAGACAGAGCATCTGTTCAGTACATGATTTGACCCTCAAAAGCAGCATGCAGTAGATCCAGAGCACAGGCAGAAGCTACTTGTGTGGGCGTTTGAAGAAGGGGGTATAACTGGAGCTGGTGAGGGGAGAATGGGGTGAGGCTACAGCTGAGCCCTGATCCGGGAGCTGGAGTCCAGATAATGTGACTTATTTCGATGTAAACGATGCAGATCTTCTTACTTTCCCCCCTAACATATTTATTTTCCTATGCTTCATTACTGCAGCCAGCAGCTAACTTCCATAGAATTGTTGGTTCCGAATTTAAAAACAAAAACTAATAGGCAGACAGACAAACAAATCCGCTCCTCTGAAGAAATGTACCAAGCCAGGCGGTGGTGGCGCACGCCTTTAATCTCAGCACTCGGGAGGCAGAGGCGGGAAGATCTCTATAAGTTCAAGGCCAGCCTGGTCTACAGAGCTAGTTCCAGGACAGGCTCCAAAGCTACAGAGAAATCCTGTCTCGAAAAACCAAAACAAAAAAAAACAAAACAAAAAACAAAAACAAAAAAAAACAACAACAATGGGTTAGAGTACCCTTTGCAAAACTATCAAGTCCACTCTGCTGACTTTGGTGCTAGAACAAACATGTCTTTTGAGATATTTGCAAACACTTTGGAGAAAGTGGCTACCTTAGAAGAAAGGTGACAGACCCCTTGTAGGCACATTCCTTTGCTCCATCGCCACTCCCATCAGTCTTTACAGGTATTGGTAATAAGCTATTTGGTAACTAGGTATGGAGTGTTGTTGAGAACCAGTTGGCAGTCAGTCTCCTTTGATGGAGTCCTAAATCCACCAGGCTGGAGCCTATCTATCTCACTTCTTACTGGTACAGACCTTCTGCTGAGTGGCAGCACACTCCATGAGACTGAGTGGATTTCTCCAAACATCCTAGTGTTGGAATTCCAAACATTAATGATGCCATTTTCTTGCTCTAGAAGGGGCATAGCTTCCTGTCATAGAGGGCTAACTTGCAAGGGATCTAGAATGCATACTAACTATTCCATGTACCTGAATGGTGCTTCCACGCACAACCATTTCCACAGTAACCACAAAGGCACTGGTTAAAAGGAAGCTAGTTGTGGTCAGGACCCAATACCTCCCATCCAATATGTGTGCTTCTCAAGGGGGCAACTGACTCCTATGCACGGAATTAGCAGTCGAAGTTTTTACTCTGAAGTTCCCATTTCAAACTGAATATTTCCTAGAGGGCCGTGACTCTCCTGAACCCCTGCAGACAGCATCACTCTCGGGAGAGTGAAACTGTGAGCGCCAAAGAAATCCAAATGAAAGCAAACGCCAACTTCAAAAAGCGCTCAGCAAATTGAGTATAACACGGTGGAGATGGGAGACAAGGAAAATGAATGACTTTCTCCAGGAGAAATTACTGTGACTTCCTTGGGTCATCTGAGTGTCTCCGGCTATTTAGCAGACCTGCTTGATTTGATACCTTTGGGGAAAGGTTACTGTGGTAGAATGCCAAAATCTCCAAAATGCACCTCCCAGGTGGGAGGAAAAGGGCATGCTGTGAACTGAGATGCTATTTTTGGCCAGAATAGTCAGCTATTAGAAATTCATTCGAGCCACAGGGCAGCTCTCCACTCTCTCACTTGTAAAGGTATGTTTTAAACCCCTTAGTAATCTCTAAACACGCACAAGCATTATAATATTTATTTTACTCTTCATGGGTGACAGTCTGACTGAATTTACTGCAAGCATTTGAAAACTGCTCACAAATGCTTCTGAAAAATGTAACCTGAGAAGCCATTAAGGTGACCCTCAGAATCAGCATGGACACCTTTAAGTTCATGTTTGTTGAGTCCTAACTATTCTCAGGTGCCTCTGAGGACAAAAACAAATGAATTGGTTGAGTTAGTTTATAAAGTAAAAAGAATAAGTCCCTAAAATGACAAACCACGTGATTGAATATAGATATTATTTGGGACTGAGGAGAAAAGAACTCACAAATGCACTATGCCCACAATCATATTAAAACGTGAGTTCCCTAAAGGAAGATTGTAACTAAACATTATGTTAATTACAGTATATGATTACTCAACCAAGAGAATGTTCATTGGCTTTTGTTGTTGTGTTGTTGTTGTTCCAGAAATGACAAGGAAAACTAAACAGAAGATGCTTGGATGCAAAAATCTTATGTGTTCCAAATTCAAATGAATCCTGAAAGGTGCCGTGGATGAAGAAAACAGCATACATTGCAGCCTTAGGGTTCATATAAACCTTGCTTTTCCATTCATAAGTACTTAGCCTTAAATGAAGATGAGCTGATAGATAAGAAAGATATCATGTTTCCAGTGGTTCTCTCGTTGATGTTAATTATTGGGAATTAAGATGTGGTATGAACTTTAGAAATGGAAAACATGTTAATTACTAAACCCACCCCTTCTGGAATTTGAGAAACTTCTCCAGAGGCATATTGGAGGGTGAAAGCTCTGTCAACCTTTGTCCTGGCCACTGGATGTGGAAAAGTCTTCATTCTGTCTGGAAGCAGACCAACAGAGAGCCTTAAATAGAATCAGCTTAAGGGCTCAAAAGACTCCGTAATTAGGTCTCTGCTTCATCTAAAATGCACATGACAAACTTCTAGAATTGCTGCATTTGCCACTGTAACCCCCATAGCTGAAAAGAGAGCCACCTTGGAGGTAGAAAACCTAGGCCGGCCCTGCTACAAACGGCTGCTGGGTAGCCTTCAGGTCTACCTCTCCCAGATCACATCTTGCAATGCTGACTTCTAGTACAAATGAGGTGGTGTCTGGCTGTGTAAACTGGGAGACATAAGATTCGTCATCCTGAAGGTGACTGTTTTATAGATCATACTCTGAAAGTGGAACTCAGAATGGATTTGCAATCCTGGTGATGAGTTGAAGTAAAGACAGCCATACGTATACTCTGCTCAGATTCAAGCGTATTGTGAAGATCTCTGAGAGGCAACTGAGAAAAAAAATGTGCTCTTCCAAGAGCCTTCCATGCCGAAGCCCTGGAGGCAGGTGCTGCTCCGCAATCATAGCCCCTGTTGTTGGGTGATCCTAAATCACTAATGCCAAAGCTACTGCAGTCTCCCGAAGGCACCAGGGCAGCAGGATTGTGCAGAATCTGCAGGCACAGACGATTAGAAGGAGCAGCTGGAAGTTAACTCTAATTGTGATTTAACACCAATTAGTAGTGGTCATTTTCATCATTCTCTTTCATGAGGCTCTTTGCCAAGGTTGTCAAGGGTATTGTGTGCATGCGCAGTTTCCGAAAACAGTAATGATGTTCATTGCCGAAGTAAAAAACTGCACTCAGGAGAACGGCAGACTCATATTTCATTCATTCACTTATGCATTCTGCAAAACAGAAGATGCTATTCTGGTCTTTTGCAATAGAAAAGACCCACTTAGAGGAGTTTGTTGCTTGGATGAGAGATCAGAATATAGACAGCAAAACAAATTGCCACAATCAATACTGTGAGACAAAAATATGTAGGTGGCATATCATCCATAGTCCAGACTTTGATGGAAGCAATATTGTCGTTTGTTCCAAGCCCTGACGGTGATCTTTTTCCATCAGCTAAAAATCAGTAAGTCTGTGGAGGCATGGAGGAGCTGTCATATGGTGTTTAGCTGTCATCACAAGAGTTTGGGAAGGGCAAAGAAACACTGCAGCTAGAAATCCCATTGTCACATCCTACACCATTCTCCCAAAGATGTTCGCATGTGCTTCTGAAATTTACACCGCACAGTTTATGTACGCCAAGCACGAACTTCAGGGAGGTTTCTGGTAACCATTTCTAGAATGTTTTCATTCACAAGACTGCTGAAATACCTCATTGCTCTCAGAAGTAAAAAGGTATTTCAGGGTGCTGGTCACCAAAATAAGCATGCACTCTGGGAAGAAAAGCAGCTTCCAAATTTCAAGCCTCTGCCAGTGCAAGCATGCAGCTAAACCACTGTTTCTTCCTGCAGCAAAATAAAACACAGGGCCGGTGGGTGCTTTGCTTCCCCATAAACCTGAGGGCTGACTTCTAGTGAGCTAGACTCAAGAACAGCACCATGTATAGTAAAGGTCTAGCTTTATAGGCAAAAGTAATCCCCTAAGTCTCAGCCCATTGGCCTCCCTGCTTTACAATATGAGATGGGGCTTTGGGGCATTTCTCTGTCTCCTAATGGAAATCCTTCTGTTGTGATTAACCTTTTCCTTTAACTCTTCCTCTCCTCCTGTTCATTCTCTCCTTTCCTCATTGTTTTCCTTCTGGTGGGAATTGGGTCTTGTGGCACAGCCTCTGCTAGCCATGATCGTCTCAGAATTCTCCTTCCTCAGTTTCTTAACTGTTAGAATTACAAGTATGTACTGTCTGGCGCCCAGTTTGTAATAATTAATCTTGATTGTCAACTTGCTTGAATTGAGAGATGCATGCCTAGGAGATTAGCAGAGAATTATTCTTGGCTGTCTGTAGGAGCACTTCCAAAGATGATTGTCATGTGGGATAGTGACCAAAGTTTCAAAAGCCTTCCTTGAATGATCAGCCCTGCCCATTCATTATGAGCAAGCTTCAGTCTACCTGAGCAAGGGTATCTCGTACTGCTGCCATAGTGTGGGACCTCACCTCTGCAGCCTCAAACTGGGACTGCATCATTGGTTGATACATCAGCCACACTGCAGGGTGCTTTTAGGACATCAGTCCCAAACTGGGATGGTGTCATTAGTCTCCCTTGTATGACTCTTCCAGTTTCTTGAACTAACTGAGCAAATACCAGGTTCTCTGTTTCTCTGGCACAGTAGGGCCAATCTCCACACATGTAAGTCAATTTAATTACCTCCTTCCTTTACAATTAAGCATCTAGTCTGTCCATTTTATTCCTCTGAAGATCCTTGGTCAATAGGTCTTCATCAATCCCTGCATAACCAGGTACAACTCAGAAGTTACTAATATCAACATATTTTCTTGTACATCTGGAGTGATCAGTCCCACACATCTGTAAGTGTTAAGCTCAATTGTTTCTCCATGTTTAACTTTAAAAAAAATAAAACTTGTGAGTATGGATCAATTGTTGACATCCTTCTGAAATTCATATACTGAAACCATAACATCTGGTATGGCTTTAGCTTTAGACATGGCTTCTACATAGTAAAATGACAAGAGCCATAGTGAGGCCAAGTGTAATTAGTAGACCTATTAAAAAGAAATACCAAAATTACCTTTGTTCACTCTTTCCATGGAGAACACCAGCAGAAAGGGCACATGAGCCCGCAGTGAGAAGGTGTTCCCTAGAGGAATGGCTCTCATCGGGCCATAACCCCAACCCCTTAGGTTGGTCATTTTAGCTTCTGTAAGTGTGAACAAATCAAGTTCCATAGTTTAAGCCACTGATTAGTTTTATATTGTAGTAGCCAAATACTGGACTTATATGAGATATATGTGAATGTGAGCATTAAGTTAACACTGATTCCAGATTCCAGATTAGCCCTGAGCTGAGTGCTAGAGCGTACAGTACTCGGGAGTCTGAACCCGCAACTACTCCCAGGCAAGCAAGGAAGGTTTTCAAGCTGTGCGACCCCTTTCAGGGTGCTTATCATATATCCTGCATATAACATATTTACACTGTGGTCCATCACAATGGAAAGTTACAGTTATGAAGGAGCAACAAAATAATTTTATGGTTGGGGGTCAGCATAACCATATTAAAGGGCCGCAGCAATAGGAAGATTGAGAACCATAAAGAAGTCTATATCTGTAAATATAACCCCTGCAAGGAAGTTAAACAGGAAGCACTCCTTTGATAGATATTTTAGCCTCCATTAACATTATGTAATGTGGCTTAGTTTTTTTGTTCTTATCATAATGTAGTTTACAACATTTTCCTTTGAGAATTTTAGAATTGGATGGATAGTAATTTTGGTTCTCGGCCCCAACAAAAAGCCATTCTCTACACGACTCCATAGGCCTCGGCGCCACCAGCTGAGCAAATTTCAGGGCTCTTTAGTTCTACAGAAACACGACTCTCCCTGCTTCTCATTATTTTTAGTGTTCATGATTGTCATCTTTTGTGATAAATTTGTCTATGCTTTCATAGCTTTTAATGTAAAGGTTAATAAGCAATGTTTCATGTCCAATGGGAGAACTTCTCATTCTATGTATTTATTCTAAGTGATGTAGTAACTAGCACAGTTCCTAAGATACTGGCATGAGAGCAAAGAGCACAGCAGAATGTGGATGGTGATACAATATGTTTTTCATGTGCCATCATACCACTCCTTAAATGATGTTGATGTGAAATGCATGTGCTTTTGTTACTGTGAAGTCCTTTGCAATGCAAATGACAGAGATGCCAACAACCACTGTTGATCTTGGATCATACTTGGGTTGGAATCCTACTCACAGATGGTTAGCATGACATATAGCTTGCTTTGTTTGCCTGCTTGCTTGCTTGATTGCTTGCTTGCTTGTGTATTTGGGGCTTTCTGCTCATTTGTACTGAAGCACGGTGTGAAACACATTGAAATCAATCTCTACCTCACAGGTGAGCTCATACTATCTGTCTTCTTTCTTAAGACTACACATAATCAAGCAACAAACATTATAATCTCCCACAAAGGGCTTTAAAGATGTATCTTTAGTCTCTCCTAGAAATTGTCTCATAAACAAGACAAGAGCAATGGCAATATCAATGGGCATATTAACATGGAACAGGGGAAGTTCCCCAGGGTCCCACCTTTATTCACAAGGCTTTTAATCTATATCGAATAGTAGAAATGCTGACAATACTAGACTCAAATAACTTAGATACCAGTAAAAGCTTTGACACCGACTTTCTATGTAAACATGAGTGAATCCCTTCAGGTTCTTAGTTTGTTTATTTTTTATCTATAATGAAATCAATCAAAATATTTCTTATTCTTGATAATCCTCTCTTTGAAGTGAAATCTTAAACCCTGTGTTGTCGTCACCCTTCTAGACTCCCCTTATCCCATCTCTTGAGATAAACTGTATCATCCCTTTGGTGCCCCTTTTAAACCTGAGTGGATCCTTTCACAGAACTTCCCTGAATCTATGATGATCTCTATTCTCTGGTCTCCTGGACAGCAGACCCTGGTCCTGTCCCCAGTGCCCCCATGACTGTTAGTAGGAAAGTGTATTGAATATACACTGAGCTAACCAGTGCTTTCTGTGTCACACTTCAGCAAAGTGTCTTGTCAGAATATGTACAGAAAATAGCAAACGCAATCTCTCACTCTTCTTATTTAAGTAGTTACTCTGGAGGGAAATATGTTCCTGCTATCTTGAAAGTGAAGAAAATATTCAGAAATAATTCGCAATCTCAGCCAAGCTTAATGTAGCCGTAAGTGCTAATGTAGCATTTATTTTAAGCTCCAAGGAAATGAAATTCTCTTGACAGCCTCATGTACAAATATACCTACCAACTTTTAAATGGCTCATTTTCTTATATTCATAAAATGTAATGTCTGTGGGCTTCAGCAATTTTTTTACAGAAAAGGGTTCCAACAAAATTACCAATGTATCTGCATATCTGAGAGACTGAGAATACAGATTTCTTATTAACCTTTATAAATGGCACATTGTTGGTCCTCAAGACTATCTCTAGCTTGAATGACCAACTAGAAGTCACAAGAACAGCACAGAGTTACAGTAGTGGCTGTGACCTACTGCAGCCTAAGTATACAAAGCCTGTTTAGCAAAAGCAGGTTTGCATGGGAGAGGCTGGGAAAGCTACAGAAGAGCACCCAGCATCCTCTCTCTAGTTCATCCAGCAAGAGTTACAGAAGTGTATGTGAAATGTTGTCAATCATAAAATTCACTAGGGATACAGTATCTGGGAAGCGTACATGTAGGCATCTTCTCCCCAGCTTGTACCAAAATTCCACAGAATAAAATAAAGACATCATGATTCTTATATAAACCATATTATCTGAATAAGCAATTTAAGCACAGAAAGTGACTCACTAGCCAGAGTGGTAGGAATCACCTACAATCCAAATCCCGCTGGTTAATTGTTTAAGGACACTTTAAAGGACATCTGTGACTTTTGCATTCAATCTGGTTTTTATGTCATCAACACTGCTGAAGAACCACTAGGTAGAATAATTTAAATACAATGAATTTAAAAGTCCAGTGGGAGTATTTTGGAATCTATCACCCACACTGAGTGTGTCAGGTGTTGTGGGAATTCCTTCAGCCAATGGCTTTTAAGATGCCGGCTTATTTTGGATGTGGTCTCATGTACTGAATATAAGTGCAGACAAAAAGCGTGAGCATGCCTTTTTGCTGCTAGATTTGGTTCCAGATTCCAGCACATGCAGAGAATTGTGGATCGCTACCCTGACTGTGAGTTTATCCCTAAATAAATAGACCTTTGTTATACTCCATTCCTGGCTATTGTGGAACTCTTTGGTACCAATACAAATTGGCACCAACTATCTCAGACCTGCAGATGGTTCTGAGTCCACTACACACTCATTCTTTCACATCCCCAGAAACAGCATCATCTTGAACTGGTTAAATGTAGAAATACGTAAATAAATTCAGCAAAAATTTAAACTCTGATGCCCTTTCTGACTATGTCTAAACTCAGAATAAACCAGGAAAGTGTGTTCTCATCACAGAAAACAGTACACCAACCAAGTTCTTTTGTGCAACTCAGTTTAGATTCTGAATTCTACACAAGAGGCTTAATCTTCTGTTGTCTGGTGAAGTGTGTGGGCTCTTCTAGGAAGAGTTTCTTTAAAAGCATAAAATTAAATAGTGATAACCAAAACAAAATTAGGAATATCTTAATATCTATGTTTTAGGCACAAATTTTATCGAAGTAGCCAACCAACATCTAATTGCATTTAAGACCCACCCTATGAGACAGATCCTATCCCTGAAAAAAATAAATAAAATACAAGAATTTTATTATCAATTAAACATCTCAAGTTTTCAATACCATGAGATAAGAGGCTCCTTAATATATACTACTGAATATATTCCTTAATATATTCACAACCTGTTGGGCCAAAAATAAACAGTCACAATTTTTTATTTGTGCAGAAATTTTAGAACTAATAAATTAAATTTGCTTTATTACTAATTTTTATTATTTACTGAAGTATTTTGATTTTACATAAAGCTTATACTCCAATTTCCCTCAGAGCAATGTTTGAAGGAAACCAGCCTGGCCCCCAATAAAGCAGTTTCCGACCTGAGTGAGAAGCAGGAGCTTTGACCTTCAGTGTGAACTCACTCGTTTTGCACACTCACTGTCCTTGCTCCTGCATGCTCTCTGCCTGGCTCTGAAACCACTCTTATTTTTATGATAGTTTCTGGTTTATAGTGGCCCTCAAATAAGGGATCTGTGCTTTCTGTTAAAGGCAAAAAGGTGGCTATCTGCAAGCTCAAAAAAAAAAAAAAAAAAGAACCCTCACCATAGAATCAAACGGACCAGACACTCAGTTCAGGCTTCCTAACCACCAGATTGAAAAATTCTTATTTAAGACAGTCCACCTTTGAGATACTATATCCCATTCTCAGAACCTCTGCTTTTCCATGGGTGAAATAATTGCTATTGTGCCTTATTTGCTTTGCTGGCATTTAATATGATTAATATACAAAACGTACAGAAGCTCTTGATTTGATTCTGTTATGGCTGACTAGTGTAGGAGGATGGTCTTGTGTTACAATGGTAAAATTGAATAGTTGAGGTAGGCATACATCCTAAGGTTTTCACTGTCTGTGCCTTGATTCACAAAGTTTGCTAATCCTAGCTCTAATTGTTGTATAAAATTACCTGAACATTATTTTTACATGAACTTTTAAAATAGAAGAGTGTAAGACTTAAGTTTCTTTTAAGGGAAACCTTATTTGTATAGCAGGAGATGAGGGCAAGGAACCAAAGAATCACCCAGTTCCTCTCTAGCATAGCCATGGAAAACCACATACTCGACATCTCCACTGAACCAATGCATCAATTTATAAAGTGGTCAGAGCTGTACTTCAATACAGCTGAGAAACTGGATTCAAAATCTGATCCCCTGCTTACTAGAACTATATTCTTACTCAGTGGCCATGGCCACTATGAGAGCCATAGCTCACTAAGAGCACAGTCTCAGTTACACAAGTGAGTGACAATCGTTCGACACAATTGTTCTTACAATAACAGCAAGAACAACCTCAGTTTTTTACAACTAGTAAAGCGATGGGGACTAAAGTAAATGAGCAAATGAGACATCCTACAAACTGTGGAGTACGTGTCTGTGAAAGATGTCTATGGAAAAGCCTGGCAGTAATTGTGGGAAGTTTGTAGAATCAAAGAATGGTTAAAATCCAGATCTTGTCTGACAAATTATTTGGTTGGTGTAAATACCACTCTCTGAACCTTCACTTTCTTGTAGTTAAAATGGAGATTGTTATGATTTGTATGTGGGATGCTGACTTTAATAATATTATCATACATAAAATACTTATGCCTAGACACATAAAATAGGCTGTTTGAATGGTAGTTGGTATTACTAATCTTTGAAGACACTCTTTCACAGTTCTCTTTCACAGTTTTTTTTTTTTTTGGCTGAGAATAAAGTGGCAGAGACTGGCAACACATCCTTTTCTCCAGTTAGCCAAGTTTCTGAATAACCCAAAAGAGCAGAAGGATGGGATTGTGAATGAGATTAGAATTATTATCAGAATGAATAGACTTCAAAGGCAATGCAAGTTATAACAGACTGAAAATGGGAGAAGCCATTTGTAACTTAGCACACTAGCACCTGTAGAGACAAGTATATGGTCCCCGGATCCTGATTAAAAAATAAAAACAAATGCATGTTCTTGGTCTGTAGCTTATTTTTTTAACTAGTGGAGCCTCAGTTATACAGGTTGTCAGCTATAATAACCAACAAAATGTGTGTGTGTGTGTGTGTGTTGTACCTCCTACAGAGCTTGCTTTATGATTGACTTATTTTGATGAAACTTATAATCTATTTGTGATCTGTTTGAATTATTCCTTCTTAAGTCTGCCTTGTCACTGTATCAGTTGGTATACTAGCTAGTTTTATGTCAACTTGACACAAGCTGTCATCTGAAATAAGGGAGCCTCAACTGAGAAAAAAGAAGTCTCTTTAACATCCAACTATGGGACATTTTCTTAATTGTGATTAATGGGAGAATTCCCAGCCCAGTGTGAGTGATACCATACTTGGGCTGGTAGTCCTGGGTTCTATAAGAAAGTAGGCTGAGAAAGTTATAATGAGCAAGCCAATAAGCAGTACCCAATTCATGGCCTCTGCATCTGCTCCTAAGTTGTGGAATACAACTTAAATAAGCAAATATCTGTTACACTTTTTATGCTGCATTTGTTTGACAATATACAGATGTATTGCTTTGCCTGCCTAAGACACCTGATTGGTCTAATAAAAAGTTGAACAGCCAATATCTAGACAGCAGGTCTGGTTGGCTGAGGGAGTAATAGCAGGAATCTAGGCTCAAGAGAGAAGAAACTAAAGGGAAAAAGAAACAGAGACACACCAGGGCCAGCCAGGCATGCAGCCGAAGTCAGTCAAGCACGAAGTAGGACATATAGAATAAAGGAAAGGCAAAAGTCCCTGAAGCAAAACAAATGAAGAGAAATAGGTTGAGTTAATTTATAAGAGCTAGTGGGAAAAGAATAAGATAAGGCCAAGCATTCATAACTAATGAGTCTCCTTGTCATGATTTCGGAGCTGGTTGGTAGCCCCAAAGAAAGCCTGCTATACTTCTGCCTCCAGGTTCCTGCCCTACTTGAGTTCTGTTCTGACTTCCTTCAGTTATATACGACAGTGTGGCCATGCAAGCCAAATGGCAGCGGGTTATTTAATATTAATTCCCCGGGCTCTGATTTCTTCACATGACTGAAGGAAGAAAAAAGTCCCCATCTTATGTCACAAAATGTCATACATATCAGATGAGATTCGATGTAAGAAATCTGTTTTGAAAAGGACCATGATAGTATGTATTCTACAAAATGTAATATAAGGGTTTAGGTCCCCTTACAGAATGGGGAAGAATTCCAAAATCAGATCCATTTTGAAACAGTGTTACTATAAGAGCTTCAAATAGCTGTTTGTGGATGGAGACCTTACAGCGGAAAGCAGAGTAAGGATGCAAGAACTGTGGGCTCCCTAACAGCAGGCAAAATATTTGATGCATGTTTGGGTCCTTCCCTTTCATCCATCCCCGGCTAAGGTCCAATTGTTGATGTTTCACATGATGTGCACTTGAAGCTTTCTGAGCACAGGAGTCTGTCGTTCATCCCTGTTCTCTACAACCATTTGCTTGTCCCACAGATTCTGGATGGATACTCAGTGACAATTTGTTAACAGACATATGAACTGAAACCTTGCTCTAACACAGATAAAGTGTTTGAAAAGTCAGTGGGATTTCCATTCCTACTGGCTTAGACGTGTCTTGGACCCTGAACAAGAAGCACATTGATTTAATTCTATTTGTTTCTGTATTGCTACAGTGTGGACATTAATTTCTATATTGATGGGCTTGTTTGCCTTCACATTAGCTACAAGGAAGGTTTTAAGAGCCTGTCGAAAGGAAGGACCATTATTCCAAAATACTTCAGTATGGACAGGCAATCATTTTACGTGAAGTTCCTTAAGTGCAGTTATACAAATGTGTATTTCATTCTTGGCCATAAAAGAGTCTTAGTCAATGCCCGACGACCTATAAATCAGAGAGAGGAGGTTTCTTTATGCAAATAACTTTATGTCACACTCATCAATAAAGAAGCAGATGGTAATGAAGGTCAAATTTGCAGGAGCACCAGAGCAAATGAATCCCGTCTCTGTTTTCAGGGTATGTCAGTGTGGCGAACTCCTTTTTTTGACGGTGTTCTTTGAAAGAACTGAGGAAGAGGAAGCTTTGAATCGATTATGAGATGAGAAGTCAGGTTTAAAGAGCAATGGGAATAGATAATGGGTAGCCAGTTTGACTGACATTCCCAACTCGGAAGACATCCATACCATCAAAGAAAGATGCTGCTGTTCCTTTTAGAGTGGTGTCACAAAGTCCAGGAGCAAACCAGATGTGAGAAGTATCCTTGGTTGCCAACTTCGCTGCATTTGGAATTAACTAGAAACCAAGGGGCTGAGTACCCCTATGAGGGATTTTTCTTCATTCTATTATTTGAAGTGGAAAGATTCACCCTAAATCGGGATCTTTTGAGGCAAGAAGATCCCCCTTAAATTTGGGCCACCTCGTCTGATGGCAGTCTATATAAAGAACATGGAAGAAGGATAGCTGGACCTTTGCCTGTTTGTACTCACTCTCTTTGGCAAGTTCATTCCTTCACTGCCATTAGAGCCTATATCTTTGGGATCCTGATGTATACTGAAGGCCGTGTGAGACACACAGCCTTGTGAACTCCACAACTCCTCGATTCTTGGACCTTGGACATTCTAAGCCCTGAGTAGTAATATACCATGCCATAGCACAGTTTCCAAAACCCATTTGCTTTTTCCAAGTCCGTTTTTCATTTTTCATCTTAAATAACAAAGACTTAAACATTTACTTAGATAATCAGAGTATCTTCTCCCTTTCAAAGTGAACAATATAAATAAAAGGAAAGAAAATGGCATCACTCTATGGAGACAGGAATGGACCACTTCAAAATGAAACCGTTTCCATTCTTGGCTGATAGAATATAATCGGCTAGCTCCCTGCCTGGGTACTCATAAGGGAATGTAGATACGACATACCCGCTTCCTTAGATTGCAAGTGAGAGTGAGGTTCCTTGAAAATGAGTTTGCAAACGCTGTGTAGAAGTCAAGGACCTTGAGCAAGGCTTCTCGCTTAATGATGTGCAGGTCACAGTAAGTCAGGGCCCGGACATTGGCACAAGCATGAGCAAGGGTGGTTTCCTTCCAGAAGATGTCTCCAAACACATCGCCTTTCCCTGGAAAGCAGGACAAGACAACAGGTTCAGCCACACCTACTGGTGTTATTCAGCTTAAGAGATCATGCTCATCTATAGAATTGAGAGCACCAGCCCCTCTGCATATACAGAACATTGCACAGCAACTTTTCATCATAGCAACACACCCCAGGTTTCAGTTTCTGATGGAAACCTGGTGGGGGTAGCATACATGCGATTCACCGGAGTAGTTAATACCCTCATTGTAACAAACAATTTCAATAGCATTCGCATCATTACCTTTTCCCATCTGATTAGAAAGAGCAAAAATAACTTCTTTTTTTTTTCTTTCTCACTCTCTCTAGGAAGAAAATTGACAACAAAACAAAATGCAGTCCAAGAATCTGTTGTTGTATCATTTACAAATCTATGACAGACGCGATGTACGTTAAACCAAATTATTCATTATAACTTTAGCATTGCACTCCAAGCACACTAAGACTTGTCATGTCTCTGTCCTCAGAGTATGACCTTCTCTTCCCACCTAATTAACCTGACAAGGTCTCAAGGTCTGGCTCAAGTGCACCTTAACCGTGATTCCTAAGGTTAAGAAACTAAACTGCTCCAGGTGGTGGTGGTGCATCCCTTTAATCCCAGCATTTGGAAGGCAGAGACAGGTGGATCTCTGTGAGTTCAAGGCTAGTCTGGTCTGCAAAGTGAGTTTCAAAACAGGCCCCAAAGCTACAGAGAAACCCTATATCAAAAAAAAAAAACAAGAAAAAGAAAGAAAGAAACTAAACCATGAGAAAATGGGAAATGGTGAGGGATATACACTTGTAATCCCACAGAACAAGAGAAATAGTCCCATGCAAGAGTAAAATGTAGATGTATCTCTAAAATTCTAAAAGTAAACGAATCACCTATTCACTTCAGAAGCCCTACCCCTAGATGCTCAAGAACATTCGACATTCCAAATCAGAAGGCTTAGTTTTACAAAGGGCTTGAGGAAATGTCAAATGTCAAAATTCAGCCATGTGCTTTCTTTGTTCAGTTTCTGCCAATCTGTGTTAAGCTGGAAGAGACAGCAGGAATATACTCCAGTGGGATGTGCTTTTCTAGAAGCATCCCGTGGATGACTTGTTCTTTCCACATCCTAATCACACAGAGGAATAAATACCTATTTATACCATGTAGATTCAGATCTGAACAAGGGGAAAAGAAGTGTTCCATAAACCCCCAGGCACAATCACACCAAGAGAAAGGAAAGTGTGTGTAAACCAGAGAAATGGGAGAAAGAAATGCACATAGAAACAAAGAGGCTGGTTGAGTAGATCATAGATTCTTTGCCCAAAGGGCAGCAGGGATGCTTTTTGATGTAGTAGCAGAGGGGCCAACCTCAACAGACACTCTATGGTAGATGCAGAAGGCACTCAGAGCACCACGTGGGCCACAAGATCAGCATAAAATAACCATAGTAGCTACTTAACTCATTTTCAACAATCCACTGGTATTTCAACCCACTGAAAAATCCTTGCAGTTGGTGTCACTGATAGTGACGCAGTTGTTCAATAACTACAGCTGTGCAAGAAAATAACATTAGAGGCCGAGTAGATAAATAATCAAGGGACACATTATTATTATAACTGGGGAGACCGATGACAGATACTTACATCATAATATAACACATCCAATTACAATGATGAAATCTGTATGTGGCATTCTCGTTAAACTAGCAATTCTAAATATAAGTATTCTAACTGCATAATCCAACGTGCTAAATTTACTTGTGAAAATGCCCACCAAACTAATATTTATTTATAATACTCCAACAAAGTGTAGTGAGATAAAGGTCAAGGGATGAATAAATTCTGAAACACTGGATAGCCAGTAAGTAACACAAATCACATGAAATGGTATACAGAACGCTCATATTACATAAATATAAAATCGGTTCAAATACAAGTTATAAACAACATGCCTGCCCTACCCTATCACTCATACATATGCATAAAGCTTAGAAGCAAATGAATGAAACTGGAAGCTTCTCTCAGAACTATGGGGACAATGCGTGGGTTTCTTTTAAGTTTACATGCATTATTTTATAAAGAAAAGATGTTAATAGCAGTTACAGTAGCACAGTCTCTAGTGCTAACAACATAAGTTTTTAAGAAGGCTTTTCACATCCACCTCTACCTAGTTTGTGGTTTTTGTTTGTTTGTTTATTTTTATCTCTAATATGTTTACATATTCTATGTTTTCTTCAGACTCTTATTTTTCCTTAAAGAGAGGGAAAGAGGGTTAGATTTCTTCAGATTCATTTCTATGACAATTTCTCAAATTGATAATTATTTAATATATTTATATTTTAAGTATTTGGTAATTCTTTTCCCATATATTCCACCATTTTTTAAAATTTATTTGTATACCTTATTCTGCCTGTTGGTCAGAAGAGGGGCAAGCACCAGATCTCATTACAGATGGTTGTGAGCCACTATGTGGTTGCGGGGAATTGAACTCAGGACCTCTGGAAGAGCAGTCAGTGCTCTTAACCACTGAGCCATCTCTCTAGCGCCCTCAAATTGCCAATTATAATATCATTTCTGATCAATTTATAAGTGATCAGCTATGTGATTTTCAGGTATGATATGCTCTGATACTAACTAATGCATTTGACTCAGTAGTCTCAGTTCTAGGAATTAATAAAAAGATTAGAAGCATCTCAAGAAACACACAGGGTAATGTTATCAATCACGGGCTGACAGGTTAAAAAACATGCCATATATATATATACTAAATTACAAAATATATGTAAAATATCAATGAATAAAGGCTTAAATCAGTTGTGAAATAACATACAAAATGTTGATCTTAGGATACTAGATCAAAATTGATCAAATAATTACAGTGATGAATCTAGAAATTCATTTGCTTTTTTTATGCTTTCCCAATTAAATTAATGGAGTATGGGTTTTTAAAGTATTCTTAGAATATTCTTAATTTCTTTTATGTCTGTTGTGATGCTTCCCTGCTCATTTCTGATTCTGTTATTTTGGGATGCCCATTTCTTTATTTTGATAAGTTGTGTCAAGGGCCTACTTTCATACCACCAGAATGTGTCATAACCAATAGTCCTGCCCACCTATAATACTAATAAATTACAACAATGACCAGTATAGTAAAATAACCCAAAGGGTGCCATAGTGGCACCCATATCTTGGTAGCAATCAACAACTCTGTAATTGGACTTAAGGCCTCTTTAATAAGAGCGAAATCTAGGAAGGTGAACCTTCCTAGATATGGACGGAGGGGGGAGGACCTAGGACTTACCACAGGGCAGGGAACCCTGACTGCTCTTTGGACTGGAGAGGGAGGGGGAGAAAAGTGGGGGGAAAGGGAGAGGGGTGGGAGGAGGGGGAGAAGAATGGGAGGAGGGGGAGGGAAATGGGAGGCTGGGAGGAGGTGGAAATTTGTTTTTTTTTTCTTTCTTTTCTTTATTCTCCTTTTATCAATAAAAAAAATGAAGAAAAAAAATAAAAAAATAAAAAAAAAATAAGAGCGAAATCACGCCTGGTACTAGAAACCCAACCAACTACCTGGGTCTAGTGAGGTCATGGTTCTTGAAGAAGAAACTACTTTACTAAATGAACATAATTCCTATCTGCCTCTAATAGCTGTAATAAAGTATATAAAAATAAAGCACCAAGATTCAAAGTATTATCAAGAAATGTATTTTTAAAGAAATTTTTCATGAGAGAATTAAAGTGCATTGTGTAATTATGCTATGATGTATATTCCATTATGATTTGATTAACTTGTCAATCAAGAACAAATTTAGATAAAACAAACAGCTAAAAGAAAGTGCATTTAGTAATAAAACTAAAGGTTTCAAGTAATGTGTTCATCACTTTTTATTTCTGTCATTTCACAGTTTACTTTAGAATGATTCTTTATAACCTTTATCAAAATGAGCAAAACAATTAAAGCATGTACAAATATAAAGATTTTAAACAATGACAGCAAAATTAACTAATGTGGGTAACTCTTATCCTGTCCTCAGAATAGCCAATAAGCAGTCATCGCTTGTTAGTGGAGACTAGGAGTTTAAAGGTCCTCAATGAATGAACAGAGCTTCCTCTTATCAAAACAGATGGCTGTTCATTGTGCAAGCATTCAAATATTAATTAGGTATGTTATCTAACTGAAATATTAAAGTTTTAACTCGTTTCTCCTTTGAATTTTTTAACAGGTGTCTTTTTGTAAAGCTGAGGAACAGACTCAGAGCCTCAAGCATGCTCACCATGAACCAAGAGCTCTACCACTGTGTTTCAAGCTCACTCTAAAATCTTCTACCTTTTTAGAATCATGGTGAAAATAACTATACACAAGAGAGCAATAAGAAACAAGAATTTTAACTCATGACAAATTTTGTCCCCTACTTCTGCTAAAAATATTAGAGAAATACAACAGGATTAACAAACATGGATCATTCTGCACCCATCATCAATTTTTCATTATTTAATACCTGATACTAACCATTTCAAGGCATAAAACTTCGCTGAGTATATGTGATATGTAAGCTAGATACCAGCTTAGTCATTCATTTCAAATTATATTTTCTCTATCCAAGCAAGTCACCTAATACATGATTCAATTCACAGCAATCTTTTATTACACTTCTGGGAAGGTGGTCATGCAAGTCAATGAATTATTTACCAGGTGTGGTAAAGCCCATTAATACTCTTCATCTTCAAGGCATATTATAAACTTTATACATCCTGAAGAAAAGCTACAAAATGTGGACATGTGGCAGTGTGCATGGGATGCCCAATAAAGATGCAGCCTATCTGCATAGCAAAGATTTTACATGCTTTCAGGCAAAGAAACGCCTATTCATGTTCATGACGATAGAAAGTCTGGTGCTAGTTTTTAGGTCAGTCCCTGCTAGGTACAATCATGTCAGCTGTAAACATTTTGGATCTTAAGCATACTAGCCTCCCTCAAAGCCCTGAAATAGGAAGGAACCTCACACTTCACAGGAAAGCTGTTGTTTGGTCTATTTATATTTTCTCAGTTCTTTGCATCAAACCTTATGAAGAATTTCACTGATGAACCATGGGAAATGGAATTGAAAAAATAGAAATTAATGCTTGCTATCCACATAGTAAGAAACTGTAAAATGTGAAGACAAAACAGAGCTAGAATTACAACATGTTTAAAGGAATAATACAGTCTATAACCTGTTTGGGAATTGTGATACCCTATGGGGCTAGTTTAACAGACAGATTTGTTTTTTTTTTTATCTTTGACAAATTATCTAGTGAGTTGATGATATGGGTTTTAAAATGCATAAAAATAACCACAATTATACATTGGTTAAAACAACTACCGTATCCAAAAGATCTTTTGAATTTTACTTGGGTAGTTCCTTGAGTGTGTTTGGAGCATGACCATGGTTCTAATTGATGAGTTTCCCACCTGATGAGAGTTTATTTCAGCTTTCAATGCCACATCACAGTCAATTACTGAGGGAATTCAGGGCAGGAACTCAAACGACAACAACCATGAGTCAGGAACTAATGCAGAGATCATGGAGGAGTGCTATGTAATGACTTTCTCACCATGCTTTCTTGTAGCACCCAGAACTATCAGCTCAAGAATGGCGCTACCCACAGTGAGCTGAGCCCTCCCATATCTGACATCTTAATAAAGAAATTACACCACAGGCTTGAATACAAGCCATTCTGGTGAAAATAATTTCTCAGTTGAGGTCCCCTGTTTCAAAATAAAGCTAGACTTTGTAAAATTGACATAAAATTAGCCAGCAAAGGTATATGTAGGTAATTAATTTATAACCAGGGTGAATCAAATTAATATATATTATCTCAGATAGTGAATGTGTGTATTTGTTTATGGGCCGGGAAAGTTAAAAATCTCCTTATTTAACAAAAATCTCTAAAAACTACAGTAGATACTCAAAAGGAAGAACATGTAACCAAAACTTAGCACTTCAGGAATCCCCCAAATCATATAGAAAGAATAAAAGTAGAGAAAGAAAGAAGGGAGATACAAAAAGCTAGAAGACAAGTAATAAAACAGCCATTATCTACCTATCAATAAGAATGTTGAATGTAAATGCATGTAACTGTCCAATCTAAGACACAAAGGGGCTAAATGAAATCAATATCAGTTGTGGCTAGAGGTGACTCTAATAATAACAGAGCCTGATAAAAATAATAATAACCGTATGCTGATGATAGTTGACAGATTTTATTTTTGAAGACACTTAAAAGCAGACTGAAAGTGTATACGAACATATGCAATGAGATCGTGATTAAAAGGGAGCAAGGGTACTGATATAAGATAGACTTCTAGAAAACAATGACCACCAGCAACAAAGAAGGTCCTTGCTTAACGATAAAGGGACAAATGGTGAAGGATGCTATAAATATATGCAGTCGTGGAACATAGATAAAATAAATATTCTTTGACAGAAGGAAAAGAAGGAACCAGTAATATAGTATTATTCAGAGATTTCAATACCTCACATTCAACAATGGTTTCATCAACATAATTGAAAGTTAACAAGGAAATACTGAACATGAATGGCACTTGCTTAATTTATTAGTCACTGCATCACTATAAGTAAGCATGGAAGTCAGCTTATAAGTTTTATTATGAACACATATTTACAGACGTATTCAACTTAATTTTTTCTTATTTATGGTTTTAATTTGACCTTGACTATTTACAAACTATAAGTGCCATCGGGAGATATTTTAAAGAAGAAAGGAAATAAGTTGACAAGTATTAAAGCTAAAAGTTTTCCAGGTTTGTTAGAATATAGTCCTTTCTACATATTTATTTTCAGTTTGCATATGCATACAACTCAATAAAGAGCATGGTAGAGAAAAGGCATGTCAAAAGCCACTAACAAGGAAGGCAAGAGCAGGGTCTGAGCATCCTCATCATCCATGAAAGTGGTTCTATTTAATCCTTGAGGCTGGAAAGTCATTGTAGAAATCCCAAGGAGATGGATGTGATGCCCTGGATGATGGCTATGATGGCAGAGTATACGGAACCAGGGGTTGAAGCTGAGGGCAGACTGGGCAGTCACAGCTTTGAACAAAAACTACAAGAGCAGTAATAATAGGAACTGATAGTAAATCTAATATTAAGAGAGCCAAAGAAGAAACCTGAGAAATGGCTCAGTCAGTGAAGTACATTGCTTGCAAGCATGAGTATTTGAGAGTGCAATCTCCACAAGTCACCTAAAATAAAGTTAGGCATTGGGGCACACACTTTCCAGAGTTGGAAAGTAGAGACAGGGAGATACATGAGGCTCAGTGGCCAGCTGGCCTCACTTACGTGGCAAGTTCAAGACCTGCTAGAAATGCTGTCTCAGAAACCGAGGCGGACAATACATGATGAACAGCACTCCAGGTTGTCTTCTCTTTTTAGTGCTTATGTACACAGACACACACATGCACGCATGCACACATGCGTGTACAAACACATACAAACACACAGGATACAATAAAAGGACTTAGTTTAAAGGATGCTGTGGAAAGGGTTTGAAACTAGCAGGAAGATAAGGGCTTGCATGTCTCTAGTGATATTTGTCACATAAGGGCAAATATCGGAGCCCTAGATAAAAGATGTCATAAACATTGCTTAAACTGTTCAAATCAGTGCCATTTAAAATGCAGCGAACACGTGCTCCAAGAGAAAAGAGCAAATCTGCTGACATTACTGGCACTTGTCTTCATAATATGCAGGTCAAATCTACATGCTTCATGGTTCATTTTTTTAAAGGGCATATGGAAAGAGAACAAGGAAGAAAGAGAGTTAGTTCTGGAAGCTTAGGGTACAAACCCCTTGACATCTAACAGCAAGGGTACAGGGAAAAACAATAACCAAAGTTCAATGTCAACTTTTTCCCAGGTCTCAGAGTGACAAAATATTATTCATTCATATCTTGGATTTGATTTTCTATTTGGAATAAAATGAAGGTATAGATTTTGAATTTTAAAAAACAATAATTTGTGTTTTCCCTGAAAATGCACAAATGTTTACAAGACATGACTCTTCAAGAACCAATTCCAAGTAAAATAAAATTTGGGCCCCACTCATCTTTCTCATTTTTCTAGATTCATTTGCCCTCCATCTTTCTTCCTTATGCCTCTGCCTCTCAAGCTCCCAAGGGCACCGCACCCCTCATCTCAGTTGGGGATGCTAGTCTCTACGAACTCACAGTTCTCTTGGGAATTTGAAGTTAAAGTTAAAAAGCCATAAGACAGAGGTTTTCTTGGTTTAAGATTCTAACCCTAGGATTCTAAGAATCAATAAAGATGAGAAAAAAGCAGATCTGTGAATAAAACAAAAACCTGAATCTCAGGAGCAAGGCCTATTGTTGGTAGCAAGCCTGAAAGGTACAATATACTTGTCAAGACATGTAGAAGTAACCTGGCTATTTCAACCATACCAACAAATCTATTCACATTAAGTAATTATAGAGTAGGAACTGAAAAGTAAAAAGACATTAATGAAGATAAATATGTATGCATCATGAACTTAATTTGGAATTCTTTGTGTTTCATACAAAGTGGGAAGGTCACACACACAAAAAAATTGCGTGGAGGTGTAAGAACTGAAAAGAACTTCAAGTTGGAAAAAGACATCAACTGCAATTATATTCATATGCCCTATTTAGAAAAAAAAAACATCCTGAAACCATCCCCAGTATGGACATGAAGGCATTTGTTGACTGCATTTTTTCTCTTTCCTCTAATTAGTTATGCTTCAGTACTTATTAAATCGCTTCAGAACTGACTCATTTAACCGCTTGACACCTTGGACACACAAAAGAATTATGCCCTACAAAGAGACTGCATAGAAGCCAGGATCTGACCCCAAAGAATAAGAAAGCACCTGTTTCTGAATCCAGAGGTTTGAATTAATTTGAACATGACCTCCCTTCTCTAGCCTTCCTTTCTCTACAGCAGATTCCATAATAAGGAAAGCAAGGCTACTGAATGAAGTTATACAAAATTTGACAACTGACTCATCAGGCTACAAGGGAAGGGGGAAGTGAATGGGGAGAAGAAGGGAGAGAGGGATAAGGGAGTGGAAAGAAGAGAAGAGGAGGGGAGGGGAGAGGAGGGTAAGGAAGGGGTAAAGAGGAGAGGGGAGGGTGATGGTGGGAGGAGAGTTATAGGAGGCAAGAGCTCTTGTAGGGGAAGGGACAGGAAGAGAAATGAAAGGTAAGGACAACAAAGGCTGACGATAGATTACCTGGTAATTTTTGAAATTTCTTCCAACTTAAAATTATTTCAAAGGAAGTTAATAGATAATTTAAAAGGAACAAGAAGAAAGGAGAGAGAAAGGAAGGGACAGTCATCACACGCCCGTGTGATTGGTGAGTTAGCTAGCCGCCACCTCTCCTCCGCTCTGGAAGCATTGTTCCGGAGTCTTAAATGTTAATAATTGTACTCTTAATTGCCTCTTGGCAGAAGTAATTCCTCTTAAGGTCCCATTAAAAAAATATAAAAGGAAGAAGGCTGTCAGAGAGGTATCCACAGAATCCGACTCATTAATTTAGATAGGACTCATGTGAATCCCGAGACTTGGGAGAAGAAAGATCAAAAGCACACGTTCGCATAAATAAAATGTGGCAGATAAATGAGACCAGCCTGAAACCTGGGGGGCCCAGTGTTCATTTCATGGTGTCATTGGCCAAAGCCAGAAGCCATTTCCTTTTCAAACGGGAGGAAAATGCACTTTTTTGTCTGTCCTGCTGAGTAAACAGCTCCATTTGAACAGACCCAAGTCAGAGGCACCGTCCTTGCTGCTTTTTCCAACCGTTTAGAGTGGCTAACGAGGGGTAGGGTAATGAAAGAAATGAAGCCAAGTAAATGATGGTAAGGAGTCCACAGCACTCACTTCCATACCATGATGTTTGATGCCTGTTTACCCATCATCCCTACTGACAAGATCATTAAGGAGAAGACAAATGCATCTGCTCACTGGGTGGGGGTGTTGTTTTATTGTCCGCTTTAAGCACCCAAGAGTGGTCATAGCATGGATATGCTCCACTTTAGCACAAAGGGCTGTTCTGGTGATGTGAGGCTTCCGTGAAAGATCATGACTCTTTTCTCCTCCAGCAGACCAAAGCTAAATACCAAGCAGCAACATCAAGTACACCCAGAGTGCTGATTCCCAAGCCTTCTGCTATTTCCTTGCAATAATATTTAAAGAGAAATAATTCCTGCCAGAGACTTAACTGTAGTCATACTATTCTTTCAAACAGTTAAAGGTTGCTTGGCAAACACTGGTATTCTATTCTTTGCAGCCCCAATTCATTTTCTACTAGTTTTTACAGAAACCACTTTCCAGCAAAAGGTCATTTCTTCTCCATTCTGAATTCTGTGTTTTTCAAATACTTGTACTTTTTGAAATCAGGTTTTCTTTTTTTATTTGTTTTTTTTCCTCAGATTCCACATTGATTTTCATTTTTGCCTTTGCAGTGTCTAGCACCCACCAGTCACTCTCTCATGAGAATCAGTCAGGCTACGGTAGGTTGACCTTGGTAGCAAAAAATAAAAAAAATAAAAAATCCAATAGTTTAAAGATTGAACTCATTTTTCATGAGACACAGGCCATGAAAAATATGATCAAAATGAAGCTGACAGTGGGCAACTCTTAAGTTATTTTACTTGAGAGAAACACAAGCTCGCCTGACCTCCCATTTTTTCCTTCTCTCTCTGTGTGGATTCCATGAACCTGCTGCAGGTATTTGAGCAGAAAGTGATCTAGAGATTCATTCAGCAAGTTTGTTTACCAAAACATGCACCTTACACTATGGCCACTGTATGTTAAGTTTGTTTGTTTGTTTGTTTGTTTGTTTTATTTCTGTCAGATTCATGGAGTGCTACCTCCTTGGTGTTGCTCTGTTAGGATTCTTACCTACTAAGTATCTGAACTTTAGAATAAATTTATCGTCAGCCAACTAATTTTTCTGGGTAAAGAAAGCAGATGGATGGGACCGGCTTTACAAACCTAAATTTAATTTCCTCCCATTGTGTTTGCTCCTGTGAGTCTCATTAGCCTCCTCAGCACCATCTTCTTCATAATTCACCCACCACCATGAGGCAGGACCATAGGGAGTAGGATAATGTGTATTCCACCCTCTCTTTATTACTAACTAGCTGGGCAAGTCTTCGTACTTCCTCAGCCCTTGCCAGGCTCTTCCCTAAAGGCAGAGGCTGACTAGATAGATCTATGGCCCTCCAAGACCAACTCCCTGCATTGCTAATCTGAAAATAGTTCCAAAAGTAAATTCCCGCTTACCAATGAGGGTGGACGTTAGGCTTTAGGCTGTGGTCAGCTTTTATCTAAACGAATGTAATGCGACCCTACGTTCTGCGTTAGCTGTGACTGAGACTAATGCTCTTTGCTGAAACAGCTACAAGTTTCCACTGAAATTCATCACCTTATTAGTGACCCCTTTTCCAAAGTCACCAAACAGAAGGGATTTCTGTTTAGAAACTTGAGAAACTCCAGGACTGTAACACACTTGTTATGACGTCAGAAAAATTCACAGTACCTAAAATAGCCACCACCTCGTCATCCTGGATAACTTCCAGGGAACCCGACACCACAAAGCAGAGGGCATCCACACTTTCTCCAGCGTGGTAAATCAGGTCCCCAGGAGCACAGTGAATGGTTTGGAACTCCACTGCCAAGGCACGCAGGCACCCATCGCTGGCCAATCGGAATGCAGGATGTTCGTTAAAAACCTTCCGGTTCAGATGAACACAGATGTCAGCTCTCATGTCCTTGGGACATATGGAGAGGACCTGAAAGAGTGAAAAAGGCATGAGTGAAAGGGAAAGATGAAGGGTCTATTTTAGAAGAAAAAAAATGTCACACAACAAATGCTTATTGACCACTACTGTGTCTGCTAGAACTGTGCTAGGCACCTGGAAGGCAAAGTTAAACACTGGCCAGTCCTCAAGGAAATCAGGATCCAGTGAGATGCACTGATGTACACACAGACATTACAGCATCAGATCGCATAAGCACAGCACAATGTAGTCAACATTAGAGGAGAGAATGTTTTCCTATTACAACACAGTCTTGAGACTCCAGCAAGAGTCTTGGCAAAAGTTATAGTCAATCCTGAAAACATGTGCATGCAAATAACGTTACACAGACTGAGTGGATTACATTGGTTTATTTATGAATATATGTGTGTTTATATATTATATATTAACAATTGTAGAAAATGAGGCTATGGATTTGGAAGAGACTAGGGAGTGACTAGGAAGAGTTTAGAGAATGAAAAGAACAAATAATATAATTATACTAGCAAATCGAATCCAAGAACACATCAGAACCATCATCCACCAGGACCAAGTCAGCTTCATCCCACACATGCAGGGATGGTTTGACATATGAAAATCTGTTCATGTAAATCACCATATAAATAAGCTGAAAAATAAAAACCACATGATCATCTCATTAGATGCTGAAAAAGCATTTGACAAAATACAACATCCCTTCATGATAAAGGTCTTGGAGAGAGCAGTGATACAAGAAACATACCTGGATCCAGCAATACCACTCTTGGAAATATACGCAAGAGAGGCCTTATCATACAACAAAAGTATATGCTCAGCTATGTTCATGGCAGCATTGTTTGTAATAGCCAGAACCTGGAAACAACCTAGATGCCCTTCAATGGAAGAATGGATGAAGAAAGTATGGAATATATACATATTAGAGTATTACTCAGCAGTAAAAAACAAGGACTTCTTGAACTTTGCCTACAAATGGATGGAAATAGAAAACACTATCCTGAGTGAGGTAAGCCAGACCCAAAAAGAGGAACATGGGATGTACTCACTCATATTTGGTTTCTATCCATAAATAAAGGACATTGGACTTATAATGCATGTTCCTAGAGAAGCTAAGTAAGAAGGTGAACCCAAAGACAAACACATAGGCATCCTCATGAATGTTAACCTTCATCAGGCGATGAAAGGAGACAGAGACAGAGGAGCACGGGACAGAAATCTCAAGGTCCAAATCAGGAGCAGAAGGAGACGGAGCACGAGCAAGGAACTCAGGACCACGAGGGGTACACCCACACACTGAGACAATGGGGATGTTCTATCGGGAACTCACCAAGGCCAGCTGGCCTGGGTCTGAAAAAGCATGGGATAAATCCGGACTAGCTGAACATAGAGGACAATGAGAAATACTGAGAACTCAAGAACAATCGCAGTGGGTTCTTGATCCTACTGCACGTACTGGCTTTGGGGGAGCCTAGGCAGTTTGGATGCTCACCTTAGGAGACCTGGATAGAGGTGGGCGGTCCTTGGGCTTCCCACAGGTCAGGGAACCCTGATTGCTCTTCGAGCAGATGAGGGAGGGTGACTTGATCGGGGGAGGGGGAGGGAAATGGGAGGCGGTTGCGGGGAGGAGGCAGAAATCCTTAATAAATAAATAAATTTAAAAAAATTATTGTTTAAAAAAATGGGGGGCTGGAGAGATGGCTCAGTGGTTAAGAGCACTGGCTGCTCTTCCAGAGGTCCTGGGTTCAAATCCCAGCAACCACATGGTGGCTCACAACCATCTGTAATGAGATCTTGCGCCCTCCTCTGGCGTGTGGGCATACATGGAGGCAGAACGTTGTATACATAGTAAAGAAATAAATCTTTAAAAAAAATTATTGTTAACAGGGAAACACTGAGAACATTCCTCTGAAAGTCAGAAATAAACCAAAGTGGCTTCTAACAAAAAAAAAAAGAAACATACCTGAACATAATTAAGGCAATATACAGCAAGCCAACAGCCAACATTAAACTAAATGAAGAGAAACTCCCAGCGATTCCACTCTCTCCATGTCTATTCAATATAGTTCTTGAGGTCCTAGCTAGAGCAATAAGACACCAAAGGGAGATCAAGAGGATACAAATTGGAAAAGAAGAAGTCAAATTCTCACTGTTTGCTGATGATATGATAGTTTACATAAGTGATCCCAAAAATTCTACCAAAGAACTTCTACAACTCATAAACACTTTCAGCAATGTAGCGGGATACAAGATTAACTCCAAAAAAAATCAGTAGCCCTCCTGTACACAGATGATAAAAGTGCTGGGGAAGAAATCAGAGAATCAACACCCATCACAATAGCCACAAAGCATAAACTATCTCGGAGTAAATCTAACCAAACAAGTGGAAGACTTATATAACAAAAACTTTAAATCTTTGAAGAAAGAAATTGAAGACACCAGAAAATGGAAAGACCTCCCATGCTCTTGGGTAGGCAGAATTAATATAGTAAAAATGTCAATCTTTCTGAAAGCAATTTACAGATTCAAAGCAATGCCCATCAAAATACCAGCAAAATTCTCCAAAGACCTCAAAAGAATGGTACTCAACTTCATTTGGAAAAGCAAAAAACCCAGGATAGCCAAAACAATCCTATACAATAAAAGAACTTCTTGAGGCATCACAATCCCTGACTTCAAACTCTACTACAAAGCTACAGTACTGAAAACAGCCTGGTATTGGCATAAGAAGAGACAGGAGGTCCAATGGAACCGAATAGAAGACTTGACTATCAATCCACACATCTTTGAACATCTTATCTTTGATAAAGAAGCAAAAAAATATCAAATGGAAAAAAGAAAGCATATTTAACAAGTGGTGCTGGCATAACTGGATATCAACATGTAGAAAAATGAAAATAGACCCATATCTATCACCATACACAAAACTCAAGTCCAAATGGATCAAAGACCTCAACATAAAGCCAGCAACACTGAACCTTATAGAACAGAAAGTGGGAAATACACTTGAACAGATTTCAATCTTTCAAGGGTAAAGCTGAGTTCTCCCATTCAGTTAAAATTAGTAATATTTAATGTAGAATGTCTTTCTTTCTTTTTAAAATTATGTTTTAACTTTAGATTCCCCCCCAAGGCTTGAAGTACCCCAACTATCCCTCTTATTTGTATTACCATAAATATAGCACTGGCTGCTTCCCTGCAGTAATGATTGATCTATCATACAGTCTAATAAAATTATACCTTCTGAATCTTTTGTCTCTACCTTCCCTATGACTACATTTTATTTCATATCACGATCATCTCCATTATTTTCTTTCTCACAGTTTTTCAAATTCCTATAGACAACAACCATCAGTTTACTTGCCTTTCTGAAATGTCTCCTCTTTAAAGAAATTAATGCCCTACTGGGACTTAAAAAGCAGTTGGTACTTCCCCATATTAACATTTCCAGTAGTGATAACAAATATACCAGGCTTTAGTGGGTTTGTCTAAACCCACTAAAGGTTTTAGTGTTTAGTAAGTTCAGATCACTCAGTTTCTGCTATGTGTCATTGTGTTAAATCCCTGGATATGTATAAACAGACATCATCCCTGCTGTAGAAAAGCTAACAATGTGTTCGGAAGGCAGACATGAAGAGACACTTACAATGTAGTGGATAAATACAGTGACAGGGACACAGGAGCACAAGTTACCAATGAGTCTTGGCTTTCAGCTTCTAACATGAGGTCATAAGGTTAAGTTCAGGAGGACTGGAGTCCAGGTTCAGTTAATGTGTAGGAAAGTGTTTATCAACCTTCTTAATGCTTCAATCCCTTAATACAGTTTCTCATACTGTTGTGACCCCCCAACTATAAAATTATTTTATTACTACTTCATTGCTATAATCTTGCTACTGTTATGAATTGTAACATTTATTTATATTTATTTACATTTCTCTTATATTTAGGATATCTGATATACAGCCTCAAAGGGATCATGACCCACAGGTTGAGAGCTATTGGTCTAGGGTATTTTACTTACTTTCTCCAATCATCTCATATGATATAAGGATACTGTGCACTGTTATCATAAGTTCATGGTAAAAATTTAAATTATCCTCTATAGCCTGCACATAGCCAAGGCTGAAAAAAATGCTAGCTTTTATTACCACTTGTATGTATATTGCTATAGTTTTTTTTTTAGCCCTTTGCTGATCTATTTCCTTCTACCCCTGTATAAGTCCATGCTGTTTGATAAAATAAATTAAGGAAGTACTTTAACATAAATCTGAACATACTTTGAAAATAGGCTAAGATTAGTATATTTTTAAGTTGAAAATATAAGCTATATTTAAAGCATACACACACATAAATACTACATTATAAAGCACAAGGGAAAATAAATTGCTCTGTTTTTATCCATTTCCCATACAGGATTTTTATTGGTTTTTATTCATTTTTGAGACAATCATTTTAAGCCATTTTAGTTATTTCTTTCTGGACTCATATTGCAATTGGAATCTTCTAATATTTAGAACAATCTCTGTTTACTAAAAGATGATTTTCATTGTATGTTAAGTACAGTTCTGCTTTTTCTGTTTCACTTAACTTCTGACACAAACACTGTTTTGCTTTTTTTTTGAGATTGTAATCACTTACTATTTTTATTGTCTTACTTTGGATTTTGAAAACAAACTTTTTTATATATACAAAGCTGACCTTGAATTTATTATGTAATCCAGGCTGGCCTCAAATTCATGGCAATCCTCAGACTCCCAAGTGTGGAAATTGCAGGACTGTATCACCCACTTTTATGTCCTGCTTTCAATAATTATATTGATTTATGGCACATATGTACAGTTGCCATAAAGTGACAAGTTAGTTAAGTGCTAAAATAGACCAAGCAGAGTCATGCCTAATGATAACAAGCTCCCTCTCCACCCTTAGACAAACCATCTTCCTGACATGGTGGGTGCTATCAGAATTAAAAGCATATTATTATTTATCTTGGAAATGATGATATTCATAACATTTTGGGCAAGAAAAAATGTAGTTTCAAGCAACAGAATAAAAAAAAATATCATTTAAGATAACTCACATGCATAGTACATGGTTCAAATTGTAATGCATTGTTATGACAGTCACATCCAATATTTTCCTTGGTAGATTCTCTAATGGTATCTCACAATTGCCAGCAAATAAAATTATACCATGGTGGAGAAGATTCAGAGTAAGAGTGACTTCTGCTCATCTCCAGTGTACATTATGTCTCCCTTCATCATGTTAGCATACTAACAAATTAGATTCTTAATTAATAGAAGCAATAAATTTTCCCTTGGAAGAGCAATGAAGTATTTAAGGAATCATTTCTCATAACACTGAAAACCAGCTCTGAAAAACAGGCGAATGCCAGACTTTGAACTCTAAAACATTTATGTATTATTTATGACATCCGTTAAACCCAAGGTCAAGAGCTATAGTAGCTGAAATCTTTCAGGATATGAGGGTCTAATCTCAACACTATGGCTACAGAACCCTCAGCGAAATAAATATGGTTACCTTATCTCTGATTTCTTAAAATAATTCATGGCTTGCTTCCTTCAAGTAAAGGCAACATTCTAGCCAGGCTTGTGGGGCTTTAGTGGGACCCTCTGCCTTTCTCTCTTCCCCCAGAGGCACATCTCAGCCACACCTTTCTCACCCTTCTCAACTTGCCATGCACCTGGTGATGTTTCACATGTGTTTTTCTCTTGATTGGCAGGTTCCATCATCACTTTCTGTGTCTTATCATCTCAGAGTCATCTTTCTGTGACAAATGCAACTTCTACATAGTTCAGTTATAGAATAGAGGATTTATTAGGAAACAAAACTAAGATGAAGAGGTCTTATGATTTGTTTATGCAGAAAAAAGCAATGAAATTATTGTCAGAGCTTTGAAACATTTATTTTCAGCCTTAAAATAGTTTTTAGTGTTTTTCTAATGAACCTTTATATTATGTGTAAGGCACAAAATGAAATAATTAAAATAAAATAAAAGCAACTTCAGCCGGGAGAAACTCTAAGACCTAAGACTCCATATAGCACACATTCAGTCATTCATTTAATCATAGGTTTTGAGCATTGGTTGAAAGCCTAGCATTACACAGGTCCTCAAAGTCTAGAAGAAAAACTATCACAGTGCCTGTTCCCTGGAGCTTACAGTCAGGAACAGTTGAAAAATCACTGTTTCTTGCCCAATGCCCCATTTACAGAGAAGACAAATGTTTTTCCTAAAGGCTGTGTGGTTTGCTGAGGTCATATTCAACAAATAACTACAAAACTCTTTAGTTCCAGCATGCACCCAAGTAAAACTGAACAAGAATAAAATATAACATCTATGCCCCTCCGTTGCTCTCTGATTCTTTGTATATGACATAAAACAAATAATACTGATTTTTTAAAAACCATCTAAGGTTCAATTAATCAAATCTACAATCTAACAGAAAAGCACTAGTCTCCACTCTTACCACTGAGCAGCCAAGATTTTGTTTGAAATGTGTTTTTTGCTTCTAAATACTTGCATATTGTTCACAAATGTGCCACACACACATCAACGTATCAGTAAAGGCACAAGAACTCATGATTTATACTAAAGAACGCCATCTCTTACTTGAAATGCAGATTGTCACCCATAGACGAAAAGGCTCTGAGCTAGATACTCAGTGACTATTTAATAAATATTCCTCCCTCTTCCACATTCATCCATTATGTAACTGGAAACCATAGGAAAGGAGGTCTAAATATATTGATACAGGAGCCAAGATGCTATATCCGGATGCTCTGAGGATAAGATTACCTTAAGAGTCAGTTTTTATACCCTCTCTCACTCAGTCTTCTGAAGTACTTTAAACCATACTCTATCATTTACTGTACATGACATTAATAAATAAAAGCATTAAAGAAATTGAACATTTCCACAATTCATACTTAGTTATATTGTCATTTCCATAAAACTTGAATCTCTAAAGTTTTATTTTCTACTATCATTCTTCGAAATCATATTACCAATATTTAACTAATGAAATATTTTTAAAAACAAAGATGGAGTTAATTAAGAAAAGAACATCTCTGGGTGTTGATCACGCAACCCTTTAATCCCAGAACTCTAGAGGCAGAGATATGTGGATCTCTGTAAGTTTGAGGCCAGCCTGGTCTATATAGTGAGTTCCAGAACAGTCAGTACTGTTTCACAGAGAAACCCTTTCTCACAGAACGAGAGAGAGAGAGAGAGAGAGAGAGAGAGAGAGAGAGAGAGAGAGAGAGAGAGAGCGAGCATCTTAGTGTAGATTTAAGCATTAGCATTAAGAAAGACAGAGGGGCTAGTGAAATGGCTCAGTAGTTAAAACCACTTATTGCTCTATGTGAGAAATGAAATTTAGTTAAGCATCTATATAAGGGGCTTTAACTCCAGACCCAAAGAATCCAACACCTCCTCCTGGACTCTGTGAAATGAACACCACACACACATGTTGTAAGGGAAGACCACTTGGTGATTCCTGGCTACTCAGCCCTAAATAATCACACAGAAACTGTATTATTTAAATCACTGCTTGGCCTATTAGCTCTAGATTCCCATTGGCTAACTCTTAAATCTTAATTTAACCCATCTCCATTATCTGTGTATCGTCACATGGCAGTGCCTTACTGGCAAAGTTCTGGCATCTGTGTCCAGCGAGGTTACATGGCTCTGACTCTGCCTTCCTTCCCCCAGCATTCAGTTTAGTTTGCCCCACCTAGCTCTGTTCTACCCTATCAGGCCAAGCCAGTTTCTTTATTCATCAATGGTATTCAGAGCATATAGAGGGGAATCTGACATCTCTCATGCACACACACATATACACATACTAAATAAACACATGTAATAAAAAATTTAACAACAGAAAAAATTAAATGGAGAGAGATATATGTAAGAGAAACACATGCCTTCATGAAGGAGAGTAGCATGGAATGCTTACCTACAAACATATTTTCAGTCACTGCTGACTCAGTTCCCTCATAGTTAGTGCATTTAGGTTGTAATTAGGGAGCCAGATTTCCAGTTTTCTCTTTTATAAACCAGTAGTCACTAATCCTCTGCTATATCAGATCATCAAAATATGTGCTATAAAAAACAGTATGTAAAATATAAAACATCTTTAAGACACTTTCCAAACTGCTTCTCGGCAGAAGTGTACCAAGTTACTCAACCCTGCTGCACGTGAGAGAATTGTATGTGTTTTCAATAATCTAATGTTTAAATTGTGTGAAAGAGAAAAGGCAGTTTTACCCAAAAGAAAAACAGAATTGTACAGTGTAGGGAGCAAGAGCAGAGGGAGCTTCAGCCTTGGTGGGGTTCTGCCTCAACTCCTAGGCCAGTGCCCATGAGCTGACCACAACTGACCTACAGGAAACAACACTAACGTGCTAGTGGGGAAAAAGGTCACAAGGAGTGAATTGAACAGGAGCTTGTCGCGAGGCCTCTTATTGCTGTAGGATTAATACTTCAACTGATTATGTGTAAAATCCTGCACCAGGAGCTATATATAATGTTCGAGCTTTTAATAATAATGGACATGTCAAAAACGGGCTCCTTATTTTCCCCCCTGGAATATGCAAAGGATGTAAATACATTAATGACATTCTGACAGACTGAAACTAACACCAGCATGCTTCAAAATCCTTCCTGTTTTCATGCAATTCAATCATGCACTGCTAATCATTCTCTCCTCAGGAGTCCCAGAGAATTGATATTAAGTTGGAGAAATCACTGGGAGTATATAAAATATTTTGGACATAAAATATTTTCATACTCTTTTCTAGAAATAAGAAGCCTTAATATTGGAAAAAACCCGTGTGCCTCACACACTATCGCACTTGTTCATTTGGGGGAAAGAAAAGAGAGTTCACTGTGTGGGGTGAGGGGTATCACACGGAACATAGGAATCAGTGTCTGATGCTCATCTGCCAGTCTCCAGGGGCTCAGACCTCCATGGAATTCAGCCAGGAACAAAGTAATGAAATGACACTAAGGCAAATGAACTTCCCTTATTTGAAAGTAAGAGGTCACATTTAGCGACTTAAGACTGTTATAACCGGTGAAGAATTAGAAGTTAAAACCCATTGGTTTCACATCAGAGACTAATTTCCTGAGAACGGGCTTCAATCCTCAAGGCTCTTACTGTAAACAGGCAGTGAGGTCCTCCTATTAGGTTTCCAGGATCTTTCAGAGCGACCTATGTAGCAGGTGGAAAAGAGCAAACGCTGCCATTACTTTTCTCCTCTATGTAGTAGCTTTCTAAAGTGAGGACTCAGAGAAAATGAAGTCTACATTGGAAATGGGTAATGGAGCAATGTTGCCAAGCCTGAAAATAAACCTGCATGCCTGAGTTCAAGACCCAGATCTTACATGCTAGAACTAGAGAACTATATCCTTTGACCTCCAAGCTCACATACAAACATATATATATATATATATATATATATATATATATATGTGTGTGTGTGTGTGTGTGTGTGTGTGTGTGTTTGTATGTATATATAAGTGTGTATTATGTATTTATATATCTACATATGTGTATATATATATGTATGTATATAGATATGGGTGTGTATCTATTCTCTATGATACTGATCCAAATCTCACATTTCATTTTATATGCTGAATTTTGATTAAATAGACCGCGAGGGGTGAACCCACCCACTGAAACTGTGGGGCTGAGCTCACCAAGGTCAGCTGGACTGGGACTGAAAAAGCATGGGATAAAACCAGACTCTCTGAACATGGTGGAAACGAGGGCTGCTAAAAAACCAAGGACAATGGCACTAGGTTTTGATCCTACTGCATGTACTAGCTTTGTGGGAACCTAGCCTATTTGGATGCTCACCTTACTAGACCTGGATGGAGGGGGGAGGACCTTGGACTTCCCACAGGGCAGGGAACCCTGACTGCTCTTTGGACTGGAGAGGGAGGAAGAGGGGAGTGGGGGCTGAGGAGTGGGAGGAGGGGGGGGGAAAGGGAGAAGGGGAGGAGGCAGAAATTTTTAATAAAAAAAAAGAAAAATACTTTTCTATTCATTTAAAAAAATCTTTAAAAATTAAGATTTTTTGAAATGTATTTGATTAATTTCATAGAAAAATAGAAACAGTAGTCTTCCTATTGACCATGACTTTTTCTTAAATCACCTATGTCAAGGGCGATTTCTAGCTTCTGTAAAGCAATGATCTCACCTGCTCATGGAAGCAGGAACGGAAGCTCCATTGCTGGAGTGTTAGTGAAGGTTGGGCACATTTATACCCTAAGACATAATAATTCTACTTCTATGTGTATGCATAACAAAATAAAAATATCTGTCTATGTTGATGATATGATTAAAAATAGTAAAAACAGGGAAAAATAAGTGATTTTCAGGGCCATAGCATTTGTGGCATCACAATAGACCCAAGCTGAAAATTATCCAAACACACAGAAATGCTGACATTTACTGCATTGCATCATGTTCCCAGACTGGACTAGCATCCAGCAACGGAAGTGAGAGAAGGAAGCATAGAATCAATAAATGGATCCCATCAACATAAAGCTGACACTAAAAGAAAAGTCTATGTAACCTATTTATATAAAGTAGAAAGGAGGGCAAAACGAGTTATTGGAGCTGACAGTCAATACACAAGCGACTCTTGGGAAGGCAGCACAGGTAAGCGTCTGTGGAGTACGCACCAAGGAGGACTTGGGGTTCAGGTAGGAGGTTAGCGGGATATTGGCTATACATAAATGTTCACTTTGTGGACATTTATAGACCTGTTCGTTGGAAATACTATTTTGGATTTTCATCATATTTTGAAATATTTTAATTTTAATGTTTGATTTAGGGGCAGAAAAGATGACTGAGTGATTAAGAATACTAGCTGCATTTCTGGAGGATCCAGCAGTGACTTCTGGTTTTAGTGGTCAATCCTTAGCTATTTTGGATAAAGACACACACAAAAAATACAAATAAATACATTTTTCCTCAAAAGAGAAAAGTATGAAAATTTGTTTGAAAAGTTCAGTTATCTCTTGTAAACAGATATTAAGAATACACAAAAAAGGAGCAGAAAGTTATCTTCAAAGGATTGAAACTTATGAAGTGGAAAGAAAGCTAAATGAAAGCATTTTTAGAGTACCAATAGTTGAGTTATGGAAGTCACACGGAAACATTTCCACAAATGTAAGATTGATACACATGTTACAAGTAAGATTGAAATCAGTATAGAGTATAATACAATGGTTCATTGTAGAAATAGAAAGCTTCAAATAACATAAGCTTTGCATGCAGTCTCCAAATGTGTTGACATTTTGCAAAGCAGCCCCTACTCAGTATGTTTCTGCTGAGGTTTGCTATGTTATTGCACATAGTTCAAAGGTGACAGCAATATTTGACTAGCTTTTGTTTAACCAAAGTTGTTCCCATTAGTAACGTTTGAAGAATTTAGCTCTTGGGGATCTGTGAAACAGAAAAAAAGGGAGGAGGATAGTTATTTGAGAACTTATATATACATGGACACTTCTAGAGTTTTCTTAGAGCAGCAGTTTTGCAGAAATGAAACCTAAAGAGCAGCATGTACACTATTCAATGATTTTAGCGTGAAATGTGGTCTGAAAGTCTCATGTGTTAGGTGGTTAGTCACTAGCTGGCCATGCTCTGTGCTCTCCCTGTAGTTCTGGTTATATCAGCAAGGAAAAGACATGTCACTGGAGTTGTGTGCTTGGGGACGTCTTGTCCCTTGTCCATTATTCTACCTTATAATCCCACCCACTGTGATGTCCAACATAGGACATGCCCAAGACTACATGGAATGAATTCCCTGCTGCCATGAACCAAAATAAATCAATCCTCCCTCCAGCTGTTTGTGCCAGATTTCATCATAGTAACTCATCAGTTATGCAGACTATGACAATATAACTAGCATACAACAGGTATAGGAAATATAAGATAAAACCAAGTGAGTGAAAAGGTGAAGCCCAGACTGAGAGAAAATAATATATGCATGTGTGTATAGATTCATATATATTCACACCTATAAGTAATAAGCATTATATACACTATAAAAAGTCCCACCAAAATACAAATGAGGATAATGAGAGGCAAATATGATCAAGGAATGCCAGAAATAGTTATGAAAATCTCACAATGACACTCATTGTTTTGTACAACTAATATATGCTAATTTTAGAACTCTAAAAATATAAAACATATGACATCTTTGGATTGAGCCTGGCTGGAGAGTTTTGAGTTCCACATGCATTCATGAACATATCTCAACCAGAAATTGGAAAATTTTCAGAAATTAGTTCCTTTAAACTCTTTTTCTCACATTCTCTCTGTGCCTTTACTTCATGATGCCTTCCTATCATTTCTTGGGGCTGTGCAGTGAATCCCATGGGTCGCTTTACTCTTTTTTCTCCTCTAACTAGATATCTGAGCATATGTCTTGAATTCACAGATTCTGTCTCCTTGATCAAGTCTGCTGTTGAGAATCTCCACTTCGTTTCTGATATTAGTCATCCCTGTTACTATCATAAGTTTTATCTCACTGTTCTCAAAAACTGGTTTGTTTTTTTATAAATTCAACCTAAAATTGACTCTCTGTGCTTATATCATGTTTTTCTGATGACACACACACACATATGCTCACGCATATCTACACATGTAAGCACGCAACACATCAAACAGTATCGTTTCATCTTAAAGTTATAGAAATTTCTGCCATCTATGACAAAAAACCACAGGGCTAACTCTGAAGACTGGCCAACACAGGCCAGTGCCATGTGACGTCATTTGGGTGTGAAACCTGAAGAAGAACTCAGTTCAGAAACGGAAGAAAGGTGGTACTAGACGCTGTGCCGTGGAGAAATGGGAAGATGTTAAAATCTTCCTTAAAACTGTGATGCATAACAGGGTGATCGTGTCAGGGATGACCCTGCTCCCAAGAGTATTTAGACAATACAGAATACAACTGATGGTCTCAAAAAAAGAAGTTGGGAGAGGAGGGCTGACTATGATCAAAATACATCGCATGAAATTCTCATAGGATTAATAAAGAATGTTTTCTAAAATTTTGTAAAAGGCACAGACTTTCAGTTATCAAATTAATTAGCACTGAAGACCTAACGCACAATGCGGTAGATTGTACAAACAATACTGCATTGTACTTATAACTTGCTAAGAGACTAATCTTCAGCATTTCTAATACTGGAAGGTAAGGAGTAAGGAGTCAGGCAGGTCACCATGTGAGAAGATGATTTTGATTAATATAAATAGATACTGTAATTGTGTTTTCATCATATTCATTCTACGAAGCACAAATATATCAAGCCATCACATTTTACATTTCAGTGTGGATTATTGTCAATTATTTCTCAATATGCTAAAATATTTTTTAAAAGTAAAATAAAATTACTGAAGAAAATACTTTGAAAATTGCTAAAGTCATTAAGTCTGGAAAATGTGTGTTTAAGCCACAATAGGATACCAGGATGCCAATCAATATGACTACCGTATAAAGGCTGGCAAGATACCAAGGTACAGGGAGAAGATGGAGCAACCAGGACTCTCATGTAGTCTGAGCTAAAAGGAGAGTGGTACCGCTTTTCAAACCCCTGTCGGCTTCAATAATACTAATCCACAGCACTGTCACCCATCAATCCTGATCAAAGTACATAGAGTACAGATAGGCTTTCAGAAAGATATAAACAAGGATTTCATGCTATCGTTGGTCACAGAAAATGCTGAACACTCCCATGATATAAAATTAATACTCCAAAATATTGCAAGATCTGAAACTATTATTTGAATCCTGAAATAATGTCAAAAGTTTCAAGCTTTGTAATTTCAGGTTTCAAATTACAGAAATTCAAGTGGTAAAATCTGTGCCAAAACAACAAAACTAAAAAAAAAAATTCTAAAAATCTGAAATACATCCATCCCCAACCATGTCAGATAAGAATTGTCAACCTGCAATAGCCTAAAATTAGACCCAGCTCCGAAGTCCATCAGCCATATAATCTGACAGCCTTTATCAAAACCACATAGTTCAGTGTTACAAAATGCTGTGTGGGTTCAATTATATGAAGTTCACTATCAAAACAGTGATTTCAGGAAACAAACTAAATACATACTGAGTGGTTTAAAAAATGGCAAATGTGTACAATACATTATTTAGTTATAAATGAAATTGAGTACTAATACATGCCACAACATGGGAAAACCATGAAAACATGCTAAGTAAAAGAAGCCAGTCACAGGAAAAAAATTATATTCTTCTACTTATAGGACAGGTCACGGATATGTAAACTCATAGAAACAAGGAGTGGTTGTTGTGGGTCCAAGGAGGCATTAATAGACATCCCCCAAAAAGGAAAAATTTCTTTTAGAAATGGTAAAAGTGTCCTTGAATTAGATACTGGCAACAGTAGTAGAATCTTGTAAATATGCTTTAAAATATTTACTGTGAATTTTATAATAAGTAACCAATTGCTCAATTTTTAAAATAGTTATTTTTTAAAAAAAGCTAAGGCACTGAAGAATATTTAGACATCAATACATTTTCAGTTCTGACCCCAGTAACATTTATGTGGCATTTAAATATATAGATTACATTTGTCTGCCTATGTGTGATTTGCTGATATTGTATATGTATTGCATCTGTACATAGACTTTCCTCTGACAAAATCCTGTATGAAATATCATTACCCACATTCTCCAATATAAAATATAAACATGCTAATTCATTCAAAATTAAGTTGTACTATTAGTAGACTAGAATGTTTTAGAGGCTTGAGTACCTTAATTCCCTCAATAAGTTTATGTGACCAACAGTGTCCAGTAGAAATGAAACACATGCATCAAAATCATTCCCAATAATTTCGGACACATTTGCCTTTCTTTCTTGCCAGGAAAGCAATACAAATTATTATGCAGTCAAATCTACAAGGGAAGACTTCCCTTTTGCAGCACAAATCCAGCTTCTAGGGAAATAATCGCATCTCAGAGAGAAGGGAAGCTCTAAGTAAGAATGAAATGTCTGGGGATTAACAAGATGTCCACACATGTCAAATCAAAGGGAAAATGGGATCTTTTACAGTTGTCAAATTAACTTTGTGGTCTTAAAGCCCCTCTTTACTGCATGCAGCAAAAGTGGTTTCTCTTCTTTGATCCAGTCTGTTTGGTCTCTCGCTTGATTGCTTTGATTTACATTTTTGTGTTTCTGGTTTTTTTTTTTTTTGAAAGAAAGAGAGAGAAAGATATAAAGTTGGGTGGGTAGGGAGGTGGGAGGGATCTGGGAAGAGTTTGGGGAAGGGAAAAAATTATCAAAATATACTGTATGAACTTTTTTTTCCAATAAAAAATAATAAAATAAAAAAGTGGTTTCTCTTAAGTAATTTCTACATGGCAATTTCTATTAACAATGCAATACTGCCTGTTTTCATTAGGATTCCAAAGAGGAACATGGGATGTTCTCACTCATATTTGGTTTCTAGCCATAAATAAAGGACACTGAGCCTATAATTCGTGGTCCTAGAGAAGCTAAATAAGAAGGTGAACCCAAAGAAAAACGTATAGGCATCCTCCTAAATATTAACCTTCATCAGGTGATGAAAGGAGACTGAGACAGAGACCCACATTGGAGCACCGGACTGAAATCTCAAGGTCCAATGTCATTGATAAGAGATGAAAAGAAGCACTGACCTCTAATTACAGAGTTATTGACACAGTACTATACGTGACCTCATGGTGAGCAAATGGCATAATGTTTGGAACCAAAATTTTCTTATATGCATAATCTTATTTAGTTCTATAGGCAAATAAATCTTTTTTAAGTTTAAGAAATTATTTTGAACTGATTTGTAGTCTTCAATATCCTAAATACTAAACTATCGCCTTTTAGAAACAGCATTGTGAAAGCATAAAGATGTTTTGAGAAAAAAAGCCCAGCTTGAATTTTAGTTCATGCATCATTTATACTGGAATATGTCACCAGTTCCTTCCCAACTGAGAAACTAGACATGCCAATAACACCATTTTTTTTTTCAGAAATCAAACTTGTCACAAATTCATCACCCAGAAGATAGCCATAACTGCTGGAGTAAGTAAGAATTCTCCATGAGGAGAAGCTGTCACCAGCGTGTAGGACTTACAAGTGAAAAAGTCTCAAAGAATTCTACTAAAGTCCCAAATCCTGTGAAAAAAAAGTCTCATTTTTGCCATGGCTGATGGAACACAGAAGATAAAGAAACATAACACCACAGGTAACATGTTGACTGTAAGGATAAACAATGGATGACACCCCTGGGGCCAAGGAAGCAATGAAAAAAGGCTACAACATCATAATTAACTTACGACAATGAAAAATCATAGTACCATTCCAGTGATTCTGAAGAAAGTAAAATCCAGAAAAACATGGATCCATATCCTTAAAATCAAGTGCTAATGAGAGAAAACTCAAGGGCTATCTAAAATAACGGAAACATACCACCTCAATAAAGGAGGAAACGCAACATGGTAAGTAGATAGCTTCTAAGCCAGTCTATAAATTGATGATGTTTTCACCAAGATCCCATAAAGTCTGTTTGCAAACACAGCAAGCTTATACTAAAATTTGTATGTTAAGGTGCAAGACTTAGAAAAGCTAAGCCCATTGTTGGGGCTTCCCACCTGAAACCTCCTGTACATCTTCATGAGACCTAACTGTGTATAGAGCCAGATATCACTGAGAGCACTACAGTCGGAGAATTCAGCCTCTGCAACTGTGGCCCAAGATAAATCTGTCTGCTTTGCAAGCTTCCTCTCAGGCATTTGCTTATCTCAAGTAGTCAGCAACAGAAATATGAGTAGCACACTGGGGAAGATGGATCAAGAAGAAAAGACACCACCTCCCCAGACTCAGTGCACAGATACTGCTTTTATTTAAGTGTGCTCTGAACAGCTCCATCATTATCTTCATTCCATCAGCTCAAAGATATACTTATATGATATAGAATTCCCCTCTGTATGCTGTGAATACCATTGGTTAAAAAAGAAACTGGCTTGGCCTGATAGGTTACAACAGAGTTAGGCAGGGAAAACTAAACTGAATGCTGGGAGGAAGAAGCGCAGAGTCAAAGAGAAGCCTTGTAGCCCTGCAGGAAACAGACGCTGCCTTGTGGTGATACACAGATTAATGGAGAGGGGTTAATTTAAGATATGAGTTAGCCAGAAATATGCTTAAGCTATTGGCCAAACAGTATTGTAAATAATATAGTTTCTGTGTGATTATTTCAGGGCTGATCAGCCAGGAACAAACAAACAGTCTCCTACAATACTTATTCACTCACTAGATTTACTTGGGTGGATATTTATTTGAATAAATTATCCAGTGAATGGATAAATCATTCATTGGACACACATAAATGTTGGAAATATGTCGTGTCTTTCAGATAATACATTATAACCATGGCACTCAGAAGCTTCTCATATACTGGCTGAGACAGACATTTTAACCAATAAGAATTCTGTGCCGTATTATCAATGAGATAAGTGTTGCATTCTGAGAAGAACAGGAGGCTTGAGGGACTAGAGTGAAACCTTTAGTAGGATAATCAACAATCTTATATCTACACTAAGATCACAAGATTTAACATTTGTGGAGTAGCAGACCAAACGTCTCACTCCCAAAGTTCAAACTTATGCTCAGCAACTATTTTCTTTTCCTTTTTCTTACCATTTGTTAATTTATTTAAAACCATCTCCTCTTATTTTACATGCCAAATCCACTTATCACTCCCTCCCCTCCTCCTGCTCCCTCCTCCTTCTGCCACCTCCCACCCCCTTTCACCCTCCCACTCCCCTTCCAACCTCCATCCACTCCTCAGAGTGGTAGGACTTCCTATGAGGAGTCAACAAAGTCTAGCATATTGCTGTGATGAAGGACCAAGGCCCTCCCCACTATATCTAGGCTGAGCAAGGTATCCCTCTAGAGAGAATGGATTCCAAAAAGCCAGAACAAGCAGTAGAGATAAAACCTGATCTCACTGTCTGTGGCCCCACAATCTGGCCCAGCCATACAACTGTCACCCCCATTCAGAAGGCCTAGTTTGCTCCTATGCTGGTTCCCTCGCTGTCAAGTCAGAGTTGGAAGGGCTTCCATTGGCTCAGGTAAGCTGTTTCAGTGGGTATCCCCATCATGGTCTTGACCTCTTTGGTCATGTTCTCACTTCTCCCTCTCTTTGATGGGACTTTGGGAGCTCAGCCCAGTGCTCCACTGTGGTTCTCTGCATCTGTTTCCACCAATTCTGCAACTATTTTCAACGTTGTTTTCTTATATAGAATTGACTCATACATTGAAATAAATAGGAGAATGGGAACTGAAGAGGTGGTTTAGTGGTTTAGAGACCTTACTACTCTTCCAGAGGACCTGAATTCGGTTCCTAATACTCACATCAGGAGACTCACAATCATTTGTTAAACTCACCTGCACATAAACACACACACACACACACACACACACACACACACACACACACACACACACACCAAAAGAATCAATCATGAAAAAAAAACAGGAAAATAGTGCCAACAATTTAATCATTGTAAAAAACTCCAACTCAGGTCCACTTAGCACTATTTTACAAAACAGATGAGCAGATCCACAATCTGCGTGACTTTCAAATCCTGTTCTTTCTACACCACTGAACTACTTCTAGATGCAATGAAATCAATAGAATTCTACTGTGGGTCTACTTGTAGTGAGTAGGGGCGCATGAAACTACAGAACATTGTAATTTGGAATGCTGGCCAGCTTGGCTCACAGATGGCACCCAGCCATTGGGGAGAATATCCTGAAGGATGTGCTACTAGGCCTGACTCCTCCTGTGGAGCATCCCCTACCTGACCACACATTTGACCATTCACAGTGGCATGACCAGCATGCTTCACTCCAGCTAGCCTCTCCTTTGATGTTCTTTCTGCACCTCAAACCAAGACTCTGCTTTATGTTCCTCAACATTAGCACTTAGCTTTTCCTTTCTCAAGTGTTTCTCTGCTTCAGGGTGATGAAAGTAGAAAGGACGACATTTCCTTGATGTCGGTCATTCACTGTGTTGTGCCACCATATTAGAGCATTCACAGGTGGATGAATAGTGCCATCTCTGTCACTGGAGAAGTAAATATTTGTAAATGTGCAATAGTCAAATTCGGGAATAGTCTCTATTAGCAGAAGTTCATTAACTTTGTAACGATCTCCAACCCAATAGCCGCCAGCACTCTTCCATTGTGTGTCAACCCCTCCTCCCTTCACTCTTGAAATGTAAATTCCCTGCTATCACTATGCATTTGGATTCCACCCATCGTATTATTTATAAAAACTCTGTCTCTGATCTCCACCTTTCTGACTAGATAATGTCAAGCCACTTCTGCTAAAGGGCCTTGCTTAAAAATAATATAGTTTAAAATGAACGCTCAATACTGTCTAGGTTCTACACCTTGCCATTTGACAACAGGACGACTTCATGTGTTTACCCTTTCTTCTACCTTACTGTTCAAAGTGTAAATCACAGCCAGCACTTGGGGTCCTAAGATTGGGAACAGGCAAGCACTGAGATGTGAGAAACTAAGTACTTTTTCCTCAGAGCTATTTGCCAGTTCTTAAGTACCAACAGGTCAAAAGATGTGAAACTCCATACCACTTATGGAATTTTCCCTCACTGAGAAAACAGTAAGCAAACCGAGACCTACAAAGGTAGAGGGGCATTAGTAAACAGCATTTCAGCCCAGACTCCAACACTATGAGCAAACAGTGATGTTTCAGAACTTCTAACACATTTGATGTATCTTTAGCCACCTCAGCCTCAGATTGCTTTAGACTGGGAGACTTCTGCTCTTACTGACTTTCAGAAAGCAAATAAATAAATAAATAAATACATACATACCTGCCTGAAAGAATCTAACATCAGCTATAGTCACTACCATTTTTCTTATATCCAGTAATTAATAAAAAGTTATCAGGCAAACCAAAGAACAGGACCAGGAGGAAAACAAAACAAAGCAGGCAAACCAAGCACATCTGTGGGTGATGTATGTGTTGTGTCTCTCAGACATCCCTTCAGTAGAGAGACTGTATTTCTAGATGAATTTATAGGCAAGTTTCCCTATCATAGTTTGCCTTGTATGTAACCATCACAAATCTTGAAACAACATGAGTTGGTTTTATTGTTTGTTTGCTACTTAGTAAGTGATTATATTTTTGTCTAGTCTCTATGATACCTTATGGTCAGAGTTGACTTTTAAAGTTAAATTTTCCTTACCACTAATTAAGCTAAGCATACTCATGTGCCTGTGTCTTGGAACTGATTAAAACAGTAGCATGTCTCAAGTATGCAATGGGCAATGTAAGTAATTTGTTGTTTGTTTCAATGACTAGCAATAATACATGCATCAAATTTTTACATTGCTCTGATCTATTGGATGTGTGTATTCTTTATATCTCTCTCTCTTTCTATTATGTAGCTTCCTTATTCTTTGAATCTACATTCATTTCTATGTCTCCTATATAATGAGTAAATACTCAGCTCATAATTTTCTCTCCAATTATACAATTAATTTTCTTCTTTCTTCCAACTATTTTCCGACTCTTAGTTCATTTTTATTTCTCTCCTGGATTTTTAAAGCTTCTAATTTATAAAGTCCTTTCATACATTAAATTACTTATATCATTATATTTAATTTTAATATTTTACTAGTCTGTAACAAAGATGTCTAAATGGGATACATATTTTAAGTCTGGTTTTGTTTTGTTATTCCTTTTCCAATATCTTTAGATCAATCCTTTTTGTTCTATATATGATTATTTTTGCATTTTTAAAGGAATAATATTAGGTAAATTGAGTTAGACAGAGGGGGAGTAAAGTGAGTAAAAAAGAGGATCACTGGGGATAGAAACTATATTTTATATATAACCATATTTCTTTCAAGGATATGCTTTTCTATCATTAAAATTAAGTGTGGTTCTTGAATAAACATGACTATTTGGCTCCTATTTCTAGTACCTTGCTTGTTGCCTTTCTTAGCTTCATACCTTTCCTTCTCCCTCTTCTCCATTAGGCCCTCATGGACAGCATTGGTCTTCAAATCTTAGGGTTTCTATTGCTGCGATGAAACACCATGAGCAAAAAGCAAGTTGGGAGAAAAGGGTTCATTTGGCTTACACATCAGCACTGTGGTTCATCACCGAAGGAAGTCAGAACAGGAACTGAAACAGGACAAGATTCTGAAGGCAGGAACTGATGCAGAGGCCATGGAGGAGAGCTGCTTGCTGGCTTGCTTCGCATGACTTGTTCAGTCAATTTTCTTACAGAAACGGAGGACTACCAGTACAGGGATGGCATTCCATGCTATGGGCTGAGCCCTCCAGCAGTGCTTATTAATTGAGAAAATACCTTACAGCTGAATCTCGTGGAGGCTTTTTCTCAACTGAGGCTCCATCCTCTCTGATGATTCTAGCTGTGTCAAATGACCACAAAACCAGCCAGTATAACCTCCCTCTGTCCAGGAAGTCTAGCCTACCCAACACTGTTTCATCTTCTGTTCTGCAATGCCATCTGCATCTGACTGCATGTGACAGGCAGGGACTCCAATCATTCTCAATGTTTCCCATTCGGGATTCTTATTTCTGCCAGTGACTGCCCTCCACCACGACTAGCAAAGAACTCTTCTCCCCTCTCTTTCCATAATGCCCTCACAGCACAGCTCTAGTGTGTGACCTACAATGCACTTTGTTAGTGTAGCTGTGTTTCATTTGTTCTTGTTAATCCGTACATCTGGAGGTGGCAATATGAGCAGACTCAGGCCATCCTTATTATTCTACAGAAACACACAGGCCAACATTGGATTTTTAAGAAAAATCTCTGACCAGCGATTAATTTAAACATACTCATATGTGCATGGTCCTTTTGACCTTTCCATATTGAACCTATTTGAACCCATGTTAATTTTTCTTTCAAATCTTTTGTATTTTTCTTACTAATTTTTAGGAATTATTTATATATTATATATGCTAATATATAGCTGGCTGTGTATGTTTCAATGTCTCCTCCCTGATTACAGATTACAGTTTCATATTTTTTATTTATTTGGCTGAAAATAAATTAATTTTAGCAGTTAAACTCATCAATCTTCCTGTTGCTGTCAAGCTAAATTGTGTCATTTACTGTATGACTTTATATTCCCCAAAATAGAATAGAGGGCACCAATTCCACCATGTCTTTGACAATTTTTATCTTTTTTTCTTATTTGTTTCTAGGTTTTTGATTGTTTATTTAGTTCTACTTTGTTACTATTTGATAATAGTCATGCTAATGGATAGGAAAGAGGTAATATATTATTGTACTTTTATTTGATTTTCCTTCATGATTGAGCACTTTTTATAAAAATTGAGATGGTGATTTATATGTCTTCTTTAAGGAAATGTCTATTCAAATTCTTTGCTCAGTTTTCTAATTGAGTTGTCTGTGGTTTTTGCTATGAAACTCAAGGAAGTCTTACATATTTTGTATTTCAATTCTTAGTAAGATTGCTAGCTTGCAAATATTTTCTCTAACTATGGATAACTTATCTCTCTATTGTGTGTGTTGTGTACACACTTTCTTATTTGATGTGAAATTACCCTCTTCTATTTTTGCTTTATTGTGAGTACTTTTGTGTCCTATTCAACAAATCATTGCCAACCCCAAGTGTTCCTATTATTTTCTTCTAGAAGGTTGACAATTTCAGTCTTACATTTAAAGACTAGCTAATTACACACACTCAAATTTCTTTACACTTAGACTTATTTCTGGGATATCTATTTTTCCCTATTGACCTATATGTCTATCGTTACATCAGAGTTGTATATTTTAATGATGGAAACTTTGTAATATATATTGAAATTTGGAAGCATTACAGATTTGCTATTGATGTTTGAGATTGCTTTGCCTGTGTGTGAGCCTTTATGGCTATATATGAACTTTAGGATTTTTAACTTATTTCTTTAAAAACACTACTGTATACAATATTTGAGTTTTATAGCCCAGAACTTACTGATATGATACAAAAAAATTAATTGAATTTCTTCCCATATGTGTAACCATTTGTGCCAATAATATTTTTGATAGCTTTCACCTTTCCAGCAGATCAATACCTGTGATATGTAAAAACTTTACACTTGTTTGTAGTTATTTTAGGATCACCCTGGGCCATTCTCAGAAGTTAATGTGATCATCCTTATGATAAAATCACACTGTCTTAATTATGTCTCAGTGCTCTTTACCTCACTCTAAGGTTGCATCTGTCTCTACCATCCTAATTAATCCCCTTCTTCAAGCTCACTTGTAACCTGGAGGCAAAGTCCAAGTACAATGTTGTTCATTATGTTTTAATCATTTGTTAGAAAACTTCAGGAGAGTTGCTCACTTTCTACCTTGGCTTCCATTCAATCAAATAATTCTGCACTTTACCCAATTGCCCAGCCACCAGTGATCATCCTCTCAGGCCATTTCTCATCTGCTTGCCATCTAAATTCAGGAGTAGCTCAATGCTTGGTCGTACTCCTCTGGCTAGGATGTAATTCTGAATTATTACACTTAGGGACTTCATGTGTTTCACATATTAATAGCTTTCAAACTTATATATCCAGTGGACTCTAGCTATATATGGATGGGTAGAATAAATGATTCCTGAACGTCTACAGTTTACTGGCAGCATTCTAGGTGCTACATATTCAACAGTAAACTGAAAAGACAAAAATGCCTTCCCACGGGGAATATTTAGCCTGAAAAGAAAGTAAAAAGTGAACTCTTACTATAATGCTTCATGTTATGACAAGTCTGTGAAGAAAACTTAAGCCAAGAAAGTAAATAAGGACCTTTAAGATGGGAAAAGAAAACCCTGGAGCCTTAAGTAGGGCAGATACCTAATAGTATGACAGAAAACCAGACATTTGAAAATGATGTCAAGAAACTGCATCCTGGGAGTCATATCTGGCCTACCACCTGTATGTGCACAGACACAGAACTAAGAATGGTTTATTTCTTTTGTAAATGTGAATAGAAAAATAATGCGTTATGGCTTTTGAAAAAACAGAACTTAGATTAATGTGCCCATGATTGATGCTTCATCATCTATTGGGATGCTGTCTATGGCTCTGTTTGCGCTTCATTGGCAAAGCTGGGCAGGTAAGACAAAGACCACATAGCCTACAAAGCCCGAAGTATTTGCTATCTGCTACTTTATAGAAAAGGTTTGTTGATCCCTGATCTCAACAAATATTCCCTGCTGTTATAAGCAGAAAGGCCCATATGACAGAATCCTTTTTAGAATCAATTGCAAGATAAAAATTATCTATAACTGGACAAATGTATTTACTCTTTTAATAGACTATAGCATTTCTTTTTCAATTCATCTACTAAGATAACCAAAAGATTCATATGACCAAATTCATAGCAATGACACTCCAGGTAGTTGGACAGTGGTGCCGTATTTCATCCTTCATCTGTATGCATATGTGAGCTTTTGCACATGTGTTTTATTATCTCATTCTCTATTGATTTTTATTTTATATGAAGTCTGAAATCTTGTGTATAAGTCAATACACACTTGCACAATCCTAAGGAAAAAAATGTTTACTAAGTTAAGAGTAATACTTAAAGTGTAATGACTTTTTATGTTGTAGAATTATAATTTTAATATGAAACAGATACACTGAAGTTGACGTAATAAATTCTGTGTGAGGAAGTATTTGCCTTCTATAATATAATAAATAATAGTCTTACAAAGACTTGTGATATTATTTCATGTGATATTATCTCACATGAAATACACATGTGATATTATTTCAAAGATTTTATTATTATTAATTAAATTTATTCATTTACTTTACGTTCTGACCACAATTTCTCTTCTTCCTCTCCTCTCTTCCCATTCCTCTGCCCCCTCTACCCTCTCTACCCTAATCCACTCCTTTTCTATTTCTATTCAGAAAGGGGCAGGCCTCCCATGGGCGTCAACAAAGCATGGCCGAACAGGTTGGTCAATGCTATCCCCTTGTATTAAGGTTAGACAAGGCAACATAATGTGAAGATTAGGTTCCCCAAAGCCAGCCAAAGCATCGGACAAGCTCTGCTCCCACCACTAGGAGTCCTACAAGTAGATCAAGCTACACAACGGTCACATGTGTGTAGTGAGCCTAGGTTGGTCCCATGCAGGCTCCCTAATTGTTGGTCCAGAGTCTGAGTTCCTATGAGCCCAAGTTAGTTGTTGCTCTGAGTTTCTTTGTGATGTTCTTGACCCCCCACCACTGGCTCTTACAATCATTCCTCCCTCTCTTCAACAAGATCCCCTGAGCTCAGCCCAGGGTTTGGCTGTGGATCTCTGCATCTGTTTCCATCAGTCACTGGATGAAGGCTCTCTGGTGGCAACTGGGATAGTTACCAATCTAACGACAGGAGATGGCCAGTTCAGATTACTTGTCCACTATTGATAGTAGTCTTAGCTGGGTTCATCCTTATAGATTCATGGGAGTTTCCCTTGCACCAGGTTTCTCCTTGACCCCCAAATGTGCCCCTTCCTCCCTCACTGCTACATGTGACTCCTGCGCTCCCTTGCTAGAACATCCAAACAAGCTCTCAAAGGCTTTCCTTGACCTTTTCTTTGAAATTTGTGTAAAAAAGCATCTTAGACATAGAAAATTTTTTGCTGTGATATGGCACTTTTGCATTAACTCTCTCATAAACATGTGTCCAAAGTCCGTTTCTCAAGTCATAACCTCAAGCTAGAAAAGAGAGCTTGCAATGTCAACATCCTGATTTCCCTGTCAGCCCTACTGGTCTTTTAAAAAATACTTTGAAAATAAAATGACAGGAAAGAAAAACTGGACTACTGTAGCTTTTTGATTATTTGTTCATTTTGTTTTATCTTTGTTATATTTGAAAGTTTGCAATAACACTCATAAAGTCAAACAAAGGTTTATAGGGAGATTTCATTATAGTAATTTCTTCAAATAAGTTATAGATTAATGCAAACCCAAACTTTTTATTATGTTTGTATGATTTGTACAAGTAACAGGCTTGTTGGTAGGGCCACTATTAATACTATCATTGGCTGCTTCATTATAGAATACTGTATGTTTGTTGACTTGACTATGATCCCATGATGTTTTGCAATTGGTTCATTAAAATAAGTTTTTAAAAGGAACTTAATTTCTTGAGGGAATTCAAGAAAATAATATTTGCATATATTTGTAAATGTTCTATACTAATTATACAAATACAAACAGCTTTTTCTAACAACACTAATATGAGCACAGGAACATTTTCTCAATATTGGAAAAATGATAATATTAATCTGATATTCATTTCAAATTATCCAGATAAACATATGAAAATTCCAGGCTTCATTGTTCCCAGTTGTAATTATACCAATTCAGTTCAATAAAATACACATCTTTTATGCATTAATGAAATAAGAAATAAGAATTATTATAATCATAGCTATTACTTGGCTTCAGAACACTAGTAAAATAGTAATCAGAGATCATGTAACTATAATATGTTCATCAGGATTAATATTTTTGCACATATCCCAAAGCACAGTACAGTCTTAATAGTGTATTTCCATCATTATTAATATTAGTAGAGATCATTTCTCTCTGTTGAGGAGGAAAACATAATTAACAGAAAATTCCCATTACCACAAATGTTAGCAACTGCAGAAATCATTCAAGATTTCCTTGAGGAACTGGACAATATTATTGATACCACTATCTTTTTAAACCTAACCTTCCCTCAATTACAGGTTTCATAACGGCAAAGTTCTGGCTTTATGTCTCATAGCTTCAACTCCAGTGCCTGCTATCTGGTATCAAATAGGTAGGAAGTTAAGTGAGTGGGTAGGTGATGTAAGGCCCAGAGCAAGAACGTAGAGTCAGAACTCTGGAAATCAGGATCAAACCGATTTGGTCATTTATTAGCTCTGGCACCTTAGGAAATTTATTTTGCACAATCTCTTCTTTTATCTTTAGAATGGGGGACTGTAGCACCATATAGAGCATTAATCATTATGGTTGAATGGAAAGAATATATAACACTAGGAAAAAATATATCAGTATTCTCTGAAACTGAGTTCTACCACTTTCTTGGAAAACTTCGTTTATAATTTTCATTCTAAGATTATAACAAAGTTGCAATGCTCCTTTTCCTTTCTTCCAGCCAAATCCTCTCATATGCCCCTCTCCACTCTCCTTCCAATTCATGGCCTCTTTTCTCAATAATTGTTATTGCATGCATATATGTAATGCATGTGTATACGTACATACATACACATTCTAAAATATAATGTGTTCATTCTTTTTTATTGTAAATAGATATTCTCTCATACAATATACCTTGACCACAGTTTTTCTTCCTTCCATCCCACCAGTTCCCCCATCCCCTCATCTACTCCCCCTTCACTTTCCTTCAGAGAAGAGCAGGCCCCTACGAGACAACAATCAAACACAACATAACGAAATACAATAAGATAATGCAAAGTCCCTCATCCCAGTGCTGGTCAAGGCAACCCAACAAGAGGGGGGAAAAGTACCAAGAGCAGGTCAAAGAATCAAAGACACACCCACTCCCACTGTTGGGAGTCCCAAAAGATACCTCTTCCAAGTGCTACTCCCACGAAGGCCAGTGCTTTAGGTATAACCTTAAAATCAGCCCTGGCAGGCCCAAGGTTGGAGCTTCATTTAGTCATTCCTGCTATATTGTAAGTGAATGCTATATTGTAAGAGCTATCTAATAGTTGCTGTTACCCTTCCAAAGACAGAATAATGTATTAAATGTAGGCAGATGCTTAGTAGACATTTATTGTTGAGTAACAGAATAGGGAAATGGATCTTCAAAGTAAATGTCAATGCCTCCTAAGTATTCGTGAATCATCTAAATTTCCTGTCATGTCTCAGCTTTCAGCATTAAGAGAATTTTACCTGCCTTTAAAAGAATGATCAAGTAAGTGAGTATCTGGCTCCCCAACTGGAGGGCCCTACACCTACTCTTTAGGCCATAGTCCCCAGAGGCACATCCCGTGCTCCACCCCCAACCACCTGACCCCCCGGGGCCTGGAAGCAGCCTCCCCTACCCCCAACCACTCCAGAGGATGGCATCCATCTGCACCCACCAGAGACTTGGCCTCACCCCAACCTGGAAAGGCATCTGAGTCCCCCCCAATGGAGGGCCCTACTCTCTAAGCCTTAGTCCCCACCCACACCCAGCAAAGCCCCAGAGACCTGGGAGTGGCCTCTTCACACCCACAACCACTCCCAAGGGCATCTATAACTACTAGAACCTGGAGAGGTGAGTGTCTGGGTCCTATACCTAAGGGCTCTTTTCTTTAGACCTTAACCACTAAAGACATGGGCTCATCACTACCTAGCAAAGCCCCCAGAGACCTGGGAACAGCCTCCCCATACTGCCAACCATCTTCCACAGCTTCCACGGCAGTGTAAGAACATATTCAATAACATAAAGAGCAATACGGCACCACCAGAAACTAGTGGTTTTGCACCAGCAAGACCTGAACATGCCAATGCAGATGAAGCAAAAGCAAACAATCTTTAAAATAATTTTATGAAGATGATAGAGTCCCCTAAAATAGAAATGAAAACTTCCTTTTAAAAAGTGGAGGAAAAGACAAACAAAAAATTGGAAGAAATAAGCAAATCCCATAAAGAAAGCAAAGAAAGACAAGAAAAGAAAACAATCAGAGAGGTGAAAAAAATGGTTCAAAACTGGAAAACTGAAATAGAGGCAATAAAGTAAATGCAAACTAAGGGAATTCCATAAATGGAAAATCTGAGTAAATGATCAGAAACTACAGGTGCAAGCAAAACCAACAGAATACAGGAGATGGAAGAAAGAATCTCAGGTGTTGAAGATACAACAGAGGAAATAGAGTCATCGGTCATAAAAAAAATTGTTAAACCCAACTCTTAACACAAAATATCCAGGAAATGCAGAATACCATGAAAAGACCAAACCTAAGAAGACTACAAATAGAAGAAGGAGAAGTCCAGTTTAAAGACACAGAAAATATTTTTAGCAAAATCATAGAAGAAAACTTTTCCAACCTAAAGAAGAGCATGCCTATAAAGGTACAAGAAGCTTACAGAACACCAAATAAATTGGAATGAAAAAAAGTCCCCACACCACATAATAATCAAAACACTAAACATACAGAATAAAGAAAGATTATTAAGAACTGCAAAGGAAAAAGGGCAAGTAAAATATAAAGGCAGACCTATCCGAAATAAACCTGACATCTCAGTGGAAACTCTGAAAGCCAGGAGGACCTGGGCAGGTGTTCTGCAGTCACTAAAAGACCATGAATGCCAGCCCAGACTTCTATACCCAGCAAAGCTTTCAATCGCCGTAGATGGAGAAAACAAGATATCCCATGACAAAACCAGATTTAAGTAATACCTACCCACAAATTCAGTCCTACAGAAAGTACTAGAAGGAAAACTCCAACCCAAGAAAGCTAGCTACACCCACAAAAAACACAGGCAAAAAATAAACCCATGCCAGTGAAACCTAAAGAAAGAAAAAACACACACAATACCTGTAACATTATTAATGAAAATCCTCAGACATATACTGGGCTTCAACCTGAAGACCAGAAGAGCAAAGCAGCCAGCCCCGGCTCTAACTTCTACCTCAGTTCAAAAATAGTGATCCTTCCCCTGGGAATCCTCAGAATGAGACTGAGCCTGAAACCTGTCTCCTCTCATTTTATATTTTTCTCTAGTGCTGGGTAAAGGTGTGCACCACTACCGCCCAGTTTCTATGGCAACCTAGTGTTATTGGGATTAAGAGTGTGTGCCACCACTGCCTGTTTTACTCTCTTATCTTCAGGCAAGCTTTATTTATTAAAACACAAATTAAATACCAACAACAACAACAAAACTATATACAAACAGGTACTAACAATCATTGGTCAGTAATATCTCTTAATTTTAATGGTCTTAATTCACCTATACAAATAGACAAGTTAACAGAATGGATTAGGATCCATCCTTCTGCTGCATATAAAACACACACCTCAACTTCTAAGTGCCTACATAAAGAAAATGGAGAAATCTCACACTAGTGACTTAACAGCACACCTGAAAGCTCTAGAACAAAAAGGAACAAACTCACCCAGGAGGTGTATATCAGGAAATAATCAAATTAAGGGCTGAAATCAATAAAATAGAAACCAAGAAAGTAATATAGAAAATCAATGAGACAAAGAGTTCGTTCTTTGAGAAAATCAAGATTGGCAAGCCCTCATCCAAACTAATCAGAAAGCAGAAATAGAAGCCCTTATCCAAACTAACTAAAAGACTTAGAAAGAATATGCAAATTAATTAAATCAGAAATGAAAAGGGGGACATAACAACAGACACAGGGGAAATCCAGAGAATCATACTTCAAAAACCTATTCTCCACCAATTTGGAAAATTTAAAGGAAAGGGACAATTTTCTGGACAAGTACATCATGCCAAAAAAATCAAAAACAGATAAATAATTTAAATATACCTACAACCCCTAAGTAAATAGAAGCAGTCATCAAAGTTCTCCCAACCAAAAATACCCAGGATCAGATGGTTTCAGTGCAGAATTCTACCAGAATTTTAAAGACGAGCTAATACTGGTACTTCTCAATTTTTCCACACAATATATAGAGAAGGGATATTGTCAAACTTTTTTTTACGAGACAACAGTCACCTTTGCATCCAAGCAATACAAAGATGTAACTAAGAAAGAGAATTACAGACTAATCTCCCTCATGGACATTGATGCAAAAATACTCAATAAAATACTGGCAAACTTAATCCAAGAACACATCAGAAAATAGTCCACCAGAGCCAAGTAGGCTTCATCCCAGAGATACACAGTTAGTTCAACATATGAAAATTTGTCAATATAATCTGCAATATAAACAAAACTGAAAGAAAATACCACATGATCATATCATTAGATGTGGAAAAAGCATCGGACAAAATCCAACAATACCCCTTCACAATAAAAATCTAGGCGAGATCAGGTATACAAGGAACATACCTAAACTTAATAAAGGCAAAATACAGCAAGCCAACAGCCAGCATTAAACTAAATAAAGAGAAACTCAAAGTGATTCCATTAAATCGGGAACAAAAGAAAGCTGTCCACTCTCTCCATATCTATTTAATATTATAGTCAAAGTTCTAGCTAAAGTAATAAGACAACAAAAGGAGAACGGGGGATAGAAATTAGAAAAGAAGAAGTCAAACTTTCACTATTTGTAGATGACATGATAGCTTACATAAGTAACCAAAAAATTTCTACTCCTAAAGCTGATAAACACCTTCAGTAATGTGGCAAGATAGAAAATTAACTCAAAAAAATCAGTAGCTTTCCTATATACAGATGATAAATGGGCTGAGAAAGAAATCAGAGAAGCATCATCCTTCACAATAGCCACAAACAACATAAAATATCTTGTGATAACTCTAACCAATCAAGTGAAAGAACTGTATGACAAGAACTTTAAGTCTTTAAAGAAAGAAATTGAAGAAGATATCAAAAATAAAAAAAAATCTCCCATGCTCTTGGATAGGTAGGATCAACATAGTAAATCAACATGACTTTCTTACCAAAAGCAATCTACAGATTCAGTACAATCCCCATCAAAATCCCAGTATAAGTCGTTACAGACCTTGAAAGAACAATACTCAATTTCATATAGAAAAACCAAAAACCCAGGATAGCCAAAACAATTCTGTACAATAAAAGAACTTTCAGAGTCATTGCCATTGCTGACTTCAAAATGTATTATAGAGCTATAGTAATGAAGACAGCTTTGTATTGGCATAAAAACAGACAGGTGAACCAATTGGATTGAATTGAAAACCCTGATATTAATCCACACACCTATAAACACCTGATTTTTGACAAGCTAAAATTGTACAATGGAAAAAAATTAAGCATCTTCAACAAATGGTGCTGGCATAACTGAATGTCAACATGTAGAAGAGTGCAAATAGATCCATATCTATCCCCATGCATAAAACTCAAGTCCAAATGGTTCAAAGATCTCAATATAAGTCCAGCCACACTGAACATCATAGAAGAGAAAGTGGGAAGTATCCTTGAATGCATTGGCACAGGAGAGCATTTCTTGAATATAACACCAGTAGCACAGACACTGAGATGGACTGGTGCGGGAGAATTGTCTATATTCTGTCAATCATGTTATAAATAAATGCTGATTGGCCAGGAAGGAAATATAGGCAGGAAAAACAGACAGGAAATGATGTAAAGAGAACAGGAGAATTCTAGGAAGGAGGAAGTTGATTCCTCCCACTCCTGCTGAGACCACCGAAGCAGCAGAATGTGATCTGCCCTACTGAAAAAGGTCTGAGCCACATGGCTAACATAGATCAGAAATATAGATTAATCAAGATGTGAGAGTTAGCCAATGAGAGGTTAGAGCTAATGGGCCAATCAGCTTATAATTTATGGAGACCTATGTGTGATTTTTCTTTGGGGCTAAACAGTTGTGGGGTACCAGGCAGGACAAAAACCCCAACAACAAACAGGACCCTCCATGTTACAATGGACAGTTAATATATGGGACCTCCTGAAACAAGAAGTTTCTGTAAGGCATAGGACACAGTCAACAACCTACAGAATGGAAAAAAAAACCTTCACCAACCCCATATCAGAGAGCTGATCTCCAAAATATGCAAAAAACTCAAGAAGCTAGATAGTAAAATATCAAATAATCCAATTAAAAATGGGATACAAACCTAAACAGAAAATTTTCAACAGAGGAGTCTTAAATGGCCAAAAGGCACTTAAGGGAACTGCTCAACATTAGCCTTAGCCTTCAGGGGAACACAAATTGAAACAACCCTGAGACACCATGTTATACCAATCAGAATGGTTAGGTTCAAAAACACTAATGAAAGCTTATGCTGGAGAAGATGTGGAGTAAGGGGAACACTCCTCCATTGCTGGTGGGAATGCAAACTTCTACAGCCACTTTGGAAATCAGTATGGTGGTTTTTCAGAAAATTGGGAATCAGTTTATTCAAGACCCAACAATACCACTTCTGGGCATATACCCAAAAGATACACACTCATACCACAAGGACATTTGCTCAACTATGTTCATAACAACATAGCAACATAATAGCCAGAAGCTGGAAACAACCTAGATGCCCCTCAACCGAAGAATGGATAACGGAAATGTGGTACATTTATACAATGGAATACTATTCAGTGATAAAAACAATGATACCATGAAATTTGCAGGCAAATGAATGGAACAAAAAAAAACATCCTGAGTGATGTAACCCAGTTCCAGAGATACAAACATGGTCTGTACTCCCTTATAAGTGAATATTAGGCATAAAGCAAAGTATAACCAGCCTACAGTCCACAACCACAGAGAAGACAGAAAACAAAGAGAACCCTAAGACAGACATATATGGATCCCCCACCCCTCCCAAGAGGGGGAAGTAAACAAGATCTGCTTTGTAAATTGGCAGCGTGGGTAGAGTGGGGAGGGTGGTAGAGAAGTGGGAGGGGAGAAGAGGAATGGGAAGGGGCTTGTGAGGGATCAGGAAGGTTGAGTGGGTGAAGGACAGAGAAGAAAAGCAAGAAAATAGTTACCTTGAATGAGGGTGCCATTATGGGGTTAGTGAGAAACCAGGCACTAGGGAAATTCCCACAGATCCACAAAGATGACCCCAGCTAAGAATCTAAGCAATAGTGGAGAGGGTACCTAAAATATCCTTCCCCTGTAATGAAATTGATGACTACCTTAATTGCCATCATAGAACCTTCATCCAGTAACTGATGGAAGCAGATGCAGAGATCCACAGTTAATCACTGGTCCGAACTTCTGGAGTCCAGCCATAGAGAGGGAGGAGCAACATTATAAACAGAAGGATCAAGATTACGATGGGGAAACCCACAGAAACATCTGACCGGACTAGTGGGGCTAGCAGCTGGGGAACCTGCTTAAGAACAAACTAGGCCCTCTAAGTATGGGTGACGCTTGTGTAACTTGGGTAGTTTGTGGGGCCACTAGCTACGGAACCAGTATTTATCCCTACTGCATGAACTGGCTCTATGAAGCCCATTCCCTCTGGAGAGATACCTTGCTCAGTCTAGATATAGGGGGGGTGCCCTTGGTTCTGTCTCAAGTAATGTGACAGACTTTGTTGACTCCCCATGGAAGACCTCACCCTCTCTGAGGAGTGGATGGGGGTGGGGTGGGAAGAAGGTGGGAGTAGCAGAATGATATTTTTTAAAAAGAAAATTATTTACCTTTTTCTTTAGTCACATATAAGTATGTTGCAAAGATAACGAGTCATGGTTTAGTTAAATTTTTCTAAACAACTCACGTGATAATGGTGTGTGGCCATTAGCCAGCACAAAGCATGTGGAGCTCAAGGTGCTGTCTGACTTGTTTCCTTATCACGTGGAAGGGGGACTTTCTACTGTGTTGAGGGTGGCTAAATAAATGAAATACTTCTAATTACACCGTGCCTTCCAATTTATCAAATTATATGTTATTTCAAATATGCAAAAGTTATACGACCATTGACTTATGACTTTACAAGGCACTTGGGAGTGAGGTAATGACCACACGAAGCTGGCCAAATCTTTCCATGCACTTTTATTTCAAACTGTCGTTAGATAAAGGGGTCTTAATCAGAGAAGCTGGGTGAATCTTAATGGCTGGACTTCTCTTTCTCTTTAAACAGTGACTCTTGTTCCTCGTGGGGTGAAGGAGGTTGCCTCCCATTAATTCCTCCTTTATTGTCAAGATGGAGTTTATTACAAGTGTTGGAATACTAAACTATTAATTTAATCTCTGCCTTCTGACTTTTCCTAGGTACTAAGAAAAATTACAATTATTTCCCCTAAGATCATCTCAACAAGTGTACTTACTTTTAATCTTACACGTCACAGAAAAGATTATGAGGGAATATGCAATCTCAACCAGGCAGTGGTGGCACATGCCTTTAATCCCAGCACTCGGGAGGCAGAGGCAGGTGGATCTCTGTGAGTTTGAGGCCAGCCTGGTCTACAAGAGCTAGTTCCAGGACAGGCTCCAAAGCTACAGAGAAACCCTGTCTCAGAGAAAAAAAAGAATATGAAATCTCACTCTAAGTTTGATTGATCATCTGAAAATTACAGAGGGAGACTAGCATACTAGACCCTGAGACCCTTGGCTGCTGGTGGAGTCTCTTCCTCATCATATCCCATAGAAAGTATAACCAGTTTTAATCCCAGAGTGGAGTCCTTAAATCTTTGCATGGGTTGCTAGGTGTAACCTCTGGCCTGTATTAAAAGGGTTGCATGCACGATTCCCCAACTACATCTGCCAAGCAATAGCTTACCTCAGTAGGTAGACACATTTTCAAATGCCCTCCGTTGTGGGGCTTAGCTCTGAGATTATGTCAAGCAATTATGTCTATCCAAAAGTTTAAGTACCCACAGGATGGTGGTGAGTGCTACAGGCAGAAAAAAATAACTTAATCAGATGAGTTGAAAAAAATGTGAAAATGGGAACAGTTAAGACTAACTGGTCTATCCAAAACTGATGCTTACTATTGGGAAAGCAAGTACAGCTGTTTCCCTTGAACTGAAGAGTTCCTCTCTGAAGGGACAAAAGTCTCATAAGACTCAGGTTGGTTAGAAAGTTACAAGATCTACCAGGCAACTACCCACGGTTATAAAAGCAGTAAATATTTCTGAGGAAAGAACTATCTCTTATGGATCTGCCTGAAAAGTGGGCTTTTCGGTGAAAAAGTCACGTTTGTGCTGGTTAATCTTATGTAACTTGACATAAGCTAGAGTTATCTGAAAGATAGAACCTCAACTAAAATCAATAATCCCTCCATAAGATCCAGCTGGAGGGAATTTTCTTAGTGATGGACAGGGGAGGGTCCAGCCTATTGTGGGTGCTGCCATGCTGGGCTGATAGTCCATGGTTCTATAAGAAAGCAGACTGAGCAAGCCATGGGAAGCAAGCCAGTAAGCAGCATCCCTCCATGGCCTCTGTATTAGCTCCTATCTCAAGGTTCCTGCCCTGTTTGAGTTCCTGTTCTGACTTCCTTCAATGCTTAACATTGCCGTGGAAGTGGCAATCAAATAAACCCTGTCCTCCCCAACTTGCTTTTAGCCATGATGTTTCATCACAGCAATGGAAACTCTAAGTAAAGCACATAACCCCTAACCATGCTTATGTAAGTCACCTAGATAAACTCTTTGATTCAAGAAGACAGTCTTTTTACAGCCTAGCTTCTGTTGCCTTGAATGAAATGATGTAGTATGTGTGCGTTGGAAGAAAGAGAAAATCAAATGTGCTATTAATTGGTCTATTAATTTCACAATGTTTTACAGATCAATACCTAGTGTTGACAGTGATATCTCAAAAGCACATATACAAATTTATACTGTTTATGGTTGATTTGATATTTCAGAAGAAATAACCATAAAATAGCATAGCTATAAAATGTGCAAACATGATGATCCAGAAAACCTCATTTCTGCTGTTTATATTAATGCAATGATCAGAAGTTCTAATTATATAATAACAGGGAAATGAAAATATATTGCGATATAGCCACAGAGTAGAACACAAGGCTTCCACAACATGGATTTACATCTTAGATTCTATAATCAAAATATATTCAAAATGTCACAAAATCAACAATTAATTTGAAACATGATCTAGCAATTGGATAGTTCTATGTTTAAACCAAGGAGATGGGCTTCTGTAAACTAACAGCATTACAGAAAAGTATTACCTTTAGTTTATATACTTAAGAAGTACATGACATTAAGATGAATTTCATGTCAATACCTCATTATGTATATATAAATGTCCCTATATCTAAAACATACCCAAAATCTAAATGCCTCCCAGTTCCAAGCACTTCAAATGCAGGACGTTCAGCCTATACATATTTACAACACACAGAGTAAATCTGCCAAAATGTAGTTTTATAAGTAGTGAGATTATGAGGGATTTAATGTACTTTCTCCTTTTTCTGATTCTTATTTCCAATTTTACATACAAGTCATCTGTTTCCATTAAATTAACATTTTAGAAATAAAATGGTTATATAATCCCGAGATTTTTTTTTTCTTTTTTGCCTGAAAAGGCACATTTCAGGAATGCCACATGTCAACTCCTTACAAAGAATTATGCTACTCTTCCAACAAACTCATCACTGCAGGGGGTAATAATGGTGTCCTCTGGTTACAAATATATCCCTGACACTTCCCCTTATCCCTGTGCTATCTGTGCCCTTATGACCCATATGACTGGAGTTCTGATTGGTGCCCTCAAAGCCAGCAGACCGACATAAATTTAACGTATTCTAAGGAAATATGTACTAATATTTTTAAGCAGATTCAGGTACCAATCTACGTAGTTATTGGATTGAGAGTAAAATTCTTAACTAACATGAAGAGTCAGTGAAATGATTCTATAACACAAAGAAATGCCAGGTAATATATGCCTAGATAATATTGGGTAAGTGTTGATTTACTAGTAATTAACAAAGCCCGAAGATCTTAGCTTTTTCTCCTTTTTACTGTTTCCATCTTTAGATCAGTTGTGTTAACTATCAGCACATAGGTAATTTGAGTTTGATTACGAAAGGCAGCAAAGTTTTTACTCTAATAAATCTCTGTTATCCAAATTCTATGCCCATTTTTTTCTACTTCTTGCACACAGCCTTTCAATCTGAGCTAAATTGACTGTCCCAATTAGACTATTGCATAGCACCCTGTATTATATACCAAGCACGAACACAACTTACAATCACATATTTTTTTTACAATCACTATAACTTTTGTCTCTTCTCTTTTTGTTAACTCTAATCAACATAAAAGCAACAATTGCATTTATTTGTATTGCCACTCTACAGCTATAATCGCAAGGCCCAACGAGATTTGTTATGCAGACATAAACTTTAAAGGGTACTTTGCTGTTTCTACAATCTGCTACTACACAGATCCTTCTCATTGATACCTCCTGTCATCAGAGATGCTGTGGATGAAAGCAGAGCATGAAAGTATCCTTGAGAAAGCCCAAAGAAAGAGAAAGGTGCAAACGTGAGAGAATAGGGGGCTGACTCATGGACTTGAGGAAAGTCAAGATTTATAAAAAGCAAAATTGAGAGAAAAGCAGCAGATTTCTCAGTCGTATGTTTCTCTCCTTGATGTCAAAATTACACAAGGAAGGGGTCAAGAACATCAATGGGAAGCATAGAGGTAGAAGGATAACTCTCTTGCATTGTGATTATTATTATTATTTCTTTCTTTTAAGGTATTACCTACATCTTTTTCCACCTCTTCTCTGCCTTCTGCTGTGTCAGACAGAGATGTGCATGGTTTTTTGCCACAATAAGTAAAGTGCTAAATGTAGTTTTTATGGAATAGAAAATGAGTAAAAAATCAAAACCCACCAGCTGATGCCAAAAAAGAGATCCTTTATCCATTATCATAAAAGCCAAGAAAGAGACAGGAGGATGGGTAAAGAGAATGACGTCACAAAACCCTTGAAAAAATAATAAAGGACAACACAGTTGGGCTGGAGAGATGGTTCAATGGTTAAGACCACTTGCTGTGAAGAACTAGGGTCAGTACCCAGCACCCACAAGGTGTGTCTCAGCCATTTGTAACTAGGTTACCATGGATATGATGCCCTCTTCTGACCTTTGCTGGCACTGCATGTCCACAGATCACGTATACATACACACAGGCACACACATATATACACATATACATGAAATAAGATAATTTCCTTTAAAAGAAGATCAGAGTCAAACTATGGCAAAACTAGTAAGAGAAATGTCATGAATGGAGGTTTATTTTAAATAAAGAAATTATAAAAATCTGACCTTCTTCATAATTCTACCTTTAACTAAATAATCTCCAAAGTCCTAAAGAAAGTCATGATTTCATTCAAATGCAGATGTCATTTGCTAAAAATTAGCTCTGGCTGGAGCCAATGGTCAAAGCAACTCAGAATAAAATATCAGGCTTGATACATACTCTGACTCATAAGATGGTATGGTCTGCATTCAGATTGACTGGTGACTTAACCTTTCCCCACAATATAGAATATGTTTACGTATTTGTTCTTAACACATGCATGTATAGAACAATTTGCTTCTCTAAATTATGATCCAGTCGATGTTTCATTTCTATCCATATTTAAAGGCAATGGTACACTCACTAAATGCCAAGTAAAGCCAGAGAAAATGATGCCAGCCACATGGCTCTCTTCACTGGAGAAGAATAGAAATGTATGCATGTCACTGTGAATGAAATGATTTGCTCTCTTATTAGTTCCTACCCTCTGGAGGAATCATGTGACCACTTTTCACCCTGCAGTCCAGTAAGTCAGTTATGTAGCTGTATCTCTTCCAGAGATTTGAACCCAGAAGGATGAGACCCAATGCTTCTGGTCTCGACAAAGTTACTAAGCCATTGTGGCCTCATGTAGACAGCTCCATCTGTCCCTTTCTTTTTAGCTATCAAATGAGTCCTTGTGCCCTTCCTCAGAAGCTGATGGCTAAGTAGCAAGAAAATAAAATACAAACTAGCGTGTACTGTTGAGCTAAAGCAATGTCAACATGACGCAATTAAAATGAAAGATTCTACTTGGTATTATTCCTAGAGAGATGTGTGAGTCATTAGGACTTAACTTAGTTAGAATATGTTCTCCCTTAACATTAGCATGGAAAACAACATTGCTTAGTAGGGAACATCTACAAATCAATGATATTAGCTAACAGTAATATAAAACTGCATTGAATTCTCAAACTATACAAAAGCCATGAGAAATTAAAATTCAAAACTGAGTGTTCCAAATTATTATTACAGAAAGTATTAACATTCCCTTTTGCTTATTATAATTCTATTATATGTTTACTAAGACCGTTCTGGTTTACTTGCTTTTTCAGCAATTTTATTAATGTGTTTTAATTATACAAAATAATGATTTTCATTACGACATTTTAATATGTGACTATAATGCACTGTGTTCATATTCACCTCTAATGTGCCCTGGAGTGCTATCTTATTTAACTTCGGCTCCATGGAAGGAGCAGTACATAAAATTTACCTTCTTAGATAAAGTATGAAGGCTAGCTAGAAAAGAGGAATGACTATCGCAACTCCAAATACTCATTCTACAGCACTTTAGGAGTTAACTATTAAGAAACACATACGGAGTTGATAATCATGAAGTTCCTTTACCATGACTAGGTCAAAGTTTTTAAAGTTAGACTGAAGGCTGAAGAATGGTTTTGTTTTGCTTATTTGTTTATTTATGTATTTTAAATGATAGTATAGGCATAGTGGCTCTTGCCCAATAAGCAGGTAACTTATGTCTATAAAAGAAATACACCAGGGCTTACCTGGCTTAGTCCCATCAGAGAATGAATCCACAAACTCATTATTTTTTAAATATTAAATAAATGCAGTATTTTTAAATGAGTGCTTTACTTTATCATCTTGAAAAATCTAATTAGTTTCACTTGTGAAACACTCTATATAAATACATTAACAGAAAGAATACTGAGACTAGAAACTCAAGGATTGCTCAGTGGTTAACGTGCTTAACTGGCAAGTGTGAGGACCAGAGCCAGATTCCCAGAACTCACACAAACTAGTAGGTGGCTAAGCAAGATGGCCTACAATTCCAGCAAAGGAGGAGTGAGACAGGCTCCACACTAAAGAGCTCTGGATTAGACTGAGAGGTGATGCCTCTATAATAAAGGTAAAAGAGCAATTAAAGTGGATTCTTGTCATAAAGCTTGAGTCTCCACACTGATGTACACACACACACACACACACACACACCAATGGACAAAGAAGAAAAAATGCTGAAAATAAGTGTTAAATTAGCATAGAATTTTTCTCTGTAAGTTTCATCCAGAATCTCTTAAATGTTTGTCCTTGAGTCGGATATGACAGCTAACAGAACTCCAAGCAAGGATATATCAGCACACCATAGTTTCTGTTCATGAAGCCTTCAAAATAATAGCATAATGCCTACCTAAACCCGTGGGTTAGCACAATGGTTATTACGGTCCAGTCTCACCCAATGAGGGCACTCTTCTATACAATGAGCTTCTCTCACCTTTGAGAGTGCCTTGAGTCATTCTGTAACACACAGACTCTCTTCAACTCTATGTTTCCGTGTCCCATCTAAATTCATTCAGTAGAAATCACAAGGACTAGAGAGTGGAGAGGCAGGAAGAGCAGTGTGCTGGGCCTGAGAGATCGTTGAGTTTGCATTCTGCTTGTGTCTATCCGAATCCTCTACCTCTAGATAAGAATTTCCTTCTGAAGCAGGGAGACATGTTCTTTAAATAAATTTAGTTCTTGAGCTACCTTCCACCCCTCTCCCCAAGTCTCCTCTCCACCAGAGAGAATATTTACATTTCCTTTACCTGTCTGTTATATGGCAATATAGTCAGACCTGTACACCACCTTCTTCAACTTTGAGAGAGTGTATTGCCCTTTGACATTATTTCTTTGAAATATCTGGTCAAAAGGTGATCATGATAGTTGACTTGAGTAATGTGGACTGTATTGAGATGATCGTTACCTCTTTTAAAACAAAGATAAACATACGTCATGAATTTTTACAAAATATTCCATGTAATGCAAATTCATATTGGCATTTAATCTTGCACAAAGAACATAAAGCAAAAACTGAAAACCAAGGAGGCTTTGCCTACTGATTTATGCTCAAGCTATGTGTTAGAAAAACAGTAAAAACTCCAAACAAAAATCATAAGGGTTTAGGTTCCAACCTGTAAAAGAGGCACTGGACACTCCAGGACAGTGAGAAGTACATGTTCTAGAAAACATTGTATGAGTTGTGCATTTTATGTGGTGCCCAAAATGAAAATATAGTCCCAAATCATTTATTTCATTTGAATTATTTCCATGAAATGTTATTACAAATATCGGGATACGTTTTATGAGCTTTAATCAACATCTCTTCTATTTCCCCTATAATCTCCTTTCATTTTAAATCCCCTCTCATTCCACCCATTTCTCAGTCTTTTAAGTACAGAATGTTAGCCAGTGGCAAAGCACAGGGAATGGATTTTGTTATTAATTTTTTTTAAAAAAATGCTAAGCACCTGCAGTGATTAATAGTCAATAAAATGTTGTCTAGTAGATAAAATTAATCTAGGCATTGACTCATGTAAAATAATTAGCCTAGACAAACTTCAATGTTAAAAATGTCCACATCCCCACATGAGTATTTTTTTAACCCATGATTGGACTAAACAGAGTTAAGTGAAGACTGAGTTGGATCCGTGAGATTGATTTGCTTGTGTGTTAATGTTAAATTTAAAAACCTATAAAGCTCAATATGTGGAGAAGCTAGAAAGAAACCGTAATAACTGGAGCAATGTATTTTCTCTAATTAGTTGAAACATGTTATTCAATCTCATTGTACATAGAACTGAGCAGACAGCTGTTTGGGAGCTAACACAGGAAGAGGCATTAAAACAGACACCGAGCTTCATTTATTCTCCTGCTTTGGGGTGTGTTTGTGCAAATTTGCTAATAACCTCTATTGTTAAAAGTATTTTAAAGAAAATGTAAAGGAACTATGCAAGGAAAAAACATGTAAAGGCAATAAACTTCCCCTACCCATCTCCACCATTCTAATCACTTAACCCAAGTCATCCTCCTGACCCTCAAGAGTTCACTTTACCAAGAAATACAGGTGACAGCAATGGAGATGACGGGAACTTGAGGTAGTAAATGGCGTTTAGTGAGGATTCAAATGTAGGGGATTTTTTTCCTAAGCACCTAGAGGCCATAGTTTCCATGAACTAAATTGCCAGTAGAATGTGTTTTTAAAAGATTGGTGTCAACTATTTTTAACTCACATTTGGGCAGTCATGTTGGTAACCTAAATGCCTCCTCTCTGAGGACTAGCTTTCATGGTATCAGAAGGTATCATGCAAGCTTCCTAAGGAGGGAGGCAGCCAAGAGTCCTACACAGCTTTGATGCCTATGAACCACATCAACACTAAGTATGGAATAACAATAATAACAATAAGAGTGCATTAGTGGCATCGATATCTTGGTGGTAACCAACAGCTCTCTAATTGGATTTAAGACCCACTCAACAAGAAGGAAACGACATCTGCTACTGAAAACCTAACACTCAATGTTACTGAAGTCAGTGCTAGTTATTGAGGGAGAATCTACATCCACTAATTTACTAGACAAACAAGGACTTATTTTGGTCTTTTGAGGCAGGGTTTCTCTGTGTAGCCTTAGTTACTATCCTCCTTGGCTATCCAAGCACTTGCCCTGTAGACCAGGCTGGCCTCCAACTCAGAGAGATCTGCCTGCCTCTGCCTCCCGAGTACCAGAATTAAAGGCCACCACTATGTTTTTTTAATGTCTAGATAACATTACTATACATTTGACTCACTTAGTTGCCAAAGTATTCTAACCTTATTGGTTTTTAAAAATATTTTACAAATTAGACAAACTTGTTTTGTACCTTTGCTGTGATGCTCTATGTCTACTCAAAGCTTTAAATTTTTCCTTAAGTGATTTTTTATTAATTGGGGGGGGCTCCTCTCTCTCTCTCTCTCTCTCTCTCTCTCTCTCTCTCTCTCTCTCTCTCTCTGTCATATATATATGTGTGTCTGTCTGTCTGTCTGTGTGTCTGTGTGGTAATGGGAGGTCCTCAGAGAGAAAAACAAAGTATAAGATCACCCTAGAGCAGCAGTTCTCAACCTGAGGGTTGTGACCATTTTTTTGAGGGGGGGGTGTCAAAAACCCTTTCACATGGGGATCACCTAAAAGCATCAGAAAACACTGGAGTCCTCTGCACGAACAGTAAGTGCATTTAAACTGAGCCATTTCTCTAGCTACTCTCTGTCAGCATCTTAAAACATTGCCACTGTATTTTAAAGTTAAATGCCCAGCAGGCCAGGGAGAGTTCTGCTCTACTGTTAGATTCTTTACTTAAGCCAGGGAAGTGGATGCAAATTTTTGCTTTCTTCTTGTTTCAGTAGCATATGACATGTAATCTAAGAACTGTTTTTAAAGGCATCTATCTCACTGAGGATGCAGTTCCTGGGAATCCGCACATCCCCTCTGCAGGCCAAGAATCAGGCTCACGTGTTCTTCTCATCACAGACTCTCGCCCTAGCTGACGCACAGCTGATCTGAGTGGGCATTTCCCTAGGCTGGAAGGAACCGATCATCATGGCGGGTTTCACACAAGCACAGCCAAGTCTTCATATTTGTCACACATTTAAATCTGTTTTCCGAGGTCTCAAAATCAGCCCTAAGTGTGATTCACTACCTCCACCCACCCTCCTTCCGACTTACCCCTCCCCTCCTCGCCCTTACCTCCCCTTGTCACCACCATTCTAAACTCAAGTTGTCTTTTAACTCCTCTGCATTAGAGAGAGCATGAGTTAGTTACTTGTCTTTCTAGGTCTAATTCTATTTAGCATAACATCCTCTAGCCCCATCCATTTTGTTATACACAACAGGATTTCATTATTGTGTTATTTAAGCATTTATTTTATCTTGACTGTTGTGAAGGTATAAATATCCATTTCCTACAATGGTTGACTTTCATTTCATAATTGCCAAGGAGCGGCACAGATAGACCGACCCTGTGTTAGATCTGCTCTTAGCATTTTGAGGGAACATCCCATGTTCCATATCAGTTGTACTAATTTATGTTCCAACGGTGTAGAAAGATTCCCGTTCTCCCATTTTCTTACAGCATTTGTGGTTTTACCTTTTTTGCCACCCTGCTAAAAGTTCTTCACACATTTCCCACTAAACAAATATCAGTGGATATTAATCAAGATGCAAGAAATATGCTTTCATTAAGTTTTCTTCTGTGGTCATTTAGTTGGGGAATTTATGCTGCAGATGTGAAATATTGAAGGAGGAGAACATCTCACTGTTTCATAATTCCTCTATGCAACTACTCTGCACATCACACACACGGGGGGGGAGGGAGGGAGAGAGAGAGAGGAGAGAGAGAGAGAGAGCGAGAGAGAGAGAGAGAGAGAGAGAGAGAGAGAGAGAGGGGGGGGGGGGAAGAGAGAGAGAGAGAGAGAGAGAGAGAGAGAGAGGAAGAGAGATTCCCTTACACTTCACAATCATTCTTCACACCTTCCCTCAATAACCTGGTCCCCACAATATCTGCTCTGACTTGAAACTTGCTTGCTACTGTGTGAAATTTCATTTGATCAGTTGTTCTTTCCACACTGCATTGAAAGATACTTATAGAGTAGTTGGTAATCTCCTCTCTCTCTCTCTCTCTCTCTCTCTCTCTCTCTCTCTCTCTCTCACACACACACACACACACACACAGAGACAGAGAGAGACAGAGAGACAGAGACAGAGAGACAGAGGTTAAAAACACATACCACCTACAAATGGCAAGGAAGGTATTTTGTAATTTGACTGTCAGCTGCTAAATGCAAGTGCTCTACAAAGAACAGTCTTCGCTGGCGCTAGAAACTAAATAACTCGGGATTGGCTTTCACTTGCCGTATGCCAGCTCAAGCTGCCATCCCTAACATTTTATGTGACTCCAATGGTACAGGAAAGTGAGGAATTTTAATTGGCTTTTATCAGTCCTTCTTTGCCCAAGTATAAAATGGGTGGGGAAATTAAAAAGAAGTTCCCTTTAGAAGGCATGAAATGAGGCATGGGAATGAGTGGGAAGGAAGTATGTCTCTACTGCATGTATGAAAGATCAAGGGAAGATTAAGAATAACAAGGTATTTTATAATGCATTTGATAAAGAGACATTTAAGAGAAAGATATGATAGAAGAGAATATATCTTTTCACATATAACAGGAAAGTTTCATTCTGTTTTTTTTTTCCTTAAAAACTTTTTAAAAAGTTTGTGTGTGTGTGAGTGTGTGTGTGTACACATGTGCATGCAAGTACCCACGGCGGCCAGAAGAGGGCGTGTGTTCCCTTGTAACAGGAGTTACAGGTGGCCGTGAGCTGCCAGACATAGCTACTAGGAACATAATTCCAGTCACTAGCAAGAGCAGCAAACTCTCTGAACTGCTGAGTCATCTCTCTGAACTCTTTTCACTTTTAAATGGACAGCAAGCAAAAGGGAAAATTAAGAATAAGATCTCATAGGAGGATGCTCTGAGAGTGTAACAGAAAATTACTAAGTGGTAATGAAGTGTCATGGGGAATGGGGTAATGAGCTGTTTTCATAAACAAAATTTTCTCCATTGGATATCATGGCTGGTACTAATTGATTGTTAATGATTGGGTGCTCCACACCTTCTAAGCACTCAATAAATACGATTGATTGAAATGTCACTTACAAAAACTATAGTAGCATCTATAAAGCAGTTGCACAAGAGAAATATGAGTGGGAAATGGACATGCATCTAAATATCCCGTAAGCAGAAGATTATCAGCAATAATAATAATAACAACAAACAACTCTACCTTCTCCGTGTCGATGCCTTTTGACATTGACCATGTCGAGACAATATAATCCATCACTCGTTCACTAAGGCCTTTGGGGACCTGATACAATTTCAGGAAATCTCGAACGTTATTCAGCATCTCGTGGTAACGGTTGGTGTTGGCATACATTTGCTGGAAAATTGTGGTAACATTTCCAAAAATAGTTGCATAAAGAAGAGCTGAAATAAAAGAAATGATAAAAATAAAACAGATATCCCAAGTGAAAAAATAAATAAAGGTGACTAAATCAATAAATAACGTGACAAAAATATTTGGATTTACATCCAGAGGCTAGCACATATGGAACCCTGACAAGACTGCTTGGCACCTGGTAGGGTTACTAGAATGGTTAGCATGGAAGAAGGCTGGTGACCTCAGCGAACACCACCACGTCAAACTGCGTGAAGCTCCACGAAAGCAGCGTGAACACTTCATAAACAATCAGACAACACAAAGTTATAAACTTGCTAAAGTTTCTAACCCTAGTTTATTTTCTTCTTATTATAATCCTCTGTGTGTGTGTGTGTGTGTGTGTGTGTGTGTGTGTGTGTGTGTGTGTGTAACGACGTGTACGGAGGTCAGAGAACAACTTTGTGGCATCACTTCTCTCCTGTCACCTTTCCATTGGCTCTGGGGATGGAACTCAGGTCACCAGACTTACGCAGTTTACTCACCAAGACATCTCGCCAACCCCCAGCATTTCTGGCCTTTTTTCCTCTAGCCCACTCTCCCGAAGGAAGCCTAATCAAGCCACCGTTTTCCAGGGCTTGATGATCTGACTTAAAAATGCACGCTCCTCTCATAGCTTACTCCCTCCAGCTTTCGGAATACTTCTTTGGTTATAAATAATTTTTGACAGAACATCAGAAATCCAGGGGGTGGAGTCAGATTAAAGTGCTCCACTTTTAGAACTTGGTGCAGATGAGCAGGAATAAGACTAAAACTGGCAGGGAGCTGGGAGTCCTTAAGCTCCTGTCACTACTGGAAGATGGAGAAACGTTTTGAGCCCATCATTTCAGGAGCAAAGACAGCTTGTGACCATTGTGATTGATCGACAGGGGCTATGAATGAAAATGAGTACTGCCTGCGTCTGAACCTAGAGTGTACACGTTTCCCTCTCTCTGGATCCAGTCAGTTTGGGGCAACTGTGTAAAAGTCATTTAGTTCAAACCCCAACTGCACATAGGCCCACTGTCTTATCCTACATCACCTCCTCCCATCATGGCTTTCGTTATCTCTTTCATGATCATGATGATTTCGCCATGGGAAAAGGGGTGGCTCTGTGCTCTGATTTTCAGTAAACACCGTGTAGCCATCACAGGTATTTACAAATATGTGTGATCGGCAGAGATCACTTCCACCTGCCATCTTCTAAGCATTTGGAGGAAAAAAAATCACTTCTTGAGAAAAAGCATGAACTATTTCCCTCTGCAGCTTCACCCAAATCCTGTTGGGTACAAATGATGTTAAGTCCAGTTAGTAAAGCAACTTCGGATCCTGTCTGTAACTGGGGAGAAACTATTTGTTTATCTGAAAGCATCAAACCATAACACATTGTAATGCCACAACAGAAAGCTATTATTTTATAAACATTTCTGCAGTTTTTACTTTTTCCACTGTCATTTAGAGATTTAGATACCAGAGCAGGACAATCCTTTTAAATAGGTCATATTTAATTATAATTTGGTAGAAATATAGGGTTTGCATTTCTACTGTATCTTCAAAACTTTGAATAATCATCTCTAAAGGCACCTCCCCCCAAATGAAAGCAATCCTAGACATGGCATTTCCATTACATCACTGTTGCTCTTAACATAAACAGCAGCAATATGAACCAATTAATAGAGACTAACATTAAAAATATGCAAGTGTGTGTTTTCAGAAAAGAAACAAGCAGAGTGAATTTTTTAAGTGATGAATCATTACAGATTGAGGAGACAGTGCACTAACTGTGTTCTGTAATAGTTTCAGGTTTTTTATAAATTGCCAGTCAATACTGCAGGACTACCATTATTTATGTTTAATTAGACTGACTCCATGATATGCTTGCAATAGACTGTGTTTGACGAATATATTATTGATGCCTTCCACAAAGAGACAGAGCAAAGTGACAACAAGTAATATCTCCCACAGAAGCATGAAGTTAAATGGATTTTCACCCTTTTGCAAGAGCTGAGGAGAGAGAGAGAAAGAGAGAGAGAGAGAGAGAGAGAGAGAGAGAGAGAGAGAGGATTGAAATTGGTTGGTTTTAGCATATTAAGAAAGGAAGTGTTGAAAAATACAGAAAGAAACAAATTCCTAGGCTATCCTCTTACTTCATGCAGTACAGTGAGATACTTCTCCTGCTCAAGGGAAGAGATTATTAAGCTTATGGCTTAGATTTTTGACCTAGACCTGCCACTGTAAAATCTAATCCATTAGAAATCAGGGCTCCAGCCTCACTTGGAGTCATGCTAGCATGGCAATGGACCCATTCCAACTGAGCACAGTGTGGGGGAATACTGGACCTACTGCAAAGGAAGGGTGGGGTAAGTACAAGACCTCAGTGGAATTCTGCCCACTCGGTAAAACCCAACATCATGCCTATCAGATCTCAAGTTTCTACACCAAGGCCAAGGCCCACGAGGGGGGGGGCTTCTGAACCTCTCCTGATGATAGACAGAGACCTGATGCTCTAGTGTAACACATCTGTGTTCTAGACCTTTTCTCTGGATAGCTGCAGGAGCCGTAAGGTGAGACTATGCCACCAGCAGACTGCAGTGCCATGGGCTGGGACTCTAGTCTGTACTGAGCTAAGTCCAGAAGAGTTTGGGCTTTGGATGCAATAGTATGATAGTATTGTTGGCTTATGGGAGTTTATATATAGTCCTTCTGCCATGAGGTCAAGGAAGAGTCAGAAGAATCCTGGGGCTTCTGACCACACATCAGTAACTATAGACGAGGTATCTGCGCTCACCCCAACCCTAGAGAGAGCTACAGAAACAGCGACCCAACAATATGCTAACAGGGGCCTCAAGCACTTCACAATATTGAAACCATGGCAGTGCTCCAGTGTAGACTTGTGGCAAACCTGAACTTAAATTCTCATCCACTGATGAAATAGCTGTGGCCACAAAGCAGCTGCTTAGAATTCCCAAGACGAGCAACAATGAAGCCACATCATCAACTGACAATAATAGACAAAATCAACTGCCAATAACTTACCATAAAGGAATCAATATATACACAGCCAGAGAATTTTTTAAAGCCTTTAAGGAAATTGAATGAACTTCAAGGAAACATAGAGGAAAAAAAAACTCAGTATTTTATCAGAGAAACTTAAGAGGATTGTAGTAACTTAATAACTAACACCAGTAAGCCTTGAATCGAAAGTATACAAACTATAACCAAATCAATAGTTTTCATAGAATAAATAATTAGTAGGCTATCAAAAGACTATCAAAGCATAGTAAAGAAGAAAGAATAAAGAGCAAAGAAAACTCACGGCAACTTTGAAACAGTATTAGAAGAACCGACACTTGGGGTGTGGGAGTCAAGAGGGTGTGCAGATTGTTACAGAGATAAGAAGCATGCTCAAAGAGATAATAACAGAAAACTGCCTGGTCCTAAAATTGAAAAGAAACTAAAATACAGGTACATGAAGGTCATTGTCACCATAATTGGTTTCAAGGGCCATCATGATTGACTCAGTTCACTGAAATCTGTTCCAAATCATATCATAATCAATTCTCAGAGGTTATATACAAAGAGAAGGTTATTGAGAAAGCAAAAAAGCAACACACACACACATACATACACACACACGGACATAATTAACATACATGCATATATGCATACATATGCACGAACACATACATGCATACTTATATGCACATGCATACACACACACATGTTCCAATTACCTGCTCTCAGCATAAACCCTACAGGCCAGAAGGAAGTATTAGGATGATACTGTCACATGCTCAAGGAAAAGAAACTATCAATCAAGGATACTATACCCAGTGAAGCTGTGGTTCAGAGATAAAAATGGCCTCAGACAAACAGAAGTTGAAAAACTATCACCACCTTACATGTCCTTGCAAAAGGAAAAATTAACAAGTTCTTTAAATGGCTTGAGAAGCTGCTAACCAGCAAGGAAGTGCTGGATGTTTAAAATTCATTCATAATAAGAGGAACTACACAAATTCAGAACACCCTAACACATGGTAAACACAGTGCATAGACCATGCATGTCTAGCATACAAACAAAACGAAGGCAATCAGAATTAATAACTGTTGAAGATGTTGAAAGATGTATAACAGAACATCTAAACTCACAATATGGAGATGGGTAAATATACATATAGTGTTTTCCTCTCTTCTCCTCTCTTTCTCCCTTATTTTCTTGTTATTTGACCCATTTTATGATAGTGTTTGAGCAACTCACATTTTAAAATGCCTTACTTTAATCCAATAATGTTTATCTTAGGTCCCACTCTAACCATGAAGCAAAAACCAGTGACAGATACACCAATAATAGTAAAGTGAGGAGTCAAAACAGACTCTTAGAAAAAAACATCACTCAAGCACTGTAGAGAAATCTAAGGGAGAAAGAGAAAGAAAAGAGAAAAACTAAGAACCAGCCGCAAAATGTCAGAAGCATGATATTACTTAATAATTATATGAACTATAAATGAGTTAAATTTCCCGAGAAATATATGTGAAGGAAATGAACAAATGATAAGCAATACCCAAGAGTGTGCTTCTCACCGCAGCTTCATCCTTCCCAGGTCACTAAGCAACTTCCCTTTCTACAGTAATCTCTTTGCTTCACTCAAGTACCTGCTTATAGCTCCATTCTTCTCAGGGGCCTTTCCTGACCACACCGGCTAAATGTTCTCTTCTGCCAGCATTCCATATCCCTGACAAAACACAGTTATCTTTGCTTCCATTTAGCTGTGTGTGCTCATTTGTTTATTGTTCATCTTCCACACTAAGGAGGTAAAACCTAAGTGCACATGGCCTTTTCTTTCATGCTCTTCATTATCTTTCCCCCAAAGAACACACAGTTCCTGGGACATGGTTGGTGTTCAATATTTTTCTAGTAAATCCTATGCCAAAAAACAGTGTTTCAAACCCATTATTGGTGATACAATGGTACACATAAAGTACATATTACTAAGACAGGTATTATAATGAAATATTTAAAAAGAAAAGTTCTATAAGCCCTAGTCACATTAAGATAATAAATACATTGGAAAGCCCCATCGTTACATAGCAGACATAAATGTTCATGATGGAGAGGGCTAGCTGTGTAGAGAGATACATCTCAGTGTTTTTCTCTCTGAGTGGAGATAGTCAATCACTTATTAATAATGACAAGGATGGTGTGTGACAATTTCAAAAATCACTTTTTATATGATTTTTGTGACCTTTTAGACATAATGTAACTGCTAGTTTGGTAAGCTTTGGGTTTAGCGATCTTGACATACAGCCCAGTAAATGTCTAATGTAAAGTCTTAGTCTTCCTTTATCCATTACAAAATGATTACTGTAAAGAAAATTATGGGTGATTAAGAATAGTGACAAATACTCAGATACCTCTGCCATCAAGAGGCAGAGTCCCTTTCCCCTTAAATCTTGGCATACCCCAAGGGAATATGTTGGCTGTGGTCACAATAACATCTAGGCTTAAGCTTTAGGAATCTAGAAAACCCAGGTTCTTCGTTATTTAAACATCTTCCTTGAAAATTCAGTTTCCACCTCACAAGGACGTCAAAGGTTCTAGACACTACTTCATGGAGAGAAACAAAGAACCCTGGTCAACAGTCTTGACCTCAGACTAAGTGATTTTTAAATATTTTAAATATTGATATGAACACACATTTCTGGTCACATTCGAGATCATTAGGTCTCTTTTCAGTATATCTGAGATATAAAAGACGAGGCTCCACTGAGCTGGGATTGTCTGCGCAGCACACAATGCAGCAGGACTGGGTTACCAGCTATTTGGCAGAGTCAATTAAAGGGTGGCTTTCCCAGGCCCATTCAAATCATTTCAGCCAATACCAAACAAAGTAGAAATAATTCATGTTCCCCAAGCCTTCCATAAGTCACTGATTCATGACATAATAAATTGTAGTTCTTTTTTAAAAGCCACTAAGTTTGATTAGCTATTGCAACTATAATAATTTAAACCATAAAAAAGCAGAGTCGTTCTCAGTATTCAAGGACCTAGGACAGTAGGGCAGACAGCCACTCACGCTACATACCATCATGCCAGAGTGACTTTGGGGAATAAAGCTTCCCAACATTAAATATGGTTGTATGCTTTAAAATTGAAAGCACCTATTCTCTGTTTGTTTGTTTGTTTATACAGAAAGGCAGAAGAATTATTTTTATCTCTAGAAACATTTTTTTAAAACATTCTTTGCCCATTTTACATACCAATCCCAGTGCCCTCTCCCTCTGCTCCTCCCACTTTCTCCCACCTTCCCCCACCCTACCCCCACCCACTCCTCAGAGAGGGTAAGGCTTCCAACATGGGGAGTCAACAAAGTCTGGCACATCCCCTTGAGGCAGGACAGAGGCCCTCCCCACTGTAGACAAGATCTCCTGAGAAAATATTCCTGGCAATTTCCATAGTATCAGGTTTTTCAGTAGCCCCATAATGGCTCCCTCAAACAAGTTATCTCTTTCCTTGCTCCCTCTCTCCGTCCTTCCCCTATCCTGCTCATCCAGTTCCCTCATGTTCTCCTCCCCCCTTCCCTTTTCTTCTCCCCCTCCCCTTCCACCCTTCCTTCTCCCTGCCCCTACACTCCCAACTTTCTCAGGAGAGCTTGTCTGTTTCCCCTTCCTAGGGGGTTCCATGTTTTTAGGGTTCTCCTTGTTACCCAGCTTCTCCAGAGTCATGGACTATAGACTGGCTATCCTTTGGAAAGCACCTATTCTTAAGGCATAAAGTGATAAGTGAGCACTTAATGCTTTCAAACACAGATATAGGCTGAGTGAGTCTAAGAGAAATTAAGGGAAGGAGCTGGGAGAGAAGATGAACAAAATAAAGTATATAAAATTCTCATAGCGGACAATGAGGAATACTGAGAACTCAAGAACAATCGCAGTGGGTTTTTGATCCTACTGCACGTACTGGCTTTGGGGGAGCCTAGGCAGTTTGGATGCTCACCTTAGGAGACCTGGATAGAGGTCGGAGGTCCTTGGGCTTCCCACAGGTCAGGGAACCCTTATTGCTCTTCGAGCAGATGAGGGAGGGGGACTTGATCGGAGGAGGGGGAGGGAAATGGGAGGCAGTTGCAAGGAAGAGGCAGAAATCCTTAATAAATAAATAAATTAAAAAAAAGAAAAAAATAAATAAAATTCTCAAAGAATTTTTGCAAATATTTTTAAGATTTAATGCTATTACTATAAATAATTATCAGTATTAAAGAACCATCTGATTTAATGTATTCTGAGAAAGTGCAAATTGTACGCCAGCCAGTACACTAGCTACTAGGACTAAAGTTTGAAAAAGAGACCTGTTTTCAGGGCTGACCATTTGGCCCTGGACAACCAATTGCTATACTCTTCCCTGGGGAGGACCACCTCTTTTGCTCCCAGCTTTGATTGGTTGTCTTTAGTTCTTTGTGTAGCCTTGAGGCTTCATGGGCTTGTCCCCACCCAATTCAGAATGTCCACTGATGTCATCCTTATTCTGCTCATGGTTGGGTGCTCATGCTGGTAAGACTCTATGAGTGTCGCTTCTTAAATGGCAGGATACACAATGTCACAGCCAGCTCTCCTATCCCCTGGCTCTTAAATCTTCCATGGCCTCTTTTACATTCCCTGAACTTTCAGTGCAGGATACGTTTTGTAGATGGATCATACTTATTGGGTATATTATACATGTATGCATGCAACAACAATTAATGAATAAACAGGCCATGAATTTGAAGGAGTTGAGGAGGGTTTATGAAACGCTTTGGAGAGAGAAAGAGGAAGGAAGAAATATTATATAATATTATATATTAAATAATATAATATATATTGTAAATCTCAAAAAACATGCATTTGGAATATGCCAATTAAAAAAAGGGTATCACCTTCACGCAATATACACAATATCCTACGATGAAAAACTAATCTTAATTACCTCAAGTCACATTTTGAAAGAAAGATTACATTTTCTTTAATATATCATTTACAAAAATCCACAAGTAAATTTATAACCATTCAAAGCATATGAAAGATCTGTAGTTTACTTCTCATTATTGAATAATTTGTAGAACAAACAAAAATCTATATTCAGGTAATTAACTGTAGAAGCCTCCACTAGTGAGTTGCTACTGAGAGCAGATAAAGTAACAATGTCAGAGAAGGTTCTGAACAAATTATGTACCAAATTCATTCCATTTTGTTTGTTCTTAGGTCAAGCTGCACCCACTATGTTCTTATTAATAATATTTTCTTTGTGGACCCTTTTGTGCCTATTCACAATGAATGCAACCTTGACTTTTTCACTAATTATCTTCTGTGTATCTTAGTATTTGATCGTTGATCTTAGACAGAGCTCTCTAAAATACTGACATGGAAATGCAATTCTGGCAAACTGTGGAGTCACAGAAGTGCTTTAACCACCATTTGCTTTCCATTCAGTTCACTGAAGTCCACCTTTACTGATGATGTTTCAGAGACAACAGGAATGAATCCCATCAACGTGTGGTTTTCTATATAGCATGCGAGAGCATTTGTCGTGACTCCAATTGTTCTAAAGCGAAAGGCTGGTCTTCAAAACAGGTGCCAGAGCGGCTCAACTCCCACTTCTCCGCTAAAGATTCCTGTTTTCCGTGATATAGGGCCCCTCCAGGCACTCACATATGAGCTGGGCACTTTCTTTCTCTAGTCTTCATTTAGTCCATGCTCCATGCCAGTCAGTATCTGCCCTGTGTCGCTTGTCTTTTCTAAGTGACTCTCATTAAATGCTTTGTGTGCTGACTATTAAAAACCAATGAAAACACTACCCTTTTCAGAGGTACTGGAGTTTTGAAAGAAGAATCCAATGAGGTAATACAAGTTGATAGATAAACTGTTAGGATGAACAGTCAGCTTCTACGAGAAAGCAAGACAGAAGAGAGATCGTTTTTTACCACATATCAGGTTTTATTTAACCTAATACTGGAGGGACTTCACTAGCCTAGAGCAGAGCTTGTGTTTATCATAACAATCAACTTCACCAAAATGGCCTTAGTAATTGACATTAGTTTCTATATCACTAGGATGGTTTTAAAGTTAAAAATAAAGTCATAATCCTGTATTTATCATTTACTAATGTTATATCAAAGATGGAAGGAAGGGTGAGTTAGAACGGAGTGGGGGGAAAACAAGATTTTAATTAAAAACAAGAATCCAAATAAAGTAAAATGAAGTACCAAGATCACTTATCTCTCTCCCGTGATTTTATGTCAAATAAACCCATTTTCTTTATTCTCTCTAATCCATCACAATGCATGTAGAGTTCTAAAAACTTAGTATACATCATTTGTTTATACAGTTATAGACTTTGCAATGTTGATTTTACAAACTAGCTGAATAATATATTGTCCTCATCAGTTCAGATCCATTTCTTATATATGCAAATAATCCCTAGATGTATCAATTGTCAGGCAGCCAAAGAAAACGGGAAATTAAAATTGCCTGTTATTAGATGAGTGTATGGGGTTTTCAATCAATAAAATATTTGCTTTGCAAGCACATAGACCTGAGTTTGTTCCCCAGGCTTTACAGAAAACTGCTGGTTATGGTGGTGTGAGATTAGAACCCCATCACTGAGGGGGAGAGGAATATACATACAGGAGACTACTTGGAGTTCGCTGGGCTGTCCAGTCCAATCAGAGAGCTCTAGCCCAGTGAGATTCTCTGACTCCGAAGAGGTGGATGGAGTTCCTGAGGACTGTATTAGGTGTTCTCTTCTAGCCTCCACAATTATGCATACACATTAATTCACGCTTGCACATGCACACGGGCCAACATGAATACTCACACAGACAGATGCACACAAAGTAAGCAGATATAAAATTAAAAACGCATGCTCTCCTCAGAAACCTCTAGCTATTTGCTAGTTCTCACCCCTTACCTCTCTCGTACACCTCTCCCTACCCTGAGCTTTCTTTACAGCACCTGCTGCACTGATTATTCTGGCTCACCCTCATGTAGTAATAGGAGTGTTGGGTGCCGTTCTGTTGTATTAGGAGCGGCGTGGCTGCGTCCCCAGCACCCCGGCCGCCTGGCTATCTTATGCCCCGAAATAACAACACACAAACTGTATTCTTTTAAACACTGCTTGGCCCATTTCTATCTAGCCTCTTCTAGGCTAATTCTCACATATTAATTTAGCCCATTTCTAAGCATCTGTATGTAGCACCCCAAGGTGCGCTTACCGGGAAGATTCTAGCCTACGTCCATCCTGGGTCGGAGCTTCATCGCATGTGCCTGGGAGAGAGCTGCATGGCGTCTCTGTCTGAGGCGTCTTACCTCACTTCCTCTTCCTCCCAGCATTCTGTTCTGTTTACTCCACTCACCTATGTTCTAAGCTATGAGCCCAAGCAGTTTGTTTATTACTTAACCAATGAAATCAACAGATTGATATATGACACTCCCACATCACCCTCACTTAAATTAATTGGTAAATGTGCTCTCATAAATACCCTTTTTATCTGTATTTTTCCTACGCCTTGCTGAATGCAATGGAGGAAGTGTTTTATAGCTGTGTGTACGTAGAAAAGTGACTACAGGATGCTGATAAACTATTGGGCACTGTGGACTGCAGACAGTTGTTATAGAGGCAATAGAATTTGTGGTGGGTTTCTTTTAAAGAATTTTAAGCTTTTAAAACCTGGGGATGCTTTCTGTATTTTCAGATCTTTATACTGCACCATATTTATGATTGCATTCTAGGTAGAGACCAGAGTTACTACTAGAGTGCAGTTAGGCGGGATCCAGGTAATTAGAAGGAGCACTAAGCAACCTCATGCTGATAATAGTGACGACAGCCTTTGCCGTGTTTACTGTGAGCACTCTGCAGGGGCCCTAGGAATCCACACCATCTCTGGAGGTCTTCATTTTATTCCCATTGTAAATACAGGGGAACAGATTTGGAAAGGAAATCTGACCCAAGTCGTAGCATGATCAGAGCTGCAGTCTCAACAGCTGTACAACTCAGCATTCATATCAACTTTATGATGGGTCCTGAATACAATTAATCCTCCTGCTCCACAGCAAACCACAGTTACCACTGTCAGTTATATCCCTGACAGGGCACAGAGTTTCCCACATGAACAGCAGGTCTTAAAGAAAAGCTCTCAGTAACTCGAATGTAGATGAACCAGAAACAGTGTACATCCCCTAAATGATGACATGTCAAGAGATGCCACGAGGTCCTCACTGAGATGAGATGTGACACAGGCAAAATTTTGTGTCTGTTTTAGTTACTACTTTCAAAGATTAGTCATCTACTACTACAGAAAAGAAAGCTGGCTAAGTAATAGGTTTGTAAACAAAAGGAAAATTATAGTTCACCTCACTTACACTAAGAATGACAACTTATCCATTAGGGTACGTATTTAACACTAATCAGGATTGATTTTTATTTTCAATGAATTAAGAATTCAATAAAATTAGATATATGCTTCTGGCACTTCTAATTAGTTAATCTTGGAAGACAAACTACTCAGGGAACATGACAAATATAGTTCTAATATGTATAGTACCCCGCTGCCACTTTCATAGTCTGAATTATTAAATCATCGCTGTACTCAGAAAGCTTCCATCACGATCCAGTGTCAGTGCTACACATAGGTTGTGAAGACAGTCTCTCCATGTGGCAGGCACAAGGCTGTTGAATTCAGGAATATGCAAATATATGTTTGACCAGTGACTTTCAGCTCCTTTATTAAAGCCCTTGGGTGGCAGGGAGACCAGCCCAGGTCCAGAGAGCCAGTGCACTATCGTTATTTATTCCATTTCACATCTAGTTTAAAAACTACAAACCCTTCAAGTTTTCAAAGTGGAGAAATAACATTTAGGGTGCGTGAAGTGAAGACCTCCATGTTGAAGTTGGGGAGGCATTTGGGTTCCATTCTGAGAACATTCCCTCAATATGTGAAACCCACAGAGTTTTAACACAGTGGAAGACAGACAGCTTCCACATATGGACCTGAATATAACCACCTACAACAGTGGCTCTCAACCTTCCTAATACTGCAACTCCCTAATACAATTTCTCATGTTATGGTGACCCCCAACCATAAAATTATTTTTTATTGCTACTTTGTTATTTTGATAGTGTTACAGACTGTAATTTAAATAGCTATGCTTTCCAGGGGTCTTGGGTGACCCTTGTGAAAGGGTCATTCAAACCCCAAGGGGTGTCAACCCACAGGTTGAGAACCCCTGACCTAAATCATGTCCTTGGGTACACTTCCACTTCTCTTGCTGTTTTTTCTCCTTATAAAATCTCTACTTGAGTTTTTATTCTTCTTTTGGAACATCCCTTATACTCAAGGCATCTTTCCTCCAGGATCCTACAGTCCCATGATGACCACAATGGCTTCCTAGCTGTTCACTCTCTCCTGTTAGTTGTTAGCACAGACTGTATATAACTAAAGAAGTCCAAAACAGTCATAACTGCTTCTTCAAAATCTTTAGTGTGTCCTAATAAGCTACGAAATAAAGGTAACCTGAGCAAACTTCTATACATTGTCTACACAATGGGGAGAAGTGTCTATCTACCAGACTCAGTACTTTTTTGGATTTTCTTCCGAGAAAATTACTTCCCTACACAAACTCAACTCCTGGAAACAAGGAACTATGCGCTTACCTTCTTTTCCACTCAAGTCATGGCTCTGCCTAATGAATAAATGAATAAAAATTAACATAGCCTGACTATATAAAAAAGGAGGTTTAAGGCTTTTCTTCTCAATGAATAGATAGTAGAGCATAACTCTATCTCTCCAGTTACTGGACACAAAGCACAAATTATTTTACTGCTTATTAAGATTTCATAGATCACCTAATAAATGACCTAACATTGTCACCAAAGTAGATTATTAACGAAATAATATTAATGAAAGCAACTAACACAACAAAGGTACATTTTCTTAAGAAATACATACCTAGTTTGTATGATCATAGACATTAAGTTACATGTAATGATCAAATTTTTCTTAATGAGGTTTTAGAGATAAATATCATTAAGTCTTTTTGCAAAAGGTTGGCCTAATGCATTAAAACACAAGTTATTGCATGCTTGCTATGTGTAAGCATAATGCTAATAATTATGTCCAATACATAGCTTATACAATTTTACTCACATGCTTACATTCTTTAAACTAATACTTAAAGCATTTGTCATAAAACTCTATTATAATTATAAATTCTCTCATGGACTTCAAAATATCATAAGAAATGTATCAGAAATATGATGAAAAGTCAACCCAATAAGAAGACTGATCGTTAAGTAACAACAAATTTGGCCAAGAGTTTTGAAAAGGCTAATAGGGTCAAAACAAAATGGGTGGTCCTTATTTTCCACTGAAACTGGTCCACATGAAAACTCTGGCTCAGCCTCATTGTTGCTAACTTGAAGTTGCCCCTGTTAAGTTCCCTTTAAAACAGGACTAACTCCTCTGCTTCTGTAGCTCACCTCTTCCCATCCTGCTCTGCTCCCCTTCCAAGGGGTCCTCACCACTAATCATTCTACAGCTTCTGGGGAACAAAGGAGGCAGCTTCACAGTCATACTGCCCAGAGGATTAAGGTAAGGTCCAAGGTAAACCAGCATGGCAGGTGATGCAACCCTATTCCAGTTTTTCTTCCTGTGGTCCTCTATTTCACGAGGCAAAGTCTGTGGGCTTTTGTTCATTACCTCCGTTGGGATGCAATCTGTGCGGAAGTTTGTCCATTTGCTGGAATCCAGTTCACAGCTGCATCCCTGTCTCCATGCCCTGATATCAGCACAAGTGTTTCCTCGGTCATATGGTTAGGATGTTGGGCCTCCCTCTCAAACTGCCTGATGTGATTCTTTAAATAAAAAAATCATAGCATCTTCTTCCTTTCCAGAATATGGTACTCTTCCCACACCCCTTCATATATGCATATGAGTACAAAATATAAAAGCACGGCTCTGGAATCTGAAGCCACTGTGTTCTTTCATTGCTAGGCCTGTATTCAGGTTAATTAAGCAGACTCTGAGTGTAAGATGAACATGTTTAAATAAGGCAAAATTAGCTGGTCAAGGTGTAAGGAATTTTATTTGATGTAACAGACAACATCTGCAAGCTGTAATCTATTGGAACACTATAATAATGGCCTGTGATGGTAACAGATGTTTCTCTTTAAAAACAGAAATAGAGAAAAAAAACAAGGATTTTCAATCAAATAAGTTCCATTAACATTGCATATTAATTATCTTTCGTGGAGAGTCCTAATCCACATTAGCATATCACAATGAATATTAGCATATCAAAAGCACTAAGAAGTCTTGCAACAAACACCATTTTTCCATACTTGTGTGTTTTGAGAACCTGTTTTGATCATTGAAAATCAACAAACATTGCAGATCTCCATGGAAAACTACTTTCCAATCAAAGCAACAGGCAGGAGGGAGCAGGTGCACTCATGAGGCCCAGGAGAGGCTGGTACCATGGTCAGACTCCAATAGCAAGCAGCCAAGCACTTAACACATTTATATCTGGGAGCTATCGACTGCCTCCTCTTGTCCTATTCATTTCCAGTCCGTAATGTCTCCCTTTGTGTTGACCTGTGCCTTCCCAATGCTTTCTGGCAACTGTTTCAGTGTGCTTGAAGATTTTCTGCACAAAATGCAAATTTATTGTAGACACGATAACAGTTTCTGTGATTTGTGTGCATTGTCTCAGACAGCCATGCACACTGAGTAACATCATCTTCCCTACGGTTCTGGAAGCACTGCGCCTCATTTCACACATGTTGGGGCACTTCCTTGACCGAATAATATTACCCTCTCCAAGTTTCAACAAGGCTGATTCTTCTAAAGTGTAACATGCAAGGGACCATTATAAATATGATAAAATATCACCACTGAATTAGAAGAACAAACCCATGTGATAAGAAAACTTCACCACCCAGAAACTAAAAAAGTGGAATAAATGGCTGGGACCTTACTCCCAAGAAAGTGAGTGTTCTTTTGGCCCTTGTGCCTACACAACAAGAGCTGAACAACAGAAACAAAGCAATGTAATTAGCTGCTTATAGTCAGTAGAGTCAATGGGAACTTGTCAAGCTAACAGTTTAAGGTTTCAAAGCACATAAGTGTTGATTTGATAAGCTGTCTCCATATTTCCAGTGTTCAAGGATATGTATCCTATGAAACCCTTCATAGCCCATGAAACCCTGTAAGACATATTCCAAATCCTCTTTCTTATCAGACACTAGGCTACTGTAGGTTTTATTCTCTTCTAATGCTTGGTGCCAAATGTTCACCTTTTCAGTAAATTATTATCGCCAAGGTTTGACATGTATGGAGTAAAGCCATATCAAGTTCATCCCACATGGTGCATCGTTGTGGCAGAAGTGTCAGCTATAATAAGCCTGTGATGGAAAAGATTTTCAGGGCTCTTGTCAGGTAGTACATAACCTGACAGTAGGTTAAGACTGAACATTTACGTGAAGAAGCTGTGTGCCTAGGCCTGACAGCTGCCTTTAATGCTGTGGGAAAGAAATGTGCTACACATTTACCAGATTTCATAGTTTACAGATGCATTTATAATTCCCCCATAGCCTATCTAAAAGAACAAGAGGTTGGGCCATCCCTCCGGAAAGCTGTCTTGTCTTCCAAGCTATAGAGTCATCATCTTGTTTTAGACACACGCATCTCTCAGATGAATTACTGCAATGACCTCCTAAGGATATCCCTGCCAATGATCACATGCCAACTGGAAGAACTGAGTGATAACTAGGACTTTCTCCCAAGGAAGCAAACAACCTGCAAAGGAGATGGTTTATCAATGACCGAGAGTTAACGTGTCTTATATTCCTACAGCAGATGGGGATGGGGGCCACACAGGCTTCTAGAAGAGCGGTAGTGCAAACGGGAACTCAGAATTCCAGCCTGTGATTTTGCATTCTTAGTATGTGCTCCTTAGGGCTATCACCAAAGAAAAAAAGGACTAGTGGTCATGCACCCCACTTCCGATATTTGGTGCCTGGAAATGGCTGGAGTACAGCAAGTACTTGAGGGATGAAAACAGCTCTGCTGCATCAACCTTGAAGGAAGCGAGGCTGGCTAATGTAGGAATTCGCCCATGCCACTTTGTACCAGCTCTTGTGGTGGCTCCCGGATATCCCCGGCTTGGTCTCCTCCAAAATTCAGCCTCAACAATCGCTGATATTGGCTTTCTGCACACTAGGCTACTTTTTACATTGGGCATTTTCTAGAAGAATCACAATTGTGGTCACTTCTAACCATTTCCGAAGAATATTCCTTACAAACCCATCTATTCCCCACACTTCCGCAATGGCTTCCTACCTGGCTACTTAGTTCCAGCCTTGCTTCAGTCTCAGTACAGCAGCTGGTCCATGACTTTACAGCTGACTCAATTTGCACAGTTGGGTTCCTGAGAAGTTTCTAGGTATTCTACCATATGGAGTATAATCTGTGTCATTTTCTACCCATTTTGTGCAATGGCCTCTCAGAAGTCATGCCTTTCAGTACCTCCCTGCTCAATCAGCTGCTGCCTTTTCTATTTCTGATGTCTACAACATGCTTAAAGGACTCTTTTTTTTTCCTTAGCTGGATGGTGGTGACTCATGCCTTTAATCCCAGTACTTAGAGAGTCAGAGGCAGGTGGATATCTGTGAGTTCGAGGCCAGCCTGGTCTACAGTGTGAGATACACACAGAGAAGAGAAACCATGCCTCGAAAAACCAAAAAAAAAGTACTTTTTCCTATTTCAGTCGGGTCTCCTAAATATCACCATCTAAAAAGCCCACTTTCCCCCATGCTTCCCCAGCTTTGTCTTTCTGCACAGCACTTCATCACTGCTTGACATTGCATTGTGAATCTGTTTGTTGTCTATAAAACCAGATTCCCTATGCAGAATAAAAGCCTATGAGATATATGTCAGCATTAACATAACATTCTCAGATATTAGTCCCAGCAAAAGTGAATGAATGAATGATATCGTAGTTGTGAGTCCTGTGTGTCTGCAATCTACTTTCTCTAGTGATATTTTCTGCAGTTACTCTATCTCATACTTTAACTGGGATTTACTCAAGTCTCTACATTCTTTCCAAGACTCCCACCATGTGCCCAATGCAACACCCCCTCCCTCAACTCATAGCCTCCGTCTCTGGTGCCATGTCTGACAAGTAGGAGACACTCAGTCACATGCTATCAATATGTCAGTGCCCAAAGGTAAAAGACCAAACAGGAAATGATTAACAAGTGGAAGCATCAGCCTAACATTGTCTTTTTTAGGTCGGTGGCTATGCGTACTCCATGTCATAGTTGCTGTTAAACAAGCTTCTTTTAACCAAAGCCCAAGATTCTGTGGTATTTTCTTTTCCTATATTGCTTTCAATATAGTTGACATTTTGGTTAAGTAAAACAGACATTTGCTTAGGGCAAGTTACCAAAATATTAGTCTTCATAAAATTTCTTTGGCACTCTTTACAGAGGAACACTTTAGCAAACATTCTCCTGCATGTCCCAGAGTGACTGGACTCCTGAGAACAGGTCCGTGTGAAGAATTTGCCCTCAAACCAATGTCAGTTCGTCCAAAGGATCAAGGCTTTGCCATTTGAAAATACGTTGTCAGTTATGGAGGGCTACACTTCTGCGTCTTTGCCACAATTTTTAAGAACTCTCTTCACTAGATTCCTGCCTGGACAGTTTCTTCTTGTTTGGGAGGTTGTCACAGAAGTCTTTACCTTCTTGCTTTCTCAGTTGCGAGTCTGCAGGCATTGATACTACTCCAATGACTACATGCAACACAAATTTTTTCTTTCTTCTATTTTTTTTTTTGTGGGAGGGGAGGGATGGGAAGAAAGTGTGACCAGGGTGCAATGTGTGGAATTCCCAAATAATATAAGACGTGTTATGTTGGGAGAAAAAATAAAGAGCAGGAGAAAAAGGAAAGCAAGCATGCAGAAATGAATCATTTGATTGGAAACACACCCCTAGAGGGACAGGTGCCAATGGAATGGGACAGAGGCCAGTGAGGACTTTCACCCCTAAAAATAAGCACAGCTTCAGTATCTGGAATACTTTGGTGATTCTGATTTCATATTTTTCCAAATATGACATTTTATGTATATGTATTGTATGAGACCTAAGTCTAAACATAAAATTCATTCATTTCATAGACAACTTACACACATAACCTGAAAGTCACTTTATGCAGCATTCTGAGTGTGCCTCTCTTGCTTGTTTGTTTAGTTTTATAGTGGTGATGGTGGGGTGTTTAGAGCCATTTGTAGTTCCTTTCTTTTGCTTTGTTTTGGGTTTTTCTTTTTTTTTTTGAGACTGTAATTTAACTACAATACTTTCCCCCTCCCTTTTCTCCCTTCAAGTCCCCCCTTATAACCTTCCTTGCTCTCCTTTTCATTAATTGTTGTTATGTGCATATATGTATATTGATATACATTCATACATACATGCATAACACACACACACATATATATATATTTATATATTGAATGCCGTTTCATTCATTATTTTATAAAAAGATCCTCATTCCTTTCATTTAATTTTGGAGATAAGAACTATAAAAGTTGAGTCGCTATAATGTTACTTGTATGTATGTGTTCAGGGCTGACTGCCTGACAGGCTATTGGCATGCTCCTCCCGGCGAGGGCCGCCTCTCTCCCAGCTTTCCTCAGTTGAGTATGCCTGTTTTGACTGCAGCTTGTTGTATGCTTTCAGCTGTGAAAGTCTCCTCTTGTAAAATCCTGTTGGCACTCAAAAGGTTTCAAATTTGGATTTATATTTGGGGATTAGGGATGTTCGTTCTACATTTTTAATTTAAGAACATCTGATTTTATTCTACTCAAATGTCTACTTTTATAGTTCTCATCTCCAAAATTAAATTAAGGGAATAAGGATCTTTTTATAAAATAATGAATGGAACTGCATTCAATAATAGCCAAATAGAGCATTTTGTTCAGTGCCAAAATTGTTACATTGGGCTATAAGAAGACCCTACTGGGAGAGGGTCTCTCTCCAAACACAGGCCAGAACAGCCCCCAGTGAGGCAATTTTGAAGTGTTTTCTCAAGTCTTTTGGTGAGGCTTTAATGTAATGATAAATAAATCACATGACATCCTGTAATCACGTCACAGTTCAACGTCTCCATCTGGCTGCGGTAAGGAATCTTTCCCTCTGTAGCACACTGAGGGGTCTCACAGTTTCACTGAAAGATTCGTCTAAGCAGTAGATATGAGCTGGAAAGCCGGGCTCTAGATTTGACCACATCCATTATTACCTTTGTTAAGTGTCCTGGGAAATGATGGACTGGGGCAAACAGGATCTCTTAAATCTTAGGTAAGAAATATTGAAGTCCTGCTTGTCTAACATATGTGAGCAAGGACAGAAAAGAAAGTGAAAGCCGGGAAAAGTCATAGACACTTCCACGAGCTGCACAGTGGAGGTAGGAGCTGCACAGTTGTCTGGGTAGGGGCGGGGATCTCTGTCTACATAAGTCAGAAGGAGCTTCGTCAAAACCAGACAAGCAGCTTGCATGGAAATCCCAATTCTGAGCCCGAGTCGCTTTAATTGAGTAGCATCTCTCAGGTCAGCTCATGCAGACGTAGAGCCCATGTTGGTCTTTATTTCTATGATATCACCCATCTCCTCCCTCTTCTTTGTGAAGAAAAAAATTCCCTTTCAGAGGAGCCTTTGTATTTTTCCTGAAGCAAGTCTCTATCAGCTCATGGGAAGACCTCTCTTGTTCTTTTATAACTTTATGCAACATTCGTTGATTGACTCAAAAAAATCACACGAGACCCCCTTTTGTGCCAGAGCTACATAGCTAGTGCAGACATCAACAAAGGGTTTCTCATTCCACGTCTGCTGCTTATTTCCAATTACTTCATTGTATTACAAAACAGCAATCAAAATAATGCTCCCCTCATGAGTAATTCCACTCTTCCCTTGAAGATGACTCTGATAAGAATAAGCAACAAGAACTGCCTAAAGCACATGGTTGAAGGAATCTGTGTTGACTAAAGTCCAACAAATAAATAAAAATTTACTAGGTTGCTTATTATAAAAGTCCAAGAATTTACACTCTAGCCATGGACAGAGACATCGGCAAACATCAAATTATCAGAGGATGGAGAATTAATAGAAAAAGGAGAGTTGGAACAGAATAAGAACATATGAATTTATAACTAAGCACATTAGTCTCACACTAATATTAAGGAAAAATGGCGATTTAAAATGTAGAGTACACTTGAAAGGCAGCTGTTTATATTGTTAGCAGCTTATTGAACTGAGTGTGTCTCTTGGTAAGTGGAAGTAGTAGCTTTTGTGATGTGTATAGTGGTTGTTTCAGTCATTAGGCAAACAATCTTGTATCACTTATCTGAAGATGAAAACAATATGCAAATCTAACTCAAGCATGTAGTGTATCAGTGTGTCATGAGCACCAGACATGAGCAACTGTGAGCTGCCCAACCACTTGGTTCACAGTCATTACATTTTAGAAGGAGGATATTTGGTTTTCTGAGAAGATTTGGTGTAGAATAATATAATAAAATTTCTGTCTGTTTTTTCACTCAGTCCCCAAACATCTCTCTCAATGATTTTCTCCAGGTGAAAAAAGAAAAGAAAAAAAAAAGCCCTCAGGTGCCAGCTCCTAGACATAGCTTGACAGGATAGCACTTTCAGAATCTGTGCAGCACGAGGGGCCGTCACCAGTCTTTTGCTGACATACACTAAGTGAAGTCTATGCAATTCAGCAGGTGTCCATGTTCTCAAGGCTGCTCCGAGTCCAGATTTTCTGCTTTTAGTTAGGAGCTGGGGTTTGCTTGGCAACACTCAGGACTCAGTGTCTTCTAATTCCCTACGAGGCCTGAGACAATGTGGAAAATATTTTTTATTTGAAACAAACAAATGCACTCATAGAAGAACATGGCCCAAGTTAGAATTAGCCTCCTGCCCATTCATCCGTGAAGAAATGTAGCTTTTGTTGGGGATTTTGCATATTTTTATTGCTAAATATTCAAACTTCACGCATATACACACACTCAAACAGAAACCCTTCTAATGAGGTACACCAAGTACCTTCCACATAAATGTATGTGTGTCTTACTTTTAAATAGCTGTCAAGAATAAGAACACGGAAGATCTGAAACAGTTGCGATTGGATCCAGTTCCAGAAAACACCACACTAATTTGTGACTAGTGAAGTTACTTAATCTTCCCAAGTTTCTACTTTCCATTCACCCCCTCAAAAATAACAACACCTTACCAGTTAAGCTTTGAGAGAAATTGAAAAAGATTACTAAGACGAAATAGCAGGATGGTATATTCAAGGTACTCAGAAAAGGACCCCTACCTCTCTGACTGAATCTAAGATTCATCCATGCCCATGCTACAGTATAGGACAGTAATCTACCATTGATCTATAACACATGCACACTGCCCAGTCCTAATGTCAAACATCTGGGCGGGAATATCTTGATGATGGTAGTAACGGTCTATTAAAACCTTCAGATAATTACATATTTTGTAGTGAAGTTCTTAAGGAAAATAGAACAGCTATACTAAAGTGGGGAATAGTGTTTATATGTAAGTGATGTGACTGGACAAAATGACAATGGCATTTAAAAACCAAGTACCATGTAATATTTAAAGTGAAATTTAGCTATGTGTCAACCTTAGCCAATGAAAGATATCATTGCCGTGGTTAACTTATGTTGATAAACAGACCTGAATGGAATCCAAGAATAGAACTATATCTGTTTTGTCAACTAATCTGAAGGTAATTAAATGGTGGAAATCTAGTAGTCCCAAATACAAGAGGCAGAACAACAGGATTCCATAGGAAACAGAACAAACCCTCTTCTCATCTCATAGCACAAACAAAAATTTAAAGTAGAAGACAAACTTACAGGTAAAAAAAAACACATTGTTCAACATTTTGTTCAATGCAAAAGTCAATGTTCTTTTATTTTTTTAAAATAATACAGCCCCATGTGTTAATTCTTAAAATTATAACCAAAGGAGGACTGCCTTCTACTATGTAAGGACATTTGTATTCAAGAATATTTCATTAAATATGCTATGAAATATGTTAAAATATGTACTTTTATTTTTATTAAAAGTACAGAAACATTTGCCTAGATGCATTACTATTTTTGAATTGGGAGTCCATATATCGATATTTGTGATTTGGTGATGATTTAAATGGTGACCATATAAGAGAGACACTGAGAAAAAAAATTCCATTCAAATTCTTACTCAGGCACACAGTGAGTGGTACATGGAAAATATCTTTCTGAGAAGATGATTCTATAAATTATTATATTTTCTTTAGAATAGACTGTGGAAATTGGAAACAGGTGTTTAGCAGGCAATTAAGTATTAGAGTTGTAAATCCTCTCTTTTACAAGTAAATGAAGTCCAGTCCCACGCCTTTATTCCACACTAACATCTACTGGCTGGTGGCAAAAGAACTCCAGAGGAAGTGTGAAAATTTTTCAAAGAAGAAAACCCAATGCCACTAAAAATCATTTCAAAAATAGAAACCCAGACCTGATTTCTCAAAGCTGGTAGGTTCTGAAAAGATTTGACCTCAATGTGCAGGCATTTCACTTAGAATTCTGTGGCACTTGACAACTTAAAGGGAAGCTCACAAAAATGGATATTTTTACACTATAGAAAACTACATGAAATGTTTAGAATGATAGCAAAACAATAATGTGTTGGTATTCTTTAAAGAAGAGAGGGGAATATTAATTTCAGAAAGTGGGCCTCAGGTGAGGATAGAAGAAGGGCAAGAAAGGGCATCATGGTCGCAGCCATATCGTGACACAATTTGCTTTTGCATCCAATTGCTGAATAATGAACAGCCAGTGTAAATTTATTTCAATATCTGTTCACTTGAAAACACTTCAGAAACATGGTCCTATTCTTAGAAGATGGAAATAAGCAGAATATTCATAGGCTACATCACCCTTAGACTTAGCAAAGGTTTTCTGTGGCTATCCCCTTCCTTTAATTGGCACAGAAAGGACATCAATTCTGTCATTTCATATGAGCTGAACTGATCTACTCTCATCATCTTTCAGTTGGTTGTATTGATGTGGTACAGAGATATCTTCAAGCCTTCCTGAAAATGCTGTGCAGTAGGCATTGTTCAGCTCACACACACCAGATCATATTTCTCTACCCAGATTTTGGCACCGAAAGTAGTCAGTAGTACTCAGAGATGATACTTAGGTTCTAAGAGATGAAATGCAAGAATAGTCAATGTTAAAGTATCTATAACAGCAGGAGTTACCTATACAAGCCCTGCACAACTTCAAATCCATTCAAAATTCCAGAAGAGAGTGGGAAGGGGCTTCTGAGACCCCATCCCTAGGTGAGAAGCTATTAGCAGTTGGCAGCTGCTGGGGGAGAAAGAGTGACTTCTCCTGAGGACTGTGTCCCCTGGGAAGTTCCCCACGCTACACTAGATAACCCCATGTTTGTATACATTTGAATGGCCTCAACGGGTTAAGAAAATAAGAAAGTATTAAAAACTATAAAAGGAGGCTATAAAGTTGAGAAAGATGCAATGGTGGGTCCTGGGGAAAGTTGGTGGTGGGAGAGTGAGGGATGGATATGACCAAGACACATTGTATACATCTATTGAATGTTCAAAGAAAAATACGTATTACATATGATATGAATATATAACTATATAATTATAGTAAATACCTATGACTTGCTTAACATTTTTCATGGAAGATACCACTACTTATTTCAGACTATTTTCAAAGCTTTAGCTCCTGATCAAATTATACCGTATCTGTTTAAATAACATTAGCTATAACAAGAACTATGTCTATTAAATAATATTGACAACCCTATCTCTATTAAACAACATTGACAATCCTATCTCTATCACATTTAGAAGACGTTAGGAGCTGGTAAGATAGCTCAGTGAGTAAAGGGCTTGTCACATGAAGATGAGAACCTGAAGTTAGATATACAGCACCCACAGAAAAGCCAGGTAGGGATGAACATATCTAGAACACCAACACTGAAGGAGCAGAGATGAGAAGTAAACCTGGGGTTTGCTGGCCAGCCAGTCTACTCAACTGTGGAACTGCATTTTCACTAAATAGGGAACATATTTTAAAAGTGAAGGTGGACAGTAATTGATTGAGAAAGATACCAATGCCAACCTCTGTCCTGCATGCACACACGCACACATGCACGCACACACACACACACACACACACACACCCCTACAATGACAAGTCCACATACACAGAAGACTAATTTTAAGCACATAATCATGTTTAAGCAGCCTTCTGGAATCCACTGAAGATACTTTAATGCCACCCCCCTGGCTATCTAATGAAGACCACTACTCTCTGTTGGAAAAAATAGTTCTCTTTTTGAGGTAACAAATTTTGGCTAATGGAACCGGTGTTGAGCTGCATGCTAGATAGCTACGCTCTACAACATATATACAATCAATTGAACATCAGCTAAACGTCACAAGCAAGGTGCCAGAAACTTGGTAGCCACACTCATGTTTAAAATGGCACTTGAAGCTGGTCTCTCACCAATGCTAAGGTCTGCATAGGAAACTTCAGACTGGAGCTCAGGCACCCGTGGTTCTAAAACAGTGTGGCATGTGCCCTTAGGTGCCAGATTCTCATTCTAATTCACACAATAAATCACTTTGGAGCAAAGTTTTCATTCCTTCTTATAACTGCAGATTCATGCATTAGCTTTGCTATTAGAACACACACTGGATATGTTTGCTGGGTGAAGTGAAACTGAGCAGCATAATCCTTCAATATTGGGCACAGATACAAGCACAGCCAACTGAGGTTCTTACTAATAAAACATGTCACTTTAACACATATTTATTAGCTTAATTAACATTTAGACGACTAAGCAAAAAAACTTTATACTACCACCTGTATACTAAGAGACTTTGAGAATGTTAGCATTTCCTTTCTACTATATGAACAAGTGAGCTTTTTTGACATCTCTAAACATTTCATCGGTGATTTACAATGATAAGCTTCTACAATGAGATTTTAAGTCTCCGAACATCAGTTCAACCCAAAATTGCATTGAGGAATCTCAGTGGGAGCTGCTTAATGAGTTAATCAGTACTCACTCTTGCAGTAGAGCTGAACCCATCAGTCTTGGGGATAAACAGCAGATGCTTGTCCTTCTGCTTTCCGAGTGTCTTTCCTGAATCCCTATCCTCTGTTTCACTATACATCCAGTCGGGACAACTTTCTGAGCAGTAGTTAAATAAATGTAGCCAATCATTTTTTGGAAAACTAGCAAATGAGTTAGTCCATTCCTTATCTCCCAAAATGCAAGATTTTCTCTGAAAGATTTATATTGTCTGTGTAGATGATTTTGACCAATTAGGGTGACTTGGGGTTAGGGTTGGTCCCAAAGCTGCAGCTACTACTGATAATGGGATATAAGTCAAGAATATCGAAATTCCAGACTGGGATGCTGGCAATCCAGCGCTTTTGAAACATACAACGAAAAATGAAATTGAGATGGCCGATAAGAAGTATGTACTCATAAAAAAGTGAAAATTCCTAATTTTATTTGCCATTTTCACAGCCTCAAGGCATATACATATAAGGGATACTTATAAATACATGGGCTGTTTTTCAAAGGATAAAATACAAACACAAATAATAGAAGGCCACCAAACAGTCAGTTAACTGAAAATTGCTGATAATGAAAATATAAGATTCTAAGTATAAATCACTAAAAATACAAATCACAGAAAGTTCACAAAATTCTGTAACTTAAAGGAGTATCACTTAGAGCTGGACAGTCATAAACTGAGTGACTTTGTGGTAAAGCACTGAGAAGAAGGTGGACGATTACCCTTGATTTAGTAGCAACTTTACAAGATGAGAACTTACAAAGACTCACCAGTGATCTCAAACCCAGGGCTCTGAAAGCGAATATCCTGCTAAGCAAACAGGAAGATCAGCTTTTTAAGGAAGAATTTACATAATCTAGTCATTATCGTCATTGTATGTTTGATTTCAAGGTTCAGGAGAAGAGTCTTGAAATACTTTTAAAAAAATGATCAAACAATTCACACCCAAAAAAAGTAAAACCTTCTAATATGGCACCAGAATCAAAAAACAAAATAAAACAAAACAAACAAAAAACATGGATCCTCTCAAGATATGAAATAGCTTTGCCCTTTGTCCTTCAGGGTGTCTAAGTTCTTTCTCCCTTTAGGGTAATTACAGTAGCTAAAACTATTGCTCCATTCTTTTTATTTTCATTTTACATTCCAACCACCATTCTCCCTCCCATTCCTCCTCCCCTCTCGCTTCCCCCCAGCCACCTCCCCATTCCATTCCTCCCAAGGGTAAGGGCTCCATGGGGTATCAAAAAAGTCTGTATTGCTCTATTCTTTATGCTCAGAGTATATTAAGTTCATCATAACTAAAACTATCATTTCACTATTAATTGAACTCATAAATAATTATTAAAGAATTCAATTTAAAATACTTATTTAACAAGTGTGTTTGTTGCATGATTAGGTAAGAAGGATTAGGTAATGAAAAATTATGCTACGTATCACATCTTAAAACTTTTGAATATTTGTAATATTAAGATACGCTGAGGAAATGGTGAAATATATATATACATACATATTTATTACATGTATTTCCAAAACACCTATATGTGAGACACCATGTTGTCAGAGAGCATGGATAAACAAGAGGACTTGGGGTGCTTTACCCTTCATATAATTAGCCTCCAAAAGCAAAAATGAGGAGTTAAATAAGAACTCAAAATATAAGAAGAAAAGCATGAGGCAGCGAAATACTCCATGAATTTACACACTTGCTACCAAGCCTGTTGACCTGGGTTCAATCCTTGGGTCCCATGTAGTGCTGGGAGAGAATGGACAATCAGCCCTCTGATCCACATACGCATGCTATGGCATGTACATGTGAATAAGCTGCATGCACACATGCGTGTGCGCGTGCACACACACTAAATAAATAAGTAAATGTAAAAAGTTAAAAGAAGAGGAGTGGAAAGAATGCACTACCTGGGTGGTGAACACCATCACCTAAGCAAGCTTTAGCCCTGGTTATAAATTATTATCACATAGTCAAGTAAATAAACCATTAGACACGGGACGTTTGGTAGAGTGTTAACTAGTCACAGATAAAATGTTAAAATTCTGAAGAAAATGTGTTAAGAGAAAGACTTGGGTGTGTAAGGAAAATCTCCCCAGTCCAAAACCCACAGCACTTCTCGAACGTAAGAGTGCCGCGCTGCCAACACTTGACTGTTTGCAAACAAACAGCTCACAATTATTAGTCATGTTTGCCCATGCTGAACACTTCTGTCCTTGAAAAATTTAACACCTGCAGAGAGAGTACAGAAGAGAGATGGGGGAGAGGGAGAGAGGGGGGGAGGAAAAGAGGGAGAAATACCACTCTCTGGGCCTCTTCAAACTATAATTTCAGTTCAGATGTTTCAAAACATCTCTAATTACACGTGTAGGTTCCTCTGGATCCTATTAACCCAAGATATAGCAACCAAGCATCCTGTGGTTTGATCAACAAAGCCAATAACTTAGGGAGCGTGAGTGTGTGCTCTGATTTTTATATTGGACCATATCATCTACACTTCAAATTACCAGGAAGCAGAGTGCTGCAGGTGGGTGTTCTCAAGGACTCAGCGAGCTGTGTTCTCTCTCCAGTGGCGGCTGTCTGCACAATGCTCTGGCTCAGTCAGTCTCTACAGATGGTACCAGGGAGTCTGGTGTGAACATACATAGAAGCAGACAATGGCTGTGACACTGGTTGAAAAGTTCAAGCGAAAATTTTTCATTTGCTATATAAAAATTCTTCATGCTGTCAAACTTGATTTGAAGCTTGAAAGAAATTGGTCATGAGCTCTTTGTCTGCAAAATGACTTCATTGATCATGCTTTTAGGAGAAAGAAATTACTTCTGCCAACATAGTTGGATATGTTTTCTCCTATTGAAGAATCGAGGATAGCACAGGATAGTTTTGAAGTAATGGAGCACATCAATAATGTGCAAAGTATTACCTTTCTGTATATGTATGTATGTATGTATGTATAATATGTACGTGTATACATATATATGTGTGTTGTTAGTTGTATATATAATTATCTTGTGTGTTGTATATAACATACATATACGTTTATTGTATACGCATATATATGGATGGGACTAAAACTAGATCAATGGATATTGTAGTAGGTGATTAAGGGGAATAACAGAAATTAAGATCTGTAAATTGGGCATAAAATTGATGATAAGGGAGGCTGGGCTTTTCAAGGGTATACAATATTTCTACACAAAACATAATATCTAAACAAAACTCCATATTTGATTTATCTAATTCTGTATCTTGAACAGGAAGGAAAGGCATTTAAAGGGGACGTATTCTATTAGCCCCTTGCTCCTAATTTTCTTTAAATAAACTGTGACCAAGATGTCTTACTGAAGTGAGGTACTTGTCTTGTTGTTATCATCACCTACATTTGGCAAAATAGATGTCTAAATCAGTTCCAATTGCCCATTTATACTCAGGGAGACTTTGTAAGTATGCTATCCAGTTTGTGCACTCTTTCCAGAATTGTATTCATTAGACATTGTGGCATTGTCACGAACTATATTGACACATAAAGACTGCCTGGTACTTAAGGCCAAAAGCTACATGGCTCCAGCAATTCAGCATCATTCTCTGGAGCCTACATAGTAAGCTTCTTAAGAGTATAAAAAACAAAAGCCTCACTCTTAGCAATGCTTCAAAAATCACCTGGAGATAGATGTGTATGTATGCATGTATGTATGTATGTATGTATGTATGTATGTACGTATGTATGTATGTATGTATATCCCAACTAAAAGCACAGAGCTGACATTTTAGGTGGAATAACAACCATCATGGTATAAGGCTTTTAAAATAAAAGGACCCACAAAGGTCTAGTTCGTCCTTCAAACCAAAAGGAAAAATAATATATTCTTTGGTCTGAGCTATCTCTAAAATTGTATTAAGGTTTCTAATAAATATATGAACACTTTAAGCTTTCTTCCCTTGATGGTTTTCACAGGATGGCACTGGAATAGGCAGATGGCACTGCTGTTAGAATGCCTGCTGCACGAACTGGAGGACCTGAGTTTGGATCCAGGCACACCTGTGGAGCTAGGCAAGGTGCCTGCGCATCTGTAACCCCACTGCTGGAGAAGAGCAAGTTATCAAGAACGGCTGTCTGGGTTCAACGAGAGATCTGCAATCAAAAGCTAAGGTGGAGAGCAGTGGATGAGGGAAGACACCCAGACTCTTTACCTCATCACACGTATATGCATGCACACATGCACACCAGTGCAAGCACACACACACACACACACACGGAAGTATACATACATAATTAAACAAACAAATAAATAGTACGGCCTGTTACTTCTCAATGAAGAGTCTGAGGATCAGGAAGTAACCCTGGGCTATTTTATTTAATTTTTTGCCCCATTGAACCAAGAATATAAGAAACCTTCTTCTTTGGAGAATGAAACAAACTTTAATTTGCTCCCTAACCTTAGCAGTTACAACCACAAAGATGGAAACACTACACGTAAGAGGTGCTTATGATGCTGGAGCTTGTGGAGGAAGCATACAAGGAAAAAGAAATTCGTGCAGAAACGAAGGGTAACATCCACTACCATTGGGATTGTAGCTTTATAGTAAGGTCTAGCCTTGCCCTGTTATTCTTGGCAGGAAAAGAGTTCAAAATCTTTGAGTCTCATAAGGATGCTTTCTGTGAAATTCTAACCACCCAGCATACAGCTGAACAGGCTCTGGAAGGAGATGATATCTTCATGTTCAGTACAGCAAACTGTATTTCTAACTTTCTGTGGTATTAAATTCAAAAGCAGTCTCTCTCTCTCTCTCTCTCTCTCTCTCTCTCTCTCTCTCTCTCTCTCTCTCACACACACACACACACACACACACACACACACACACACACACACACCTATAAGAGACATCCTTGCAGAATTATAAGGATCCCCTCAGAGAAGTATATTAGATTCTCAGTTAGAGAAATGGAGGAATAAGATATTAAAAAGCCAGGGCATGTGTATATCTTGACCCATAAAATAATGTCATAATTGTTTGTAGACTTCCTAAATTTACCAAACGTCTTGTTACTCATCTTCAGAATCTGTTTATGTCTGTGTCCCTTTTCTCAAAGACCAATTTTAATGTTTTTACACTCGAGACCTCAATCCAATTAGAGAATAACAAAAATATCTCCACTTACCTAAACAGAACTTAAGAATTTCTTTGTCATGGAAACATAGCATTTGGGAGAAGTCAACAACACTTACAGACACATTTATCCTGAAGCATCGATTCTAAGAGGCCCTCGTAGGTGATAACACTTTATAACATTAGCATCTGGGGCCACATCAGCAGCAGACATCATGGATTAGAGGTGGCGGGGTACACAGGAGTTCTTATAAAAAGAGGACTTTTGTCTGGAGTTTTGGCACCTTCTTCTAGGTGATACAAGTTGGGTACCCATGAGAATTCAAAAGTAAGATCTAGAGGAAAATGAGATGGCAGAAACAGGCTCCATTCAACATCTATTAATGAAGAACGTGCCAGCTGCCAGCACTGTTCCAGGCAATGAAGGCACAACACTGAACAAAACAGATGGAAGCTGGAGCAGAACAGGACATGGGGGCCCAAAAGAAAACCCAGAGGATGCTCTTGGGAGACTCAGGAGGCAGGGTATCATAATGTCAGGAGTGGCAGGACCAAGAGGCAGCAAGCGAAGTGAGAGACAGGAACAGGTGAAGCTACTCAGACACAGAGGGGAGGTTGCACAGACATCCAGAATCTACTGCACAGACCATCGGACAGGGTAGGGCTGAAGGCAGGGATGCTAGCTGAACCTTGGTACTTTTCCTCTCTGGTTCTCTTTTGCTATTACCATAAAACTTTACTATTATTAATTACACATGCTAATGAGTCCTTATGACCTTTCTGCATGTTCCTATGTGGTGACTTTATTGATTCTGCCCTCCCTACTTGCCCTTTCTGCCTTCCCACTCCTTTCCTCCTCCCCTCCTGGCCTAATTTTCCTTCCCCAATAGTCCTTCCTCTACTTTTAGATCATATTTTTGCTTGTGTGTTTGTTTTCAGCTTTGAGATATAAAAAAAGACATGCAATGCACGTCTTGCTGTGTCTTGGTTATTTTGCTTAAGGTGACGATGTCCAGTTCTATTCATTTCTTTCAAGTAAAAAGAAATTGGCATTCTTCTTTATGACTGAGTGATTCTCTCTCTCTCTCTCTCTCTCTCTCTCTCTCTCTCTCTCTCTCTCTCTCTCTGTGTGTGTGTGTGTGTGTGTGTGTGTGTGTGTGTGTGTATTCAGCTCCCTCATGTTGATCTTCTCCCTGTTTAGAGGCATCACCATTCAATTAACATAAATTTCTTCTTACAGAAGGTTATGCTATGTTTGAATCATAGCATAGTAAAACTGAGTATTCAAATGGCATCCCTTATAACACATGGAAATTGAGGTTGGCTGCCAATGATTTCCCATGTATTAACATTCAACCAACTCTCAACAGCCTTTGTATGGCTGATGTATTAGAAGCAAAATGCTAATTCTCCACTCGTACTTTCTTTGTGTGACATAGTTTCTTCCATCCACAGCCTTCACTAAATGAATTCACCTTTGACCCTCATTAAATGCTCTGAAATTAAACTCACCAAGCTCAATAAACTTTCCGGATGTTTCAAAAGATAACTCTTACTAATTTAATTTCTAGAGCGCTGTATGAATGCATTGCTCTCTCCCTCACAGCTGGGAATTTGTAGATAGCCAGGCCTATAATCTTCTCTAATGATAACTTCAAAATAAAGCCAAAGAGACCTTAAATTCATAACACTGAACCTAATAATGGAAAGGAACTTGACATTTAGCCTTTCTTTGGTTTTAGACTCTGTTAATAAAATTATAAATAATACATAATTCCAATATGCTCAATTAGTCCTAAATAAGGCCTTGAAGCTTTGAGAATGTGAGACAGGAAGATACTTTTCTATTTTTGAAATGTTTTAGTGCATCACGTTTACTATAAATATCCCTTGGATATACTTTATTCAGTCTCCTAGGAAATTACAGAAGGATCGTAATAACCATATGGCCTGTAATTTTAAACCTTCAGCTACTAATACAGACCTAGAAACCTATCAGCCGAAAACAACTCAATCGGTGCCCTAGAGATGGCTCAGGAGGTAAAGGGTGCATGCCACTAAGAGCAACACCCTGAGTGTGATCCACAAGACCCACATAGTGGAAAAAGATGACTACTGTAAACTGCCTGACCTCCATGGCCGTAACACGGTATGTTGTGCATGTGTGCATGTGTGCGCGCACACCCCCCAACATACTACATTTAAGTTACATAAAAAATAACTCACTCAGTCTCATGACTTTAATAAAACAAGTAACTTCTTTAATAAAAATGGGGCAAAGAACTGAAATTTACCATGTATATTATTTAAGTGAGCCTTCTTACTGTAGAAATGTTATGATTTGGATTTGAAATGCTTTCAGATGGTTTATATACTGGGAGACTGTTCTTCAGGTAGTACTATTTGGGAGCTTTTGCAAACTTTTAAGAGATTAGTCCTAGATGGTAACCTCCTGTCTTCTCTTTGCCTCTTTGTCTTCATATTCTCTCTCTCTCTCTCTCTCTCTCTCTCTCTCTCTCTCTCTCTCTCTCTCTCTCTTTCTTCTTTTTCTCTCCTCCTTCTTTTCCTCCCCCTTCTTCTTCTTATGTCCCTCTCTCCTTCCCCCTCCCTCATCACCATGATATAAAAAATATCCATAAGCATATGCCCCTATCACCATAATGTTCTAACTGAGTAGATGTGGCCAAGCAACCACAAATTGAAACCATCGGGGGGGGAGCATTTCTCTCCTTAATTTTAATTTAAAATGCTTTGATCACAGCAACAAGAAAGCTAACTAACAATATAATTAAAAGACAGTGAAAGTGAAGAGAACCAGCAGAAACACACCTTTTCTCATTTAAAAGAAAAGCAAACTCATAGGAGACACCTTGTAAAGGTTCATTGACATTACTAAGCAACATTTTCTTAGGCATGGGAAGTCTACTTTTTGAAATCTCTTCCTGTAAATACTAGATAATAATCCTAACTGTATTTGCACATATTTTAAATTGATCCTTGTAAGAAGAAAATTAACACTTGAGGCCCAAGCCATAAACACAGTAATAATAATAACAATAACAATACACTTTTCAAATCCTAAATTCTTCCAAGAAACAAAAATATTGAAAATCTCCATTGTGTCTTCAAGTCAACAAGCAGCATATATGTCCACAATGAGCTCGTAGAACCAGTTCCAAGAACCTTGCTCTTCCTTACAATAATCTCTTAGTGCAGAAGGAAAATGGTGGGGAGCTTCAAGCAAATCCTCTTTCCAAACCTCAACTGCCAATGAACCACAAAGTGCTGGAGCTGTGCATCAATCAGATCTGCTGTCATTTGCATAAGCCCAGCTATGTGAACACAATGGGGCAAAGCACAGAGTGCACATATGAAAATGCCTCCGGGGTAAAGAGCGCAAGATGGAGGTCTACTCCATTCTTCATTTCACAATGTCAGAGAACATTTGAAATTAGGGAAAAGAACTTTCCATCCATACGACTCTTTTCTAGAAATGATCCTGAAAGAAAAGGTAGATTAATCCATACATTTTTAATATTTTGTAGAAGTATGTGTGTGTGTGTGTGTGTGTGCTCATGTGCACACGCTTGCACAGGCTGCTGGGGATTGAACCCAGGGCTTTGTACATGCTAGGCAAGCATTCTACCATTAAGGGTCCTACTACTTGGAGGAAGCTCTCCAGAGTTCCGTGTTACAGTCAGAGTAGCTGCGCTGCCCATCTATCAACAGAGTGTGCGCCAAAAATTGCTGTTTAATATAGAGTCTGGATGGAATCCCTGGGATGATGTTGTTTTTTATGCAGTCATTCTGGTCATAATTTAATGTTTATACAAATAAAAAATCTCTATGAGTGTCTAGGAAGCATTCTGGTGAACCTTTTTGGTTCCCACAGCTATAATGAAGACTCTCAATGAAAAACATATAAATTATTGAAGATTGTATATGTGTATGTAATACCATCTATATTCAAGTTCTGCACCCAACCAGTACCCTGTCTCCCTTCTAAAGAAAAGAGTTATTGAAAGGGAAGAACACGTTGCTCTTCAGAAATTGAGCAAGGTGACAAATAGTCACTGTGAGGGGGCAGGGAACCTTGGCACACATTTGTTCTTTATGATGGTGCCCCCCCCTTCTCCATCAGCACCATGTTTCAACTTCTGACTAATGCTTTAATGACATCAAAATAAGCTGAACATAACTAAAGAAAATGCACGAGTCTTTTAAACAAGCAGAGTGGAAATAAATAGAAGCAATATTAACATGCCTTTGGCCATAGGCTGCAAATGAGGAGTGAGAGAGGTCTAATATGGAGTCCTTTAATTACTATCCTAAGCTAATTCATGTTTATTTCTAAGCTATTTTTAAGATAAGATACTGTTAGGCAAGAAAAAAAAGGTTTTTACTTGTGGGAAATATATTTCTAGACAAACCAAGTGAAAATAGTAAGACTGAAAATTAACAAGGGTGTTCAGCGCATAACGAAAGAAGAGGCTTTTTATCTGAAAGATGTTGGGATACTGAGAAAGAACAAGATGGATAAAAAGAGAGGTAGTGTAGTGTGTGTCTTCTTTCTGCCATGGCCCTATAGGACACAGCACAAGACAAAAGAATCAAATGTATAATGGCTTCTCCTACGCGATGTGAATATTATAGGAGCCAACGGAAAGGGTATAGTTAGGTAGACATGTAGCAAATGAGAATTGGAAACACATTATTCTTACTGCATTCCCAAAGGCATGAAATATAGTACTTTTTTTATTCCTCACTGTTTATTTATCTATCCTCCTACACACCACGTCCAGTGCCAAACTGGCTTAGTAATTAAAATTTCCAGTCGAGTCCGTCTCACACCAGTGAAGCATGGCGAATCAGTACCAGCCACAGCCGAGGAACCTCCAAATGTTTTCATTTGGATGCTAAATTCTCTCATTTAATGAAAACTCATGAGTATAATCGGATGTGAAACTGATGAGACAGAACGTATTTATTAAGCACCTGCTCAGTACATGACATGGTCCCACATTATAGATTAATGAAGAGTAAACAGCACCAGGGGCTTGGTCTTAGGAACCTATGAATACTTTAGGCAACACAGTAAAATTATAAATATTCAAAGTCTAAGATTATATTTCCAAAAGCAAAGGATGAGCTGTCACCGTGGCTGTATTTTGCTCTCCATGATGTCTAATTCATAGGACTAAAAACTACATAGAATGAAGTAAACGGCATGAAAGTTCAAAACTGAATCAATGGACCTTATTTTACACCTGTATTGCTCTGGGACAGAATAGAGATAACTATCAATAGGAGATTTTGTTGAGCATAGCCACTAAAGCATGTAGGAAAACCATGACAGCAATGTTCGTGAAGACTGTGACTTCATATATAGCACAGGAGAACAAGAGAAAAGAAGAAGACTCAAAGGAAGAAATAAAAGCACAAAATGAGATTATGGATATGGATTTAAATGTATCAGAAATAAAACTAATATGAATAGATGATTAAAGCCTTTGGTTTAAGATCAAAGGCTGATAATGTAAATTTAAATATTTATATAATTTGAATTTGCTATATGTAAACTATGCACTTCTTACCAGTGATAGAATGAATACATAAACTTTAAAAGTTAACAACCAAAAATACTGATATGTGGGTAAATACTAAACTAATAAAACTGGTACTCAGGACAGACGAAGCAAACCTTTGTCTACAAATCAGGCCTCCAACTTTAAGCATTGCTAGAGATAAGTGTAACTGTTTCAAGTAATATAAAAATATGAAATTATGGGTAGCCATATTAAAATTATTTCCAGAGAGATTATATTATTTTCAGAGATACAAAAATACCACACACACACACACACACACATATACCTATCATATCTTAATCCATCCCTGGTTTCCATTTTTACAACCAAATCTCAGGGTAAAACAAACAAACGTTCATTATAGGAATAAAATTCCTCAACGCAAGGAAGGAGGAGAACAAGCCATCCTGCCTGTGCAGAAACAAAGGTGCCATCATCCTTCCCTGATGCCAGGGAAAGATATGGACTGGAGAAGCAGACAGCTAACACAAACACAGAGGAAGAGCTTAGTGTCATCAGTTGTATTACTCCATGTCTCTCAACATGGAGTCAAGAACAGTGTTGTCTGTTCAAGCTACACTCTCATTTTACCATTATCTTATCTTGGATAGGATGCTGACAGTCATAAAGAAAGCTCATAAAAATTCATCTGGAAGGGTCAGGGAAGGTGTCAGGGCTTCTGCGAAAATTTCTTTACTGTGACAAACTGGACTGCTTCATTCATGAAATCATAAGGGAAAAAAACAGAACGAATCAATGATCACAGAGAATAAGATGACTGGCCCTGCTTTTGGAATCATCAAAGTCACAGTGAACGCGTGAGTGTTGGTGTTATTATGCCTTCAATACAAAATGATTAAATTTTATGCAAATAATGTCATTGTACAACAGACTAAATTGTTATATTTTCAGAAAATATTAATTATTGTAGAGCATTTCTTTTTTTTTCAATTATTATTTCTTCAACTTTATTGTTGTTTTACAAAGCTGTTTCAGTCAATTTGCATTTTCAAATGAATTTTAGAATCATCCTCTCAGTTTTTATGAAAACAAAAAAAAAATGTAGAGCATTTCTTAAATAAAAAGCCACACACCTAAATTGGTTTCACAATAAATTGGAACATAAAATACAGTTAAAAGAATGTGATTAATTTATAAAATTTTGGTATTTTATTTTAAAAACTATATTCCAAGCCTGGGAAGCTACTTAAGGTTTAAGAGGATAAGCTTTATGCAGAGGACCCTGGATTAATTCCCAGCACCCACACAGCAGCTCATGTGGGGTATCTCAACCATCCCTGTCTCTAAGTCAGTTTCAGAGAACCTGATACCCTCTTCTGGCCTCCTTGGGCAGAAGACATGCATGTGGCGTACATACACACCTGGAGGCAAACACTATGCACATGAAATAAAATAGACGAATCTTTTAACATCCCCAGACCATTCCTGATGGCTTTGTCACAACTGTAGTCCACACAAAACCCATAATCTATTTATTACGAGTAAATGGAAGTAAAATATAGTTGTTCCCATGTAAGCATACAATAAATTCAGCCTAACTGACTTCTATCTATCTTAAGAATAAAGTTACTTTTTCCTTTCTCCTTCCGTTATTATAACTGTTTTCCCTCGCTAGCAGTAATCTGCCAATCTTCACGGGCAGAGTCCCCACATTGAATTGAGCTGTTATGAAACGCTTGCGCACTATTTTGACAGAAGCACAAGCAGATGAAATGCAGAGTCGGTCTAGCTAATGAGATATTTTCATTCTTCTCATCCAACTGGAACACAGAAGCATCCCAGCATCTGCTCCACCTGGCTCCCCGGGAGACCCAATGGCTTCTGCATAGGAGCACCTGCCTCTCATGCAGGCAGCAAATTCGTGTCACCTGTCCCTCATTCCCAATGACATATGCATATTTTCATAGAAGAAGGACCTCATCAAATCTACAAACAACATTTTTAATGAAATTTTATTATTTTATTCAAGACAATTTACTGAGGGTTAATTGGCTGCTAAAGATATCCCCCAAGAGTGGAGTTAGATACAACAGAACCGAATCTGAACTGGAATTCACATCTCAATTCATTTTCCCTCTCTCAAGCCAAATGAAGGGCATGTGTTTGAAACAGGATGAGGCCCAAGTTCTTGAAACCCCAGAACCCATTCTACTAACTGGCTAGCTTGCTCAAGCTTTGTATATGAGATTCAAAAGAAAGTTTGGTGCAAATAGGACTAATATCATAAAGGACAAAGCGAGGATTTCTATTTGTCAAGCTCAAATTTGAGCTCACCATTGATCTAAACACAGCTCTAAATGCCAGTTTGTTTTTTGTGTATATCTTACAGAATTAGCTAGAGGGAGCCTTAAGAAGTCAACAAGGCAATCGCTCCAAGTTCGGGTGGCATTGGTCTTATACTAGGCTATGATGAATGCTATCTTCTTTGTAATGCGGCCTGAACAAGCAGTCTCTGTAGCCACTTTCCTCTCTGTGCTGCCTTCTAATCTCCTCCCCAGTCCACTGGACCCTCTGGAATAAATACTGCTTTATTTATGTTGAGCTTAAAAGGAAAAGGGAAGCCCCTGGCAATCTGCATGGGGACTACTGAAAACTATTAGCACAGAATAAAGTGCCCTCAGAAGAATAGACTTGTGTTTATTTACAATAAGAGTCAGCATCATCCTCCACTTAATTCCATAGAATGATTATATGGTAATGGCTTGAGTTCATCTTATTTTCTCTCCTTTGCTAAAATCTCCTTTCTTCTCTTCTATTACACTGGGAAGGAGGAGGGAGAGTGTGACAATTAAGAAAGCATCTTGGACTTTCAAAGGTTAGAAAATTACTCTGTCGATTGTGTTCAACCGCTGTGACAATCTCTGGCCCGTCCCCTGCTTTTTCGTGAGTGAGTCCCAGCTTCCAACTCCGCGAACCTGCTGCCAATGGAGGGGAAGTAAGGGGAGTGATAAGGCAGCCTTCCAGGGAGAGGTAACAATGTCTAGTTCTCAGAGCTTTGATCACTTTGGCTCGCTAAATCAAAAGGACCCACAGAGTGCCTTTAAATAGGCTTTCAAGGACATGATAAAAGGGATACACCCCCAGGAACAGTGATCAAAACTCTAAGCTGATACTGGGACTGGAACCAGGCCCACTCACATCCGGCTAGTGCTCAGAGTATCACAGATCTGCCTCTCCCCAACATCCTCTCTCTCCCTTGTTGGGAAAATTGCCTATCTTCAACAAAAAACCCTTTCAACGACTACAGTTTTACTCAGCCTCATAAGGCTATTGATTGTTGCAGTGGTTTTCTTTCGTCATTTTGTATTTTAATATCAAGGGTACATTCATTCATTCATTCATTCATTGGCTGCTTCATTTATTGAGAGTCTCCTAAATGCCAAGCATATGTTGCCTGTATTTGGTGGAGTTTGCAGTCTATCTCACTGGGGAATATGACATAGGCGTTCCCTTGAGTAACACCACATATGAAATGGGACATCTCAGATAGTGACTGGGCTAAAGCAGAAAGGAAACAAACAAGTTCCTCTAAGAAAGCCCTTCTCTTATCTTTTGCACAAAGCTCTCTTTCATTTGGCCCAACACTGTTCAAATTTGCTGTTGAGGATAAGAATAATCCATCTTCCTGTAAAGAAAATAACCGGAGGATGAATAGTGGACATAAAACTCAACCATCCCTCAGCTGAACAAAGAGAACACAAAGGGTTTATCACCTTTGCTTTAAGATTGACATTTAATTTCATAAATGTTAAGTGAATGGACTTTCACTCGCATAAAAGAGCCACATGAGGTCCCACTGTCTGCAGCATGCCAGCCGTGAGATGGGCTGACTTGTTTGTTTTGTAAGAAGGTGGGTTTTTTCCATCCTTGTCTCATTTTATGGGGACATCAACAATGTGTCTCATTCTACATCTCCTGTAAGCTAACACATACTTGCAACTGCTGTTTAATGGATTTAAGATGAACTCAGGGGGCTGAAGAGATGACTTCATGGTGAAGAGCACCTTGTCTGTCCCCTTGAAGAGGACATGGGTTTAGTTCCCACCACTCACATCCTGGCTCATAACTATCCATAACTGCCGTTCCAGGGAACACGATGTCTTCTTCCCCCCTCCCTGGGCATCAGGTACATATGTGGTGCATATACGTACACTCAAGAATATATATATTGAAATAAAATAATTTAACTTTAAAAATAAGCTCAATATCTAATCCACTTAAAGCACTCTCAAACACTTTGCCCATAGCATCTAATTTATAAAAATTGTTTCATTCTGTAAACTTTACACTGTCACCTCTTTATTTCTTGGATCCTTTTGTAAAAGACAGGATCCATCTTCAAGCCATATTTGTAACTTTATAATCCTAAATCCTCCAGGTGCTTAAACTGTGACTTTCTACAAGTCCCACACTCTCACCATCTCTCTAGACAAAAGCTCTTCTCTCTTTTACTAGGTCTGATGCCACCATATTTTTCTATGTCTTTGGGAACTCTTCTTGGTCTGCTCTGTCCTGTCGCTGTCTGTGTCTCAGGGAGCTGCTGAGGTCTCTTGGCTTGCTCTCTTGGTCCACTCTCTTGGTTTGCTCTCCATATTTTTCTAACATAAACTACTCAGGCTGGGTGTGGGATCTCAGGGAAGAGAGACAGATTTGTCAGGCATCGTAGCAAAAAAAAAATATCTTGTTTACTTAGAATATTTTAGTCTCTGTGGAAACATAAAGCTTGGTCCAGTCATAGCCTGAATGTTTCAGAAGGAATTACAAGCAAGCGGCAAAGATCTTGTCCATTCCCCCTCCCCCGTTTATGAGGCCTGTCACTCTATCTGAGAAGGAAATGAAATGTCTGTTATGATTTGTCTTCATGCTGCTGCTAGTTTAGTGTGCGTTTTTACTCTCTCCAGCCTGATGGTGGACTGCAGGAAAGAACAACCGCTAACAATGAGAATAGCAAGACCTGAAATCCAAGATCAGCATTCAGCACAGGAATCCAAGCATTCATGCACACCCACGACTCTGGGAGGCAACAGTCAAGCACCTAGACAGAGTCTGAGCAACAAGAAAATACAAGAAGGTTCTCCAAAAAAGTGGCACTATTTTTTATGTTCCTTTCCCATTTGGGCATTTCCTATGAAGCCAGGAGCAGCTATCGGTCGATAGCAGATCAGGGTCGATGACACAGAATAGCCAGTGTGTGAGCCCAAAGCAGTACTACCAACAGCCCATGCCTTATGAAAGAATAAAAACTTCAGAGAGGTGATTTCCTTTAAATTTTAAAAACAATAGAATATTTATTGAATAGCTTGCCTTTCATTTCAAGCAGTTAGAATGCCCAGGTAAGAACAGTTAGGAACCCTGGACCTTACTGTTGTTAAAGGAGAGCAAAGATTTTCCTAGCTCGCGCTCTCTCTCTCTCTCTCTCTCTCTCTCTCTCTCTCTCTCTCTCTCTCTCTCTCTCTGTGTGTGTGTGTGTGTGTGTGTGTGTGTGTGTGTGTTGTCTAGGAAAGTAAATAACTCTAATAACAGAAGGAATAATGTTGAGACTTTTTTCAGCAATTTTTCTTTGTCTATAGAATCAACAAAACTTTTCAATTAATTAAGAAACATTATACCTAAGAATTTTCTGGCAGCTTTCAATCAGCTAGGTGAGATCATTCAGTCTGTGAAGGAATACTTGCTCTCTTGTTCTGTTGCCTGAGTAGTGACCTGTCTTGAATCCCAGCACTCTGCTGCAGAGGCAAGCAGCTTTCTGTGCGACAGAGGAAAGCCTGAACTGCCTACTGAGTTACCCACATTTTCAAAGAACACACTGTGGTGGGGGTGAAGAAACGACTCAATAGTTATGAGCATTTTCTGCTCTTATGGAGGACCTACGTTTGATTCCCAGCACATACAACGTGTCTTAAAACCATCCCTAGCTCCATTTCCAAGAAATCCACTGTCCTCTTCTTGTATCCGAAGATACCAGGCCCTTATGTGATACAAAGGCATATTGCAGCCAAAATACATATACACATAGAATAATAAAGTAATAAAAATAATTATCATGCTATGGTCTATTCTTATAATCCTAAACCCTCAGAAATAACAAAATAGTATGTCCCAAACGAAAAAAATCTTAATTTCTTTCATTCCTTATAGGCAATTGGTCAGAGAACCCCCGTTCACTGGAGGTAGATTTCTTCACCCTAGCGCCACCTATTGGCTCTGTTTCTGTCATCATGATGAGCTCTTATGTATATTCCTTGCTGTCTTAGGTTCATGGTACTATCATAAAATATCTGAAACAATTAACGTAAAAAGAAATATTTATTGGAGATTTTAGTACAAGACTAGACACATCCATTGCTTTAAGGCTCAGATGGGTTTACTAAGGGAAGAATGGGGAATACACACTGCAAAGTGAACTGCTCATGTCATGGTCTGGAAGCAAAGAGAAAGAAGTGGCGATGGCTCCCCAAACCTCTTCATACGAACCTACAGATCTTCCCATTAAGATCCATCTGCCAACCTGCTGACACAGGGGGACACCTAACTGTCAAAGCCTATGGTTTTTATCCTCATTCACCTTCCCACCACACAGTATACTAGTTCAGAGTGAACCTGCAAAACCAAGCCATGCTCAGAATGAAACTATCAGTCCCAACTCCTCTGCCATATCCCATTCCCTACCTGCACTGTCCTTTCTATTTCTACTGTACTTAAATATACAATTGTCTTATTTATATTTGCTTTTTTTGTCTTCAGTCATTAGGCTATCAGCTCCAAGAAACAGGAATCATGGAATGTTTTACTCACGTTGTAGCTAAGTTTCTACAATAACATTTAAACCTCTAGACCCTTAGTCTTTTTCAATTAATGTATGACTGAAAATTAAAACACAGGTATACATGAAAAATGCTCATTTGGTTCTCTGTAATAACGTGTTATACATGCACATAAACTTCATAATAGCTATTAAAATGATTTCACCTTTAAAACTTTATCAAATTATTAAGGGTGAAATTGCCTTCTTTGTTAAAGCAGCAAGAAATACCCCACTTTGTTGTGAAACTAAAAACATTTCAATTACATTTGAGAAAGGAAAAATATGTCCATTTTCATAACCACTATGACCTATTTTATTGATTCTCTAGACACCAAAGGCCAATAGCATATATCTCCAGCTCTTTAAAATACCTACAAGGCAGATGTTAATCTTTCATCTGTAATAAGGTATGAAAACCTTGGAAATGTCAATGAATGGTCCAAAGTAACCCAAGCAAGAAGTCTCAAAATGAAATGTCTGTACAAAATGCTAATGCACAGCTAGTTGGTTCTCCTCATTGCCTCAGAATACACAATTAAAACACCATTAAGAAACAGGTTTATTCTGACTGGGGTTTCAGTGTGTGTTGACAGGGAAGGCATGGGAGGGGTCATGGTAGTAAGAGTGTGGGTCAGAAGCTGCTCATATCCTGAATGCTCAGCAGAAAAGCAGAACTGGAAACTGGGTATGTTGAAACCCTCAAAGTTCTACTTCTAGTGGCCTTCCACAGCCAGCAAGTTCCCATGTCCCCAAAGTTAATCAACTTCCCAAAACGCCGCCCACCATCAGCTGGGAACCACATGTTCACACCTATGAACCTGTGAGAAGAATTTTACATTCAGACCATAACAGACACCCATATTTGAACCCCACACTTCAGATCCAAAAGCAACATTATTGCCAAGCATGCCTTCATTCTCCCTATAAGGAGAAACAGCTGCTCAACAGACACAGGAGAACCGAAGGAGGACAGGTCATTTACCGCTGTTAATAATTTTAGCTTTCAAAAACTAAAGCGTGAGTGTGAAGAACAGCACAAGGCAATAGTCAATTTTCCAGCAGTACCAGTGTTAAGTAAGTCAAGTAGAAGAAAAATATATCTGCCAGAATGAAAGCCTACACATTCCCAAGTCCTTTAATTCTCCTTTAGAAGAATAATATTTCATATTCTTACTCCAGCCTACAGAAACAAGTCCAGATATTGACCTGAAGTTGATAATATTTTAAAAAGTGACAATCTAGAAATTAATGTCTTGTTTTTTTCAGCTTTCATTTATATAATATTTTTAGTTTGATCATATACTATTACATTAAAAATAAACATTTACTGGAATTATTATGAAGCTAGTTTCTCTGTTTTTATTATCTATTTTCTACTTCTTTAATTTAGGAGCATTTTAAAATTATATTTAGGCATCTAGCCATATTCTATCTCTAAATGTAGAAATGTTGTATGTAGGAATATCCAAGTGTCCCTTTCAATCTAGCACATAACTTTCAGATAGAGTTGTCATTTGATATCTTATACAATAAATATGTTTGATATATGTATGAATGTTATGTCCCATAAAAACCCAGAAGTCAAAATCCTACCCCTCAACATGTCACACTTAAGAGGGAGGGTATCTTAATGAAGGTTCCCATTGCTGTGACAAAACACCATGACCAAAAGCAACTTGGGGAGGAAATGGCTTATTTCATCATGCAACTAACTCTAAGGTCACATTCCATCACAGAAGGAAGTCATGGCAGCTACCTTGAGGTAATGAAGGAACACTACTTACTGGTTTTCTCCTCATAGCTTGCTCAGCCTGCTTCCTTAGACAAATCAAGACAAGCTGTCAAGAGTCTCCCCTCCCCTCACTGGTATGTTCCCACCAACATCAAGAAAATGCACTATAGACTTTCTTACAGACAGGTCTTACGGAGGCATTTTCTCAATTAAGATTCCACATTCTCAAATACGTCTAGGTTTGTGTAGAGCTGACAAAAACCAACGAGTCCATAGGGCTTTATTGTAAGTGAGGACTTTTGATAGGCGGGGCATAGGAAAGGCAATGACATTTTGTAAGGTGGAGTCTTTGGGAAGGAAAAGCCTTTAGGGCAAAGACCTCAGTGATGTTTTAACCTTACAACAGAGGCAGAATGAGTGCTTTTGTTTCAAACTTGTGCAAGATGCTAAGAAAAGACTGTATGAGAAAACAGGCCCTCACCATGAACTTACTGAGCCTTGTACTTGGCCTTATCTATGGTAATGTGTTAATAGAAATAGGAGCTAATATCATGCTAACGAGAATATTCACATTTCAAATATCCCTCTCTTGACATTTTAACAGGAAGAATGAAGTATCAAACATAAATTCTCAGGCCAAGTTCTATTACATTTTGGATTCTAAACCCTTGCTAGAAGATTCATTGTCTTAGTCATCTTTTGTCTCCAGAATGGAAATAATGCTTGGCTCAGAATGGATATCAAATGTTTCTGGAATCAGACCAATGTACCTTAGGTAACAAAAGTTCTCTCCCATTCTAATCAAGCCACGTGGGAAAAATAACAATCTGTATTCTTAGCTGTCTCTGTATCTGGTCAATACTCATGGGATTCCTACCAAAACATTCTCTACAGTGAATTGTTCTTTAACTCCCACCATGCACACCACTTTCTTAAATGAATTCCACCACCTCACCACATGACACTGCAGATTCTTCTGTGGCCACTCCTTCCTCTTCTTGAGAGAGGTGCTGCAGTTTGGATCTTGAATGTTGCCCAGGAGCCCAAATACCAAAGGCTTGGTTCCCAGCCCACGGAGCTATCGGAAGATGATGGAACCTTAAGAAACCTTTTATTGAATATCTATTTGATGTCAAGCACTAGAAAAGCATTCTATATAATTTATCTCCTTTAACAGTGACTATAGCTACTGTTATTGTACTGATGTAAAGCCCACATAATAAATGATAAAACTAATCTAGAAGTGAGCAACTGCCTGCGTGTCACCTGCATGGAAAACGGCAGCTCAGTCAGAACTTGAATCCAGATGTGGTCAAGGATCATATTCCTCACTACAACTATGCCTAGAGTAATTGTTTGAGCAGAGGGACATTACTGAAGGGTGCAGCTTAAAGAGACAGGGCATTTCTCAAGTCTTCCAATCTGTCCATGTACGCTTTCTACCCCATCAAACAATCCACATCTCATTGTGGCCCTGTGTGACTTTAGTAGAAAAAACAAACCTGATGTAGAAGAATTAACTTCAGGGAAAGGTCCTGGTTCTGGGAGCCTTTTCCTCCAGTCACTAAAACAACCAAGGTTGTTGTCCCACTGGGCTATATTTAAACCTCCAGCCTAGCACACATTACTAATGGGACCCAAGGATGTGTATAGTCCCAGCAATCAGAAGACCTGGCCTGAGAGAAGTGAAGCACCACTCAGCAGCCATCTGATAACATCTAAGTGTGGCACAGGCAAACAAAAGCTGGGAGTCAGCAGACAGATTCTCAGCCTAAGAGCTCTCAATGCCAGAAAGAATCCCACCTTAGTTTGATGGTAAAGGAAGACATTCAGATGAAGGGGAAAACTGAAGAGGCCAAGCGGTCCACAGAAATAAGTTGTTGTTCACTTGACTGTCAATAAGAGTCCAGAAAGATCTAGATGCAGTTCATGTGGGAGGTCAAGAGGGTTATTTTCTAGAAAAGCTAGAAATTAGAATTTGAGGTTCATAACCAATAAAATAAGAATATAGACTAATATTAAAAAGCCATAGTTTGCACCACTGTTAAAAACCTTTCTGAATGCCAAAAGATTAGGTATATTAGAAAATAATGATGCTTCATTTTCTCCATCCAAGTAAAATGTGCTTTTTTTTATTGAGAAAAGGGAAAAAAAACAAGTTTCCACCTCCTCCCAGCCTCCCATTTCCCTCACCCTCCTCCCACCCTTCTCCCCCTCCTCCCACCCTTCTCCCCCTTCTCCCACTCCTTTCCCCCTCCCTCTCCAGTCCAAAGAGCAGTCAGGGTTCCCTGCCCTGTGGTAAGTCCTAGGTCCTCCCCCCTCCGTCCATATCTAGGAAGGTGAACATCCAAACTGGCTAGGCTCCCACAAAGCCAGCACATTTTAAGTAGACAACATGTGCTTTTTTTTCCCAATACAAAGCTTTACCTTGTTCTGCACAGAATCCCCTTTCCCCTTGAAGAAATAGAGTTTTGTTTCTATCCTTGTAAGACCAGGAATCGTGCTCACTGCTCTCTCTTCAAATTCATCCTGAGCAGAGGATGAAAAGCTCAACAACTTTTTATTTTGTTGTGTTGTCTCAAGTATAGTGCTTTTATGAAAACATTGCTGTGCCCTTGCACTAATAATTCATTATTGATGTGGTACCTCCTAAAACCTGTCTATATAGCTCTTTATTTTAGTAATAGGGGCTGACTTGAAGACTAAAAGAGTTCCACAAATTTATCTGCACCAAAATCCAGTATAATACTAAGCATAAAATCCTTTCTAATTGTACATATAAAATCCTGCTTAATACTTGCTCTGACTATTTACTGGAAATGAGATGAGAGAAGAATTTGCTCAATATGCCCGCCTGAAAATGGACCAGGCATTTGGACGAGGTACTCTCTTGCTGACCCATTTTCACAAATTCATTTAACTACTTGGACATCATCCTCTTAATTCTTAAACCCAAAGCATACCCCACATTATTCTTAAAACATTCCAATAGCTCTTTTCTTTTAACCTCTAATTGCTTTCCGACTGAAATTCCTTTCAAAAGACTCAACTGGAATCCGATTATGACATGAAGGATCATATTAACAGTCAAGAACTCTTCCCTGATCTTTCTATCAATAGGGGACACTCCCTATCTTTCCTTTTCTCTATTTCTCCACCACCCAGGGTCACTGTGCCTCTGCACAGCTAATAGCATGGCTGCTGAACCGATAGTCTAATCTCGCCAGATGTGTGATTTGGGATGAGTTGTCTATGCTATCCTACTGATGTCCTCATGCAAGAAATGTTGATAAGAATGTAAAAATATGTATTGAACTAAGTAGGAAAGTGTTTGGGAAGGTTCTTACAAACATTAAGTGTGGCATATACAAGCAATGATGTCCCCCACTCTGGCTCTGTGTCACATTAAAAAGAAGCCATTGCTATAATGAATAAAGAAGGCATTGTTAAAGTTGGCCCCAGGATGGAAATCTTTTCTTTAAACAAAGATCATATTTTATTTATTTGCTCCAATTTTACTTTTTTAAGAACTTTGTGCATGAATTTGTATTATTTGTACCCTTCCCTTATTCTCCCCCAGCACCTCCCATGTCCCCCACTCCCTCTGAGGTTCATAATAGAAACAGAAATTGTATAAGAAAGGATTTGTCTGAGCCCATAATACTTGAAAATTACTATGAGGCAAATATTAAGCACACCACTAAAGCAAACCAAACAACTATTACATGGGAAAACAATGACAAATAAACTCTATAACCCTAATATACAAGAACATAAAATTCAATAAAAATAAATAGGACACATAAGCAATGAATAGAGGATATCAATAACCAATCTAAAAAACTTACAAATGACCAAATAGGCAAAATAGTTACTTTTAATCCCATTAATTATTAAAGAATTAGAAAATAAATAATTTTTCAAATGCAGTGTTATTTTAGAAGAGAAAATATAAGGGTTTTCATGGAATGACAGAAGAAGAAATACTCAAAATATTTCAGTAAAATCTGAAGTTCAATTTGTCATTATATAGTCAGTAAAAGTAACCAAAAATGCTTTCTATACTCTCATTTTAAGACTTTGTCCTCATCTTAAGATCTGTGCACTTACCGAAAGGGTTGTTAGAAATCACACTTATTCTCACGTTTCTTAAAACCATTAACACTGAAGGTGATTTAAATGCCCATATGATAGTGTTTAAAGTTTGGTACAGCCTCAAAGCTGCACTGGAAAAAACTGAGATCTAAATAATTCCAACATCAGTTGACATCCAGCATAAGTGGGGGAAATATCTCAGGGACCCACCGCTAGATTAAAAGTTACAGGTGATTAATAACTGTGGAGTGAAAGAGAACTGATCTGCTCCTGAGATGAATCCCCACATCAGTCACCCAACCCCAAGCAGTCAGCCCTGAATACATAAACACATAAGCAACAGTACAGAAACTCAGCAGGTTGTATCAATAAAGGTATGTATATGTGTATATGTGTGTCTGTATGTGTGTGAACACAACAACAATAATTTAAAAAGCCATGAATTTGAGGCATGGGAGGCTGCATGGGAGAATTTGAAGGGAAGAAAGGAAGAGAGGATTTATTACATGTAATATTTACGTAGAAAGTTTCCAAAATTTAAATTTAAAAAACACAAGAATTTACACAAACACACACACACACTTGGAATCTATAATGTACAAGCAAAGAACCTTGATACTCTGTTTCCCTGCTCATTTAGTTTTGAGAGAGAGGGGGGGGGGCATGGAGTTGGGGTGGTTAAGGAGATGGGGGATCTGAGAGGAGTTGGGGAAGCTTTATCAAAATATATTATATAAAAAATGTTTCAACAAAAGATAAATAAATCAAAAGGGGGTTTTAGTCGGAGAGAGAGAAAGAAAGAGAGGGAGAGAGGGAGGGAGGGAGGGAGGAGAGAGAGAGAGAGAGAGAGAGAGAGAGAGAGAGAGAGAGAGAGAAGTTCATGTGGTTTTCCTGTCATCTCCTATATTTAACCTGGGAAGTTAGTATTTGAATTACGATTTTAAAACATCAACATTAACTTACAACTCAGCAATTCTTCCTTTGCTGACCAAATTAGAAACGAAGAGTTGTATTAAGATATTTTAAAATATGTTCTATACTTTAGCCCACTGTCAGAGAAAAATATCCCCAACACGTTGTAACCATGGAAATAGATTGCAAAATAACAACACATATATTGTGTTCTCAAAAAAAATCGGTGGAAGCGCATTTGTGCACTGAGAAATGGCAGCGAGCATATTACACAGATGCTTCTATGTAGTGAAGTTTCCCGTGATGATGTTTTTCATGTGTCTTTTATGTATTGTTCCATATTTCTTTACAAGCACATATTATTTTTACATCCCAAAACAATGAAGTTATTTTCCCTTTATTAGAAAACAGATAAACATACTTCCCCAGACAGGCTATTTTAATAATATATAATTGTTGTGTGTCTATGTGCTTTATAAAGTTAGAAATGCATTCTGGGATATGCCAGAATAAAAGGGAAGTCAAAAGAAAAGTCAGTCTTCCTGAGATAGTTAAACCCAGCATCTCGGTCCACATTGGAGTGAAACTACTCCACAGGTTACACATCTTACTAACTAGGTGCTTTCCACAAGTCAAGACTCTTTGTGCTGTCTTTTTTCTCCTGCAAAACCTGAGTAATAACATCTCTGATCTCATAAAGTTAGTCTGAGGTCAAATGAGTCAGTATTTGTAAGGGACTTGCATTCTTAGCTGATTATGTAGACAGAGAATTGCCGGTGAATGATGACTACTGTTCCCATCAGCTCCTGTCTTGCAGCACCTACAGTTACTACGGGAGATAGAGTCACCTTCCCTGTCTCAGAGCCAAGTGCTTTACTGAAATGGTCCACTGTGAGTCCAGTCTCTCCAATCCCAAGGTAGAAAGAGCAGTTGGTGAGGGGATAAGAAGGTGAACTTCATAATCAAAGCCCCACGATGTCAGCCTTGGGCGGTGTCGTATTTATTACTTTGAGATATCAGTGAATTTTTGCATAACGTCATCACCAACATCTTTACATTGGTGCTGTGCTCAAGACCATCACATCAAGGAAGTACTCCAGTTAACTCCAGCAAATGAATGGGGGAAAGAACTATGCTCAACCCTGCTCTCAGAGACTGACTCCCACTGGAAGACAGTGAGGCAACTGGAGGTTTCCAATGGTGAAGATGAATGAGGAGGGAAGGCAAGTGACACAGATGGGGGCCAACATACTGATAAAGCCAGGCATCCATACGTCATCAGCCTCGGAGAAGAAGGCTGAGGTCCCATTTCTGATCTCTGAAAATTTTATTCAGGAGGCAATTTTATAAGTGAGAAAAACAGAACCTCTCATGAATAGAAAACACAGTGTGCCGAGAATGCTAGGGGTGAGGCATGCTTACTCTCCCAGCTGCCATATAAAATAGTGTTTGCCCATCAAAACCCCTTATCTTCCCTCTAGAGCCAGGGTGAGATCTCTGGACCAGGACTCTAACAAGCAACTCCAAAACTTCTAATTCTGTATTGTCCCTGGTCAAAATAAATGCTTTTCCTAAAATAAAAATTATTTGTGTTGTATACATATTAAATAAAAATTATAATGTGTCAATTAAGACTCATGAAATTTTAAGATACCAAGAAGTATGCAAACTGGTTAAACGTTTGGAAAAGAATTTCGCTTTTCCGCCTTTTTTTTATCAACTCCTAAGAATGCAAAATGAGAATTCAGAATCCAGGTCTGGATTTACACAACGGAAAATAAAAATACAGAGAGATTTACATAACCAGATTCCCCTAATCAGAAGTCACACAGTCAGTTATAAATTTATAAAGCATTCTCATTACACAAAAAGGTTATGCAAGCTACAAAAGAGCTTTCAGTTTCAATGGAGCAATTAAATGCATTAATTGCTCTATGCTATCCCTTAAATGCAGCACAATTAATTAGCCGTTCCTGCCTGTGACTACGCGCCTTTGTGTGCCTCTCCACCTGGAGTAATCTCACAGTGCCTCCCGAGCATTTACTTTATTTTTATTCTTATCCTCTAACTGTGAAACACATTCTATGGCAGAGTGGGGAAGCTGACATTAGGTGAGAAACAAACAAAAAAAATCAGCCAAAAGAGCTCAGAATGCTCCACAATTAAATGAGGTTGCAGGGACAACAGGGATTCGTTTTTCACTCTCTTGCTACCAGAAAACTACTCATTAACTCAAAGCCAAAAACAAAAAAAAACAAAAAAACATGTGCTAAAGACCTATAACTACCCCTCATCAGCCGGAAGAGCAGTCAGGGTTCCCTGCCCTGTGGGAAGTCCAAGGACCTCCCACCTCCTTCCAGGTCTAGTAAGGTGAACATCCAAACAGCCTAGGCTTCCACAACGCCAGTACGTGCAGTAGGATCAAAACCCAGTGCCATTGTTCTTGACTTCTCAGCAGTCCTCATTGTCCGTTATGTTCAGCAAGTCCGGTTTTATCCCATGCCGTGGAGGGGGAGGGAAATGGGAGGTGGTGGCGGGGAGGACACAGAAATCTTTAATAAATAAATTAAAAAAGACCTATAACTATTATAAATACAAGAAAGAAAAGTGAAGCTTGCCTTTAAATTGCAGAGAAGTAGCGCTTGTGTTTTATGACTCTATTAGTAAAAAACTCAATGCCTTCATCTCAAGTGTGGGTCTCAGAGACCAGCAAAGCCAAGGAGGAAGCTGCTTTGCCATTCACCTAGAAATTTTCTGTGATAGATAGGGTTTGTGGTGAGCTTGTCACAATTCTGGGAAATCTTGACTAAGACAGGATTCTTCTGACAGTAGAGGCCTCCAGACACTGGAACCGTGAACAGCTTGCCCACAGTAGCCCTGATCCAGACAACCTAACTGAAACAGCTCTCTTTACACCCTTCACTGGCAACTCTCGATGTCTAGAATGAGCCAACTCTGACCTCACTCTCGGGGTCTTGTGGATTAGTTATGATCTAATTTCAGAATGGACAAAAATGGGTCCGGACTCGCAGACCAAAGGAGAGTGAGTGAAAGGTGGCCATTTGCTCTGTGCAAGCAGATGCAGACAGAATGGGGCTAGGTTTGGGAACACTGAAAATACCAACAATATTCTATATCTAAATATTTAAAACAGGCTTGCCGTGTTTTCTCTCGTTTGATTTTATAGCAACTCTATGATACAGAACTGTGTGATTATGTCTGATATAAAACAGAGATGTATTTGGATTATTCTAAAATATAATTTGAAAATAATACAGATAACACATACCATCTTTCATATAAGTGTATTTAAATATTAATTTTTATTCAACTACATAAAGTAGTAGTCTTCCTTTGATATTTTCAAGTTTACAGGAAAGAGATCTTATTTGATTTTTAATTCTTAGGCCCTTGCACATGTAACAAAATAGTTATAATTACATCTACATTGTTATATCTGTACCCTTTGAGATAGATAGAAAGATATATGTTAAAGCCCTAACCTAGGGATACAAGTGTGTGTGTGTGTCTGTGTGTTCATGTGTGTGATGTGTATATATTCAATAAACGATGCTGGGAAAATGGATTTTCACTTATAAAAATTTGAAATGGGAACCTCATCTCACACCAGATACAAAAACAAACTCAAAATGGATTAAAAATTTAAAGATAAACCAGGTGTAGTCGCTCACATCCAGGGTCCCAGCAGTCAGGAGACTTGGGGCAAGGGTTTGGCATGAGTTGAAGGCCAGCCTGGGCTACAGAGTGAACACCAACCCATCCAGGACTGCAGCGGAAGACCTTGTCTCAAAACAAACAGAAGAGACTCCAACACAGTAACTGAGCCTGGAAAGAGCCGTGGAGGGAGACAGGAGAGGAGCCTTGACATTGGTCTTGGCTGCAGTTTTTTGCTTGACACTAAAACTATAAGCAAAAAGATTTTTTAAAAAAAAGTTATCACGCAGAATGACCTCAAACTAAACTATTTCTGTACAAACAACAAACAGCTAGTGAAGTGGAAAGGCAACCCATGGAATGAGAGAATGTTTTCAAAATAACTGTCCAAGAAGGATTGATATAAAAATATATGAGGAACTCACAGAACTCAACAGCAAGTCAACAACTCAATATTAAAATGGGTGGGGGGAAAACAGAGCATACTTTCTTTAAAGAAGACCTATAAATGACTGAGCACCAATCACCAGAGAAATGCAAATCAAAAATCACAATGAGATGTCACCTCCCACCTAGTAGGACGCCTGTCAGAAAAACATAAAAATATAAATGTTAGTAAGAATATGGAGAAAAGGGGACCCTCACATACTGCTGGTAGGAATGTAAATTGCTGTAGTTACAGAAATGACTGTCAGGAAATTAAAAATAGAACTACCATATGATCCAGCAATCTTGTTTCTGAGTATTTATCCGTTGAAATGAAATCCACATATTGAAGAGATATTTTCACTGTCGTGTTCATTGTAATTTTATATACAATAGCAAAGGAAAAAAACAACCTAAGTGCCCATTGAAGGTAAGCAGATTGTCTTAGTGACAATTTCTACTGAGATAAACACCATGATCTTTTGCTGGCAATCACTTTATGTATATCATAATATGCATAGTGTGTGTTAAAGAGGCAAGTGATATACTTCAAATATGTGTCCTATCTGTCAACCATACTTCAATGAAATATGAAAATAACTAGCAAGTTGGTGAAAATATTTGGTTACTTGTTGCCTGTGAACTGCATTTTGTTGGTTTACCACAATTTAATCCTCTAAGTAGAAAAAGGAAAAATGGTACATAAATGACTGTTCAAGACATATGCTATCCTAGCCCACTTCAAGACTAATTAAGGCATACACTCATTTCAGATTAAAAATAAACCACGAAAGGTTTTTTTTAAAAAAAAACTAATGTATGGTATTAAACCATATGGTCCTTCTTTTGTGTGACTATACCTTGCATATTTAACTTCCTGTCGACATGGTTCCTCCTGCTCTTTGAGAATTCCCCAAACGTGCACTGTCTTATTTTTCCTGTTGAATGCCATGATGAATGTTCTTCAACATTAGATTTGTGTCAGTCCAAAGTACATAGTTACATACATATTTATATAATAGTGTGTATAACGTTACCCACGGCTCTAAGTATAAACACATAACCATTTTGCTCTTCACGGTACAGAGAGAGGAATAGAATAGCAACCAATCTTTCCCCTGTCATGTGCACCTGTCTTAAATCTCCAGTGAAGCGCTCATCGCCTTTGTGCCTAGATGACAAATGAGACCCATAAGCTCTATCATGTGGCCACAGGACCTTAAAAAATGGCTGCCTGGTGCCTGCAGTCAGATTTCCAATTAAGGGCTTTCAACATTGTAAGTAAAAATCCTGTGTATTTCTGATATAATATTAAAGAAATTGTCATATTAATAAATTATGATCAGGAACAATTGAGGGGAGTCTTTGCAGATACTGGCATCTGGGGTCAATTCACAAAACCAGGAAGGTAAGAAGTTTTTGCATTTAGACTTTCACAGAGTTTAAAAATGGTAAAGCTACAGAGTGATCAATAACTTACAGTCAACACTTCAAAGTGCTTCAGGCAGGAAGTACTGCAAGTTGATGGAACAGAAGGAAAATAGTGGGGGACAGAGGGAAAGAGGAGAAGGATACAAAGAAACAAAACTTAGGCAGATGTGGTCACACTGTGGATCTTCTTGAGGTGGAAATACCCCTTTATGGTTGCTCTGAAGCATTCCCCAAAATGTTCCAATGTCTTTGGCAAGAGGCACAATCTAGGGTTTTCTGTTAAAGAGGTTCCAATTGATTAAATCCTAAGGAAAATTGTTCGATGCATGTGGTTAACTAGCTTATCAAGAAATACAAAGTTCCAAAGACACTGATGCTTCACAAAATGATTGCTAAGGCAACGGGATAAATGTCTCAGTTTCCTTCATCTAGATTGCCGTAACCAAAATGTCAGGTAACTTAGAAACAGTATAAATTTATGCTTTATAGTTCTTACCAGTTCTTATAGCTGGAAGACAAAGGTCAGAATGATGGAAACTAGGGTTTCAATGGGTGCCCCCTTCCTGGCTTGTCATGGCTGCCTTCCTTGTCTGTACCAGGTAGACAGAAACAATCTATTGTTTCTTCCAATTCGTTGTTTGGTTTTTTTAATGGTGTTTGTCTGTACACCTATCACCTTGGCCATACTAAGTGGGCTCCACCTCCATCAAGTCATCTCTTCCTCTTGTAAGGACAACAACACCATCAAGTCAGAACTTTACCCCATAACTTCATTTAAGCTTAATTCGTTTATAAAGGTGTCATATCTCCAGTACAGTCATGCGAAGGGATAGGACTTTGATAAGTGAATGAGGCTGGGGACAGCAACTGTTTCTTTGTCATGGGTCAATAATGAAAGATGATAGAGAACACACAAGCCTTCACCTCCTGCTCTCCAGTCACCCATTTCTCATAGAATAATGTTGAGACTAGATTGCAAACATAATTAGTATTTCCTTTTATTTTGGTAAGACTCTGACCAAGAGTTCAATGGCAGCCCCACTGGGATAAGTGCTGATTAGATGTTCAATAAGGTAGGTAGATTCCTAACTAATTGGTGGCCTCACCAAGATCTTGACTGACACATGAAGAATTATTTTCAGAAGCAACAACCAAGTGTCAGGTGATATTATGTCCATTTTATATGAATTAATTGCAAAATAATTTGATGAGTTAAGTGGTAGCCTACTTTACAAATGAAGTAACTGGCAAATTATCAAGAGCTTTTGTCCCCAAGACTACACCAGATCTTCACAAACTCACTGGTGGCTACCCCACTCTTTGGAGAATCTCAACTCCAATATATCTTGTCCTGCTTGACCCATAAAAAGACTTTCCTTTAACTGCTCACTCATTCCTACTTAGACGCCTTCCTGACTGTCCTATGGTGCTGCTTACTCCAATATAACCTCCTGGCTCACGAATGCTGCCTGCTTCTTGTCCTATTTGCTTGTTTGTTTTCATCTTACTAACTGCTGGTTGTGGGAATTCACCAGCACTAAGAGCCTATACTTCTTTTCCATGTACACTCTGACATGAAGAGGGCACAATTCCCTTGACTATAAAATCATCACTACACCATCCCCAAACCTGTTACAAGCCAGGGTCTCTTCCTGAAACCTAGATTTATCATTTCAAGTGGCTACTATTTATTCCTAAAGAGCATCTCAAACTTAATATGACTTGTCAAAGCTTAGCCCCCAATTTCAATACATCCATTCCTCCAAAAATTCTAGCATTCCTGAGATCCTTCCTCCTTCTTAGATGTGTGTAGACCAAGCAAATATTGGGGTCATCTTTAACTTCTCTCTCACTTTAAAACCCGACATCTAGGAGTTGGAGAGATGGTTTAGCAGCTAAGAGCACTTACACTCTTGCAGTGGACCTGGGTATTTATTCCCAGCACTCATATCAGACTGCACACAGCCACCGGCCACTCTGTAGCTGCAGGGGATAGGATACTTCTCTAGTGTCTGTGGATACTTAAATGCCTATGACAAGTGCACATACATTTATGCACACACACACATGAATAAAACAAAAGCATAAATAATTAATTGTTTGTTTAAAAACCCACATCTGATCTGTGGAGAGTCTAGTTGGCTCTATATGCAAAACATATTTTTTTAATTTTTTATTTTACTTTTTTTTAAAAAAGAAAACAAACTATATTTTTCCATTTTACATACCAATCCCAGTTCCCACTCCATCTCCTCCTCCCATTCTCTCCACCTATTCACAACCCCACCCCTATCCACTCCTCAGAAAAGGTAAGGCACATTGCTTTGGGGAAAGTCCAAGGCCCTCCCTATTATATCTAGACTGAGCAAGATATCCATACAAAGAGAATGGTTTCCCAAAAGTCAGTACAAGCATAAGGATAAATCCTGATGCCACTGTCAGTGGCCCCACAGTCTGCCCCAGCCATACAACTGTCACCCACATTCAGAGGTACTAATTTGGTCCTATGCTTGTTCCTTCCCTGTCCAGCTGGAGTCAGTGAGCTCCCATTAGCTCAGGTAAACTGTTTCAGTGAGCGTTGCCATCATGGTTTTGACCTCTTTGTTCATATTCTCACTTCTCCCCATTCTTTAACTGGATTTTAGGAGCTCAGTTGAGTGTCCTGCTGCTGGTTTCTGTCTCTGTTTCCATCAGTTGCTGGATGAAGGTAAACATATTCTAATCACTTCTTGCCAGTCCCATTACTATTTTCTTGGTCCTTGCCATCAACACCTCTCACTACAACTGCTTCAATAATGTCCCTGATTTGTCTCTTCCCACCTGATCCTGTCACTCTAGAACTTACCAATAATGCAATGGGACCTTGTTACTCTAGAACTTACCATTAGTCCAATGGTCAGACTGACTCTGTTAAAACATATTGGATCATGTTATTTTCTTCTCAGATCACTCAAGATGTCACCATCCACATAATAAAAAAGTCATACAACACTGCTTGCCCTGGGCTCACTACTATTTTCAATTCTTCCTGTGTCGTATTTTCCACCAAGCTATTCTAGATGCTCTAGATATTCAGTTTTTAACAGAGAACCAGCATACAACTGTGATACTTTCAAAACTTTCTTTGTACTACTAGTCATAGTGACTTCGATTAGTCATCCTCTTCCTGCTTTAATTTCTGTAGGCTAAGTACTGACAACAGAAAAAATTGTGGTACCACAAGGAGATATTTGATTTTCATCCACACCAAGTCAGTAGACTCACTCTCTGTGAACCTGCTTTTGTGTGGGGGAGTCAAGTCAAAGACTTTAACTGTAGTGCTGATATAGCAATGTTCACACAAAACAGTTTCACAGGAATCCAAGTGATTTTAACTAAAATAAAAACCCACACGTACTCACTCGACATGAGAAGCTCAGATACAGTATTTGGATCTAACAATATGCTTGACTATACCCCAACTGCAAAATCACCTATGACTTTCAATAAAATCCAAACAACATTGTGCTGAGTTGCTCGCAGATACAGAATATTGTCAGTTAAAGGCTGGTAAGAAAGAATTTTAGCCCCAGTTGTCTTCAGATGATCTGGTATTACTGAGAGCGGCTTGGTTGTAGTCCATAGAGAACAAATTAAATCCTGAGTTTAAGAAATTGAAAATATTTTGATCCAACTTCATCCATAGTGCTAGTAAATTCCATACCTTTCTTTAATTCTCAAATATAACCCTGAAAATTAGACCAATAACATAACCTACCCTATAATTTTTGTCTTACAATATTAATCCATAGATGAGACTAAGGTATGATGCAATACTAGAAAAAAAAACGGACCCAACAGATAAGGAATCCACAAAAGGACCCGGGATACAATAATGAGGGTAGTACCAGGCTGAGTGAGAGCTGTGGGTCAAGCCTATGGACAAGAGTCCAGGCTGTATAAAGTTAGAGGTAGCCCAGGAAGATGCACCCAAGGACTAGAGATCTAGCCACCCAGCATGAGTGCACTGAGATTAAAATTACATCCTGGGAGTGAAGTCAATGGTTGAATTAAAAGAAGAGCATGCAAAGAAAAGCAAATAATTTAATGGCAATCATCAGCCCAGAGAAAAACTCAGTGTTATTCAGAGGAACATAACCTGGCCTCTTTGTAAAAAGTTTAGGTAATGGTGGTAATGACAAGAGCATTCTAATTGAATCAAAATTACAATCAGAATACATCCCAAAGATAGAAAATTGGAAACATACAAGACAGGGAAAGGAAAAAGAACTATAATTTAATTCTCCAAAGATAGACACCAACAGAAAGTACTGGTGCCAAAATTTCCTCTAATAACATAGATAATAAGTATTACCCCCAACCAAAAATGACTTGAAAATACTCTGGGAAATGGAAAAATAAGTATATAAAAGGAAATTTCTATTCTTCAAAAATAAATCTTAAAGCACACCACTCTTTAAATGAGAATGTTACTTTGATTTAAAAAACGAATTCCATTATCATGTATTAATTGTGCAATCTGCTGTGTTTCGTTGTGATACTTTTAGATATACGTATGCAATTTCATCATATTCATTACTTCTATTAACCTTTCACGTCCCCTTGACCAGTACTATAGCCCTAGTATTCCCCTTAAGTGAATTTTTCATGCATACAAGTACTCTGAATTATCAAGAATTATGATTAAAAGGAAAAGATTAAAAGAAGAGGGAGTCAAGAAAACCACAGGACTGCAAAATATCTTGATTCCCCTGCCTGGCCCTGTTTATTTCAGTTATGTCCTTTCCACATCAACCAAATTCAGTTACTTACTCTATTTTCTCTAGGAACTGCTCTACAATGATGAAATTATCAACTAAATTTTTATCATCACAGGTAAACTAGGCTCAAGCATCAGGAGTCATTGAGAACTCTCCTTGGGTAAATGATTGATCTCTTGCCTTCATTAGAATTTCTTTAAAATATACATATATGTTTATATACCTTTGCTTAATCAAAAAAAATAACAGGATATTTGTGCTTCTAAAACTCAGTATTAAAACAGTCTGAAACTTGAGTTTCTCTCTATAAGAGAATATTCAAAGTTAATGATTAAATCTAAGGGGCTTGAGATTCAACTAAGTTAATAGAATACTTATATCTGACATGCAAGAAGCCCCAGGTTCTATCCTCAGCACCAGGTACGGTAATATATACCTGTGATCCCATACCTCAGAAGTGAGGAGGAGAATCAAGACCTTCCTGGAACTATACCGTGGTTTCATAGCCAACCTGGGGTGCACGAAACACTATCTAAATTCCATTTATGGTTTAGATAGCTATATGCAAACCATTTATGTTCTCCAGTAGTTTTCTTCTACTGCTAATGAGCAAAACATAAAATGGTCAGCAATATAACCAATTCATTAATATCAGGACTCAGTTGTGATTAAGAATGAGAAACACAGGAGTGTTTTCTGGTCTGTTCTATAGTAGCTTGGTCTTCCTAATTACCACTCTGTTTTGCTTCTATAGAAATTGACAGCCATTTTTTTTCATGATTGGTGTGGAAACTGAGAGTCACCTTTCAATGATCAGTATGGGTACTGCTAAAGAATGAGGAAACTAGCTTTGCTTTGAGTTTCGAATTAGACATTTTAAAGCCTGTTGCCAAAATAATAACCTTAAAAGCGTAGATTTCTTTTTCAAGTGTCAGGCCTTTAAGAAAGAAAATAACTTTTCTACTGTTTTGTTATAATATGAATTGCTAAAATATTGGCTCTTTTGCCAGAAAACATGGAAAGAGGCAGAGAACTTAAAGTACAAGTTCACAGGGCAGAAGGAAGTCTGAGAGTTGACAGTAGGAACCCAAAACTGGTTGAAGAGACACCCAAAAGTGAACAGGTAATGTGGGATTCCCCTCTGTATGCTGTAATTACCATTAGTTAATAAAGAAACTGTCTTGAGCCTGTGAGAGAGTAGAATAGAACTGGGTGGGGAAAAACTAAACTGAATGCTGGGAAAAAAGAAGTAGGATTTAGGAGATGCCATGGAGCCCCTGCCAGAGACAGACGTGCCAGTAGGCCACAAGCCTTGTGGTAAAATATAAAATAATGGAGATAACTAGATGTAAATACTAGCTAGCAATATGCTTAAATAATTGGCCAGGCAGTAATTTAATTAATACAGTTTCTGTGTGGTTATTTCAGGAGTCTGGGCAACTGAGAAACAAACAAGTGGCCCCTTACAACAAACAGGTATGTCCTACTTCCTGTGCAGAAAACTGGGACATCAAATGTCGGGTAGTGGAGTATAGAGCAGTCCATATGACCACAGAGGTAGGAAGGGCTGTAGAGATGCCTCAATAGGTAGAGCACTTGCCTCAGAAGTACTGAAATATGAGTTCAGAACCTACAAAAAGTCCCATGCTATGGGTAATTCCAAGGGTAAGACTGTGACTTGAAGAAGATAGAAGGTAGGAACCAACAGCAAAAACTGTTCTCTGACCTCAACATGCATGATATGGCACAGGACTGCCTACACTCACACATGAGCACACACACACACACACACACACATTATCACAGGGATGTGCAATTAGCCAAGATACAAAAAATAAGAGCCCACAGAACTCTCTTCTCCTAAGGGATCATATACACACCAAAGTCCTCTCAAACTCAGAGATCATTGCAGAAGAGTGGCTGGGAAGAGTATGAAGGCCCAGGGTGGTGGATAAGTACAAGATGATACTATGTTCTGCACACAGCAGGGAAGTTACATATAAGAACTCATAGCAGTTGTGAAAGCGTGTCCAAAACCTGTGCAAACCCAAACCGGACCAAATTTTAGCAGGGTGAGGGGTTGGTAACACAGTGTCACTCCCAGCTGGAAGCTGTTAGCAATTGTTAGCTGTTGGAAGAGGGAATGGCAGTTTTTGCTAAGATTATAGCCCTGGGAAGTTGATAGTTCTTTAGGAGAGGATTCACCCAAGAATATTTGGGCAGCACAATTTTTTTAAGTGGTACAAAGTTGAATTGGAAAGGGGGAAGAACTGGGGAAAGTTGGAGTGCCTATGATCAAAACATGTCGTATGAACCTCTTAAAGAACAGGTAGACAGAGCCACTGGCAGTTGTTTGAGAAACGGAAGGCAGCAGAAGGTCATGAATAAACCTGATATAAAAACCTGAAGTCTGTTGTGTGTTTGTGCTTCTCATTCATTGTTTACACATTTTAAACCACTATTGAAGTACTTAGATTATGAAGAAGTTGTGTGGGTTTTGGTCCACTTTGTAAATACGGAGCATGAAAATTCATTCATATCTTCGAAGGAATGTTCTGTCACTATTGGAATACAGATCTGGACTGCACAGATGAATTTTCTGACTTTGTGACTTTCACATTTGTTGGGAAAACAAGCAGCAAACATATAAACACAATATTTAGTGGTATAGTTACAAACTGGAACATGATAATGGGACACAGTGTGGCAGGGACATCAGATTGACTAGAGGACAGAGACCTCATGGCAGTGAGCCACGGACAAAGCACTATAAATTATCAAGCCTTTTTTATTCTTCCCACCAAAGAATTAAGAATAAAAGGATCTGAACCGTCTTATCATTGTTGGCATCACCAAGTTTCCTTAGCTCCTTCCTGCCCCACCCACAGGCCACATCCCTCTCGTCCATGTTTTTTCACCCTCTTGGGAAATCTCAACGAATATTTTTGGTTTATTGTGACAAGGTACTAGTAGCCAAAAAGAAATAGAGACTTACACCTGTTTGGGAACAAAATCAGAATTTCAAAAAGGTCTTCTGTAGTCAAGAACACACAAAGTGGGATTTCTAATTGTGGAACTATCAGACAATATCATCAGAAAAATACCTGAGAGCCAGCTGTTTCCATTAACTGTGGGGGGAAAAGTTATTCAGCCTATTAAGACAGCTGCCCTTGGTCTTTCAGTCTTTCATTTCCAATATCACAGTTTTCAGTATTTACAGGGAATGTGATCCAGCAACACAGAGAAGAACTAGCAAGGGAAGTGGATAAGGAAGCAAACAGGGAGAAATGCCAACGCAGCTAAAGATGTTTGTGTGCGGATGGAAATGTGTCTGTGAAGCCTGCAGATGTAGAGAAGCTGCAGGAGAGAGGACGGACGGAGTTCATTCCCAACAGAAAGTAAATGGAAACAGGAAGCCAAGTGTTGCTGTAGGAAGGATGAACAAGGGAGAACTAGGAGATGCAGAGGAAGAGGGAATGCAAGGCTGAGGGCTTATTCCCATCTGTGCATCTGCTTTTCTGTGGGTAGAGGGCTGCTGAGCATGTCTATGGATTGAGTAAGAACCAGAGATAGAGACAGACATGGGAATAAGGAGATAAGGTGCAGGAATCAATTGTCATGGGCAAAATCAAGCTTCAAAGCAAATCTGACCACACTTTAGTCCACTTTACTAAACTCTAGAATCATAGATGTAACAATTCACATGAAATTACAAAGGACTATCTTCAGCTTAGTATAGTAATGCACTGCTCACGCCAGTGGATTAAAAGTGAAATCTTCTCTCTCCCTTTCTCTCTGCCCATTTATAAGCCCCAATCATAACCAATTCTAAATACCACTGCTGCGTATCACCTTGACTGTTAAACATTCTGCCTTCATCTACCCTCGACCCCTTACAGCTTTTCCCCCACACAGCATTAGAGTGATGGTTATGACATATTAGACAAGTCATGACACTGGTCATGGCCTTGGCAAGCTAAATCAGGAACATGAAGAGTTCCAGAACAGCATAGCAGGATCCCATTTCAAAAGAAGATGAAGAGGAAAAGGAAGAATAAGAAGGTGAAAGAGAAGAATAAGTCTTTCTTTATATTAGACTCAGAATAAAAGCCATCTTAACACACACACACACACACACACACACACACACACAAGCTTGACTCTCCTGACTTTACCTTTGTATAAGAAAGTTCAATAGTGAAATAATAAATTGTAAAAACTACATCTGTAAGAGCTATCATCAACTAAGGCAAAGAAGTGTGGTCATAGGTTTGGGGAAGCTAAAAGGAGTAAATATGAACATTGAATAAAAAAAGTTATTCAGCAAATCTAGGAGGGGGGAGCCTGCAAGAAAAAAGACAGAGGAGCATGAGCTTCAGTGACTGGTCCTGACTCCAGCTGCTGCTTGGGAGCCCTGGAGCAGAAGAGGTAGGAGCATCAAGATGAAAAGGTTTGAAGGTGATGTGTCATAAGGAGTCAAAAGGTGAAGAAACTTGAGTCCCCATGTATAAAAGGAAGAACGGCTTCTGTGTAAGCAAGGCACTCTTAAGGAAATATGTTGGGGAACCCCAACTACCAAGAAGGTCTCATGGACTCTGAGGAACCTGGTAGACAAACTCAAAGGCAGCCCAAAGTAAGAAAACTTCCCCAGTTGCATGAATCCCCTTGCAAACCCTCACAAGAAGGGTACATACATGGCTTCCCTTGCCAATGTCCAACTTCAGACACCAATGTAAGTGCCCTTCCTTCATAATTTCTTCAAGCTGGTGATGCTTCCACATTAGAATTCCACAGATTAAGACTGCTTGTCATTCTGAAATATGAATTCTGCTTTAAAGAAGGTAAACTCTGAAGGGCAGCTGTTGAACCCGCTTCTGAACGGACAGCTGTACCTTCAAAGAGAACTTGTGATGCCTCCAGCATTTCCTGATAAAGAAACTGGACATAATTTTCATTACATAAAGATCATATTTCCTACACACACAGCCTAAAGGCTTCTTAAACTGTCTCCACTTACTCTTCCTTTTTGCCCCAGACATTTTTATGCAACCCAAGAATATAAAATAAGATAGATATAAAATAGATATACAAATAAAATATTTACTGAAAACAAATCATAAAGAATTAGCAACTATTTTGTATGTGTTTTACCACTTATTAAAAATTAAACAACTTTGCATAGTAATGAGATGAATGTGTTTATTTTTACATAAAGAATTTAACCATGGATAAATATTTGATACTACTGGACATAGAGCATCTAACTTTTTTTCAGAGTAGATTGATATTTTTATAGCAGTCAATGCTATGACACCACTTTTCATAAATATATTGTAGAAGATGGGAGAAGTATTTTGGGGGACATTTCAGAAATTGATTAAAATCCTGTCTTAATCCTCAGCCAAAATACACTTAAATATTTTTTATGAAACTCAAATCAGAAACTCAGACTTTCAGATTTTCAAAGTAAAATTTTCTAACATACTACAATCCAATTTAGTACATGCTGAGCAATAAAGGTGTGAAATATTGAAAGTAATTTTTGTAATTTTTTGTAATTAAAGCCTGTTTCTGTAAAAGCAACAAACTTTGGATGCATAGTAGAGACACTGACCCTCATAGCACAGTTGCCTTGAATCTGAGCCAGCACTGTAGGCAGCATCTGCCAGCTGCTATATTATTTGGCAGCATATGCAGTGCAAAATGTACATGTCGTTTGTTCAGAACCACCACTGCAGTGAAATCACGCATGCAACATGAGCCAGCTCTGCCCAAAACACCGTGGTTTGTGATTAATGTTTGATATTGGCACATTCAGAAGTCTCTGATGCCAAATTTCCATGACCCTCATATTCAGTCACAGGGTCACGACCCACAACTTAGGAAGTGGTATACATTCTTAATAAGTGGTGATGAAAAGCTTGAACCTAGGTTGTCATACTCCTAAGTCTACAGCCTTTCACAAACCCTGGGCTCCCTGGTCTGCCATCTCTTCAAAGCCAGATCGCAACAATGCTATGCTCATTCATTGATGTGTAGTCTGTGGCCATCCTAGCAGAACGGTAGTAGATAAAACTGCTACAACAGAGATTTTATCATCCAGGCAGCCTAAAATACTAATGACCTGGCCCTTTGCCAAAAGAACCACCATCATTTGCCACCTCTATGTTAAGACACTCCCCATATACCTTGCACCTCAGCATTTTCTTCCTGGGTTACAAAAGCTTCCTACTTGGTTTTGTTTTGTTTTGTTTTGTTTTGTTTTTTTTGTTGTTGTTGTTTTGCCAATAGCCTTTATCTTCTCCAACCAATCTTCCACACAGAAGAACCAAATTGTTCAGTTTACCCGACATCCTTTTAGGATAAAGGTTGAAGCCATCCTCAAAAGATGAAAAGCTTTTGGATGTCTTGGCTTCCCTTCTATCTCCCCAGACAATATACTTTCCATTCAGTCAAAAGTGAAATGCAAAGATATCCCACCAAAAGGCCAAGCTATGCCATTCCTGTGTGTTTATATTTTCTCTCTCTCTACTTGGGAAGTATTTGGTCATGTTCCCTACTTGGCACCACATTTTAAGTTAGGTGAATTGTATCAGCCATTTGCTCACTCAGCATGTGCACAGCGAACACAACTATCTGCTGGAAGACAACGTTTTCACCCTACATGAACAATGGCAAAGGGGACAAACAAAACACTACAGCTGGGAGCTTAATGTCTTTATTCTTTTCTACAAAGTTTCAATTTTGTGTATAAAAAGACCTAAGAAGGCCGTGGAGGAAGAGATGGGTATTAAGATAGGTAGAAAAGTAGAGTTGGGTTAGGAGGGAGAGACCATACAATGCTTCTCTTGTCTGATGCCTCGGCTGTATTAACAAGTTTACTGAGGACTAAGAAACTTCTAGTAGCTGCCACAACCCAGTGCCTCCATAATGACTGCTATAGTCCCACATGGACTGAAGAATTCTCCCTACTACGCAATTCGGTTTCTGAGTCCTAGATCTCAGCACCACACCCAGGCTACCTAATGAACCATTGAGAACATTCTTTGTTGTCCTTTACAGATCCTGAGAGGCCTTGTGAAAATGTGACTTGGCATAAAAAGAAACAGGATATGAAAGAACATTCCCGCAAAGGGCAGTTCTATTTTGATAAGGAGTCAGGACTAGAATGCACCTCACACAGTCTTTTTTTAAATACTGGACTATACATCGGAAAGCACGGACCATAAAAGACTACCTAGAACCATGAACTTTGAGCTCCACAAAATGTGTTGCCTTGTGGGATCCTCGGTTCATTAAAGAAAAGAGAAGATAAAAGCAAAAATCTTTCTTACAGGCAAGGGTAGAGCAAGCACAAAGATCTGACCCAGTTTCCAAAATAAACATTAAGCTTAAAGCTCTCCCCATCTGGCTAAAATGAAAACCCAAGTGAAAATTAGCGTGCTCACACTCCATTTCCTACCTACATCACTAAAGCAGGCACAAGAGACCATGTAACACAGCCATCAATGTTATACCTGAGACAGCTCAAGTGTGTTACATGACAGTTGGTGGAAGAATGTCCTGAATGTTGGGACAGAGTGACAACTGACCTTTAAGGCTTGCTCTGTATCCATCCAGGTCAGGCAGCCTCTTAGGTTTCCACGAGTACATGTGAAAATGTCTTGTGTGGCCAGATCCAAAGGCATTTCAGTCTTCCCCAGTGCCACAATTCTACATGGAAAAACACTTCCCAAAAGCATATTTCCTTTCCTTTATAACACCCCCCGGCAATCTTCCCTCTCATCTCTTTACTGGGCTTGCTGCTTAGAAGTCTCCTCTTCTCCACAGAGTGACACAGAATTAAAGGGATAAACCACGAAACTCTTTGTGACACTGTCGCTTTCCCACACAATCTTATGCCCCACCCCACGGGCAATGGTGTAACCATGTGAAGGGACACTAGGAGGCATGGAGCGTTGGCATTATGAAAAGTGATGGAAACACTATTGTTTCACTCCTCCATTTAACATTTGAAAAATTAAAACCCACAGAGACTTAAAGACTTAATAAGATGGTCCTTAAGACTTTTGTACCCAATTAATTTATATTTTCTCAATATCTAGGTCTTTCATACTCTGTTGATGTTCTTTCAAAATAAGAAGGCAGAGGGGAAAGTCCATAACTTCAGTTTGACTCTTAGTATGAATTCTACAGAGATGCTGAATGAGTTCACTCACTGTATGAATTAGGCTGCCTCAATCCACTAACTAAAATAATAATAAAAAGAATAAATAGCAATAATAATACAAAGAATAAATAACATCTTAAATAAAATGATTGCTCAAAGTCCAAACAGGTAGCCTTTTGATATATGTTGTCTGCATACTTAATAATAGATTCAATAAAATATTAAAACAAATTCACATATACAGATATATACATGGAGAAATATACTAATTATTTGTGAACGAGAGTTATCTACAACTTACTTTTTATTGATGTTTCTCTGTTTTATGAAAGTTTAATAAAGAAGCAAATAGAGCTCTGTGTGATGGTTAGATTCAACTAAAATGCAAGTTGCATGATAATTTAGTAATAAACTAAATTGTTTTCTTGATGAATCTTTAGAAGAAGATTCACAAAAATACATTAAGACAAGAGGATAATCACATTAGAAAAAAACTCTACACTCATATCCTGTTGTTTTATAGCCATCAAAACAAATTATCCATGTGCTAAGGTGTTTTATGAATAGCTTCAAAATTAGACAGTCTGCTGATCTTTAGAAAATGGAAAATTATTAGGATTCAATAACAAGATTATGTAAATGAAGTGGATTAGAAACCATTTCACGAAAGCATCATTAAGTATTTACTGAGCAAATTAGCAAAGAGATTACCCACTTCTTGATCTAACAAAAACAAATCTGCTGTTCTCCACAACTGCTGCAGAATTGAACGGCTAGGATACTCTCTCACTAACAGTCACAAATGCCAACAGAACATCAGATTCATTCACAAATGGACACATTATGCACTGGAGAAAATGTGATTATGTTGTTAGGGTGATGGCTACTCCAAGAATATAGCAGTCACTCCAGACAGAGAACATGTCAAAACTAGAAAGAGACACATTTGAAGTCATAGAAGTATGATTGAAGACATATGTTAAGAAGAACCAAGAAATCAATTTAGGCTCCACAAATGGATTACCCACATTGGACAAGCCTAGAATTAAAGGACTTTAAGTTTGAAATTTTCCACAGTAGCAGAAAAGAAAAATATATTGGGATCATGGGAACATTGTAAATAGTTGAGATACACTGGAAATAGGCCAAAGATCCATAACTATTTACTCTAAAAAGAAACAGTCTTCCTGGAACAAGGACAAAGTTTGTAAGAGTCAGGAAGCTTGGTAAACTTACAAGGAAGTTTGTGAAATTTACTAGACTTGAGAAGCTCAGAAAGTTACAGGATTCCCAAGGTACTGCAAAAAGGCTATGAAAGCAGTAAACAATTTCTGGAGAAGGGAGACTCTTCAGTGAAGCTGCCTGCATGCTGGACATTGAGCTCCATAGCTGCAGCTTTCCTCAGTCATCACCCATACTAGGATGGGGTTTCTAGTGAGCATATCAAGCTGAGGTAATGCTGTGGGACAATGGTCTTTTATCCTGTCACTTGTATTATTTTAATAAAACGCTGATTGGCCCGTAGTCAGGCCGGAAGTATAGATGGATTGACCAGGCAAGAAGTATAGAAGGAGCAACCAGGCAGGAAGTAGAGGTGGGGCAACGGGAACAGAATTCTGGGAAGAGAAAGAAGCAGTCTGCAGTTGTGACCCAACCACAGAGGAAGCAAGATGAGAATGCCTCACTGATAAAGATACCAAGCCATATGGCTAAACAGATAAGAATTATGGGCTAATATAAGAGTTAATAAGAAGCCTGAGCTAATAGACCAAGCAGTTTATGATTAACATAGACCTCTGTGTGTGTGTTTTCATTGGGACTGAACAGTTGCAGGACCAGAGAGGTCAGAAACCTCAGTCAACAAGGTGAGACTAAGCTCCTCCCTTGTATTAAGAACTGATGGCTAGGGAGCCTGCACAGGACCAGCCGAGGCCCTCTGCATATGTAAGACAGTTGCATAGGTCAGTCTACTTGTGTTACTTGTAGAAGTGGGAGCGGGGCATGTTGCTAACACTTTCACTGGCTTTTGGGAACCTGTTCCTAATGCTGGGTAGTCTTGTCCATCAACTTTTTGATAAAAGGTTATTCACAGTTATTGTGTTATAAAGTTCAAAGTGATACTTGTCAAACAGGCAACACAGACTGATTAGATTCCCAACTCAAAAGAAAGCATGAAGTTTTCTGCCTTTCTTTTCACCTTTTCCCCTTCTATATAGACACACATACATGTACACACACACACACACACAGCCTTAAAACTGGCAATGACGATGGACTGCACATAATCAATTCTGAGACCAGTAGTGGTGTATTTTTTTTTCTTATTTTATTTGGGAGCAAAAAAAAATAAAAAATAAACAAGGTTACAAGCAGCTACAACATTCATGTTTGGTATTCTGTACATAGGTGTCTAATAAAGCCTGGAACTATGCAAGGTGTAACCCTTCATGAGTCTGAAAGACTCCTATAAACATCTCAGTCTATTTGAAGGGAAATATGCCATGAAATCACCAAAGACTGAGGAACTTAGAAGAATATGAAAATGTATTTCCTTGCAACAGTCTGACTATAGAAGCTGAACTCACACAGGGTCTTAAGCAAAAATTTAAAGCCAGTTGGCAGGAGGAAGCTAAGTAGCAGAATAGATGGAGAAAATATCTATTCATGCATTGAAACGAGATAGCAGAAACCTAAAGAAGAAGATGGCCAGACTTAAAACTAGACAGGAACTAAAGATGAGTGGAAAGAAGATCTAGGTCTTGCAAATATAATCATCCACATACAGCATAGAGAATAAAATAGAATCAACTCTGAATCAATGAAGTATTGAAAACCCAATTGGAACTAGGTGAAAATTTCCAACAGAGATAGATGCAGAGGTAGAGTGAAGGGAGAAAGTACTAGTGGTGTGTCTACTGGTTGTCTTCCTAGACCTTATACAACATGCCAACTGAGAGACTTGGCTGGGCCAAAACAGCTACCAGAGCTTCTAGAAATCCCAAAGAAAAACAAATGTGGGTTGTTGGAGAAGGGGCTGCTCATTGGTTCCCGGCCACCTGGCTAACTTAGACCTGAAATAACCACACAGAAACTGTATTATTTAAATTCTGTTCTATCAACAGGCCAAGCCAGTATTCTTTATTCATTAATGGTAATCACAGAATACAAAAGGAAATCCCACATCAGTAGGTAAGCTGACTGCAAACTTCACAGAAGAATCAGAGTCAAGCCTGAGAGTGCACATCACCCTAGTCAGTGATTTTCATCAAAGCCCAATCTGGGTCCTCTTCTACCTCACTCATAACACAGTTCAGTAGGATCAAGCAAAGAATAATTCGGAATTGTTCAGGGGTTGAGGGTGAAGAAGTAGAAAGAAGTAACCAAAGGCCCTACTCATGAGAAGCTAAAATTTTTAAAGAAAAGTGAAATGTGGTAAACCCAATTTCAGTTCTCAAGCATTTTAAAGAACATGGGTAAATGATGGAGAAGGTGTTCGCTAGGGTAGTTTCTGTAGGGTAGCTTTAAGGAAAGTTATGAAAACATGATTCAGTTGAGACCTACAGAAATTCAGGGTATGGGTGTTGTATGGTAGTTTTCTCTGGGATAATACTTTCTATCTCAAGGGAAGACCTTTAAGAAACCATACATTCTAGGGAGATGAAACATTCCATCCTGAGGGGAAACCTTAAGCTCAGGAAGTAAACAACTCAATAGCTTCAAGAAGTCCCTTAAACTGATTAGATTCACCAGTCCCTGTCCTCTGCAAGCACTTACAAGCTGCAAAGATAACTGAGCAGTACTCTCAGACCAGCCAAATTGACTGAAATAAGCAGAGACCAGCCAAATGTTCTAGAAGGAAAGACTAGTTGATGCCCAGAGGAAGTTCCAACAAAGTAAGCTACTGGGAAAGGGTATCCTCCAAGCTGCTGAGCTGCTGGCATGTTGTGCAGCGTGCTTCAGGTTTTCATTGCTGTGAGGTGTCACCCATGCTAAGGGTAAAATACTGGTGGCACAACTGTCTTTGAGTCATTTATGTTTACTCTTTTAAGTAATCCCTCATCCATAGTCCTATAAGTAATCCCAATAAAACTTATTGGTTCATCAAGTTAGACTTTGATGGTATCTATACTTTGGGCTACCAACGTTCTCTATCTTGGGTGAGTAGGTGTTTGTTCCTCTCTTTCTAGCAATAATATCACATAACACTAGGTAAGGATGTGAGGACTATAAGTAGAGGATTTATCTTGAAATGATCAAAGATAGCCAGAGATCTAGCATGAGCTAAGAGAAAACAGAAACGAGCAAGAAGAATAGAAATAGAAAACATAGGGGGGAAGGTAGGATATGATCTCACCAATAAACACGGAATATGTAATTAATATCTGCTGAAAGCAGGAACTTCTCTGATGGAAGCTAAGATGCATTAACTGTGAGTATAATAAGTCATTAAGAATTAGTTTAAGAGTATGCCCATTTAGTATAGTAACAGTAGTAGGTTCTCCCCTAAGGCTATGATGACCTATCAGCCACAGGTTCTTGACCTGACAATAATGCCAAGAACTGGTTTTCTCTTGTGAGATGGAACTGAAATCCAATTAGATTGAAGCACTCCCAGAATGTTGATGCCACCATTGCACCAGTGAGCATGTCTTTCCAGGTCAGATGTTATTGTAGCTCCCAGGGTTCACAGTTGGGTAAGACTGATGATTACTCTCCTTCTTTGGTAACATGGGTAGCACCTCCCAGCATTATGAAAGCTTGTCAGTAGGAATGATACTTCCCTATCAGTACCACCTTGATATCTCCATGTTTTCTGTGACTCAAATGCATTGTGTCTTCAACAATAGAATCTCATTATCAGTTCCAAAGGATGACCAATAGCATTGGCAATAGCCTGTATTATTTGGGCATCTACGGGACCCCACTGATGGAGGAGGGTCATCTTTCTATCTGTTGTTTCATTGGTTAAGTAATAAAGAAACTGCTTGGCCTCTGATAGGACAGAATTTAGATAGGCGGAGTAAACAGAACAGAATGCTGGGAGAAAGAAGCTGAGTCAGGTCAGTCGCCATGGTTCTCCCACTCCAGACAGACGCAGGTTAAGATCTTCCCTGGTAAGCCACCTCATGGGCTACACAGATTATTAGAAATGGGTTAGATCAATATGTAAGAGCTAGCCAATAAGAGGCTGGAACTAATGGGCCAAGCAGTGTTTAAAAGAATACAGTTTCCGTGTAATTATTTCGGGTATAAAGCTAGCCGTGCGGGCGGCTGGGTGCCAAGAACGCAGCCCGCCACTCATATCACAGCCCCACCACTCCAATTAAAATACCCCACTAGCCAACAACACCTGAAAAAGTAATCCATCCCTGGCATCAAAATAAATCCCTGGGGATTTTTATTTGTTAGTCTGAGGTATCAAACAGAGCCATTGTTTTCAAGCTTAGGGTAACTCCATGTCAACACTTTTTATATCCATTTGCATATTTATTTTAGGAAGCTTCTACAGTAGTAGGTATGGCACTGCAATTGTTTAATTAAGAATGATCCCTCACAGGTGTGCCCAGCCACTTGGGTTTTAGGTAGCTCCAGATGCAGTCAACAACCAAGAATAGCCATCAGACCTGGGAGGGATTGGAGATGTGAATATCATCAAAAACACATTGTTTGAAATTCTCAAAGAACAAATAAAAAGGAAATAAAATAAATATCTACATGCACAGGGAAGCAGTAAGTAATGTAGGTTTTGTTTGTGTACATTGGAGGCATCTGTGCTGAAGAATGGTACTGTATATTTACTTTAAAGGGGTCACTAAACAGAGTTTCTAGGGCAGCAATAGCAATAGAAGGAAAATATAGGAGACTACGCCAAGGGTCTGTGCTATCAACAACATTGATTTGGTCTTAGGTGGTAAGCTGTGGAAGCACAGAGAAGCAATTAAATGCAGTTTGAAGGTCAAATCAAAGGTTTTTGTTGTAAGTGGGTATAACATTTGAGGAAATCAGGCATCCAGGATGCTTCCCAGCCTCGGGACTTGAGGAACAAAGGAAATAAGAATGTGTTTCAACTTCTACACTGGCTTTATTTTACTTTGATTGTATTATAAAGTGTTATTTTCTAGGCTACCCATCCTGAAGAAGAGTTTGGCAAGTTCTTTAAAATCTAAATATATACATACTGATAATTCTAGACATTATTACAGAGAATTAAGAACTTATGTCCATATAAAAATCTATTTGCACAGGTACAAATACCTTTATCTGTAATACCTTCAAACTAGAACTAGTCAAAAGGAGTCAAAGTTGATAAATCACAAACATACTTGCACATGAGAATGTATAATTGGGATAGGTACTATTAGAAGTTGGCAGAATTCTCACATTGGTTCCCTGTCATGCAGAGAGAGGGATATTATGGTTAAAAAGACTAGACTACATGGGCCCTTTAGAGTTGCCTCTGCCAAAGAGAAGAATGAACTGAATCAAAACCAGTGTTGCATTCCTGGAGGAATTGCAGGAATTAGTGCCACCATTAAGGACTTAAAAGATGCATGGGTGGTGGTTCCCACCAAATGTTCATTTATCTCTCCTAACTGGTCAATGCAGAAGACAGGATGATGTGGTATTCTTCTCCATATGCTATGAATATATGCTTTTACCATTTTTAATAAATAAACCGCTTTGGTCTATGTCACAGAAGAATATAGGTAGGTGGTAAAACTAAACTGAATGCAGGGAGATAGAAGAAGGAGTCAGGTAGACTACAGCCATGTAGCTGCTGAAGGCGAAAGACACAGGATCCTTACCGGTAAATTACAGCCTCACGGAAATATACAGATTCGTAGAAACGGGTTCATTTAAGATAAGAGCTAGCTAGAAATATGCCTGAACCATTAGCCAAAAAAAATGTTGTAATTAATATAGTTTCTGTGTGATAATTTGGGTCTGGGCGGCCAGGAAACAAAAGTGCAGTCTCTGTTTACAAGAGGTAGAACATAGTGAATGACCGCAGCCTACTGAAAACTCAATCAAGTAGTGACTCCAATTGCAGCTGCTGTACTAGGTTTGGTGTCCATAGTTGAGCACCTAAACACATCTCCTGGTACATGGTATGCAGCTATCGATCTAGCAAATGACATTTTCTGAGTTCCTGTCTATAAAGACAACCAGAAGCAATTTGCTTTCAGTTGGCAAGGCCAGCATGAAACTGTTATGTTTTTACCTCAGGGCTATACTAACTCTCTAGCCCTGTGTCATAACTTAGTTTAAAGAGATTTTGATCATTTGTTTCTTTCACAAAATCCTACATTGGTTCACTATATTGATAACATTATGCTGATTGGACCAAGTGAGAAGGAGATGGCAACTGCTTTGAACTCATTAGCAATGTACACACACATCAGAGGATAGGAAGTAAATCCAATCAAACTGCAAGGGCCTTCTACCTCATTGAGATATTTAGCAATCCAGTATGTGGGGCCTTCGGAGACATTTCTTCCAAGGAAGGATAAGTTATCGTACCTAGCCCCTTCTACCACTAAGAGAGTAGTGCAACATTTAGTAGGCCTATTTGGATTCTGAAGATAATTAATTCCTCCCTTGGGTGTGTAACTTTGGCCCATATGCCAAGTAACTCAGAAAGCTTCTAGTTTTGAGTGGGTCCTGGAACAGAAGGTTCTTCAACAGGTCCAGACTGCTGTGCAGGCTGCTCTACCACTTGGACCATATAATCCAATAGACCCACAATGGTTCTTGAGGTATCAACGTCAAGTAGGGATGCTGTTTAGAGCCTTTAGAGCAAGGTTCTACCACCATCTGCAGATAACTATTCTCCCTTTGAGAGACAGCTCTTGGGCCTTAGTAGAAACAGGATGTTTGACAATGGGTCACCAAGCTACTATGAGACCTTGGATAGATGCCCTTCATGAGCTGGGTGTTACCTGACCCATCAATCCCTAGAGTAGCATGTGTACAGCAGCAGTCTCTTATCCGATGGAAGTGGTACATACATGAATGGACCCGAGCAGATTCTCAGAGCACAAGCAAGTTACACGGAGAAGTTGGCCAAATGTTTATGGTTTCTACTCCCATTACAATGCTGTCTGCTGCCAAGCATACATCAAATACCTCATGGGGTGTTCCCTGTAGTGGATTGATTGAGGAGGAGACTAGGGCCTATTTTACTGTAGGTACCACTCAGAAGTGGGCAGCTGTGTGTGGCATTACAACCCCTTTCTAGGATAACCCTGAAAGACCCTGACAAAGGGAAATCTTCACAGTGGGCAGAAGTTTGGGCAGTACACATGGTCATTATTCAAAATAAAAAGGTTACCAAATTCTAGGTCTGCATAAGAATCAAACAACATGTATTTCCTAAGCATTAAAAGCAGCATAGTGTTGATTTCTACATTTAACACAATGTTTTCTTTATCACATTATTGTCCAAATATCTTTTTGATATGAGTATCAGTTGAATTTATCATGGATTCAACATGGGACATCTCTGTGTATGTAGAATATGTTCCCCCTGAAGGCCCCTGGAATAGATAACACTAGTATTCTAATGCCCCTTTCACTGAAACCCCAATCCACACTTAGAACCTGAGTATTCTTGTCTCTATCTCTGTGGTTCTCTACATGATGATTACAGTGGGGAACTGAACACTTGCTAACACTGGTGCTCTAATAGCTTCCCCACACTAAAGTATGAAGGCCTAGACTCAAGTTAGTCACTGCTTAGGCCAACCAATGACCCTCAGCTTCCAAATCTTTCTCGTGAATGCCCATATCTGAAGCTCTGTAATTTGGAGCCACAAGGGAGAAAAAAAGAAAAAGGAAACATCAATGATAATGACATCAATGGCTACCATGTGTGTCAATAGTGGTCTCATCTTCAACACAGCACTCTTAAAAGTTACTCTAGGTGAATGAACTAGGCTTGAATGAGTCACGTGGGCCAGCTTGAAGGTGGAAATGCCTGACAACTTTCCTTCGAGACATTTTGAGACAGCATCTAAGGTTTGCACCACTTTCATGTCTGGAACTCTGATGCCATTCAGTCAGAATGTAGGGGCAGAGCACATGATCCTTAGCTCTTTGAAATGGAGTTCTGCTTTCAAGAACATCACCAAGCCACCGTTGTCAGGCATGCATACTGATTCTTGGACCCTTGTCAATGCTAAAGGTCTCCAGTTCACCAGTCCTTTCATTCTCTGTCACAAGCTCAACTGACTACAGTGTTTGTCAAAAGACATTTACAAATTTCATTTCATTAGTCTTCATGATTAAAAAGAATGCATCACTCTGTATCCTGAAGTCCACTTTAATTCAGAAATTCAGTTATTGACTAAAATATTTCCTAACTTATGGTCTTACATCATATCCCATCTGCTTTTTTAGAAATCTGACTGCCAACAAAACCTACGGAATGTGCCAGACTCCTCCTGTCTAGATACCAGAGCTAGTTCCTTCCCCAGAGCTGCCAGGTACAACACCATGCATGGAATCAAATCACAGACTTTCAAGCCTGAGTTTTCTATCATCCTCCCCACACTGTTTTTTCATGTGCTAATGCATTCTAAAGAATGAAAGACATTCCTGGCATTTTTATTTCCTAGGGCTGAACCAAAAGTAAACCAATTGCAAATGGTTTCAATTAAAACCTTTAAGAAAAAGTAGATCATTTCAATCCCATCAGAATTTGGAACCAGGAAAAAAAGAAGAAGATTCACAGACTGAAACCATTTTTAACAGAGAAAGAAAAGAGGTACTTACAGCCAACCATCATCATGGCTACCGAGAACATCTTCTCCACATCTGTGGTCGGAGCTATGTTTCCAAATCCTATGGTTGTAAGGCTCGTCATGGTGAAGTAGAGGGAGGACACATACAGAGAGTCCTTGCTGGGTCCTCCTTCCCAGATCCCTGCACTGGTATTGTAGCGATATGGAGTCCCAATGCTCAAGGCCAACTGGTAGAGCCAGCTGTCTATCTGAATGGTGTTGGTGACTTCATCAATGACCTCGTAGTCTCCAATGCTGTACCAGATGCAGGCCAGCCAGTGGGCAACCAATCCAAACACACACACCAAGAGCACGAGGACCGCAGCTCCATACTCCAAGTAGTGGTCCAGTTTCCTAGCAACACGGCCCAGGCGTAAGAGGCGCACCACCTTTAAAGAACTGAAGAGACTGCTGATTCCCTGCACAAATAATAATATAAAAAGATGACATTAGGAAACAATATAATAAGCTACTTTTATGAATTTGGCTATCCAATTATATAAAAAAAACACACACATAAGAAAACTCCAATCATAAGTAAGCAAGAAAAAACCTGAAATGATAAATATTTTTCTTTAAAATGCAAATTCCATCCTACCCAGGAATAAAATATTTTCAAAATTTACTCACTGAAATAAGTTTCCATTAGCTAGGAACTGCTCAATCTAAGAGAAGTACAATTTTCCAATGCTCTCTGCACAGGGTAGATAAAGAGGTGGTCAATCCAAGCGCTTTCTTTTCTCTTGCTATAAAAGTTTCCATTTATTCCTTACTGTCTAGGTGGTGAAGCTGCACCTTCTGAATAAGGAAACCCGGTCTCCCCAGCACGAAAACAATAAACACTTCTGTGCATTTGGGCTCAAGAAGCAAAGATCATCATTATTTCCACTATGTCCTGTCCCAGCCTGGATGAACAGGTAAACCTAGGGTTGGTACACAGACTCCAAACTTCCTTCACCCTCTAGTAATAGTCATAGAGAAAATATCCAGAGGAAGAGCAGCAAGACATTCACAACATGTTGAGAAATTTATCAAAATCAAGGAAAATCCCATAGTCACTTTTTCGGGAAGCATATGATAGGCTAGCTGGGGATGGGGTGAAGAGGCAGGGAAAATGCATCCTGGTACAGATTGTAAAACAAAGGAAAATTAAAGCAATGGTCTGGGAGGCTCTCACCTGAAAATCAAGTAATGGCCATGACCTCTTTACCATGACTTCTGTTTCCCAGATGGTAGAGAGAGTGGCCACCACCATCTACTCTGATCAACAAAGGGACTGATGAGGCAGAACAGAGATGACAATAACAAGACTCTAATCCCAGAATGGTGAAGCTCGTGACATTTAAGGGGGGGGGGAATGCATCTGCTCTATTATACTTTTATTTTTTACCATGAAAATTCTGAAGAGAAAGAGAAACTACACAAGATGCAGAAGCAACAGATCCTGAAGACGTGAGAAGTAGCGGGTCATTCTGGCAGCTTCGTCTCCACCTGGCTCTCTTTAGGCTGGCCTCAATTTCCCTCGCCAGCTCTCAGATGCTGTGACATATAAACAGCCTTGAAATAAACTCCCATTTCACTTGAACATTTGGAATGAAAATAAGATACTGAACTTTTGGTAGTTAAGAGAACTGAATTAGGGCTGAGGGCACAACTCAGTCTGTAAAGTGCTTGCTGCTCCAGTGTGGAGAACCTGAGTTCAACCCTTAGGAAACCATGTAGAAGAGGTGAAGTATGGTGAATCACAGCACTGGGGAGGCAGAAACAGGTGGATCCAGTTTCTGGTGGGAGACTTTACCACAAAATATAAAATAAAGTGAAAATAAGGTAGACAGTGTTTGAGGAGGAGCAGTTCCTCAATATATACACAAACATGGACATATAAACACAAGAAAAAAAGGAAGGAAGGGAGGGAGGGAGGGAGGGAGGGAGGGAGGGAAGGAAGGAAGAAAGAAAGAAAGAAAGAAAGAAAGAAAGAAAGAAAGAGAAAGGAAAGAACAAAGAGGGAGGGAGGGAAGAAAGGAAGGACTATGAAGAAGAAAAACAGGCACAATACAGAGGCATCAATGTTATAAACTAAGAAGGTTCAAGACAGCTCAGGAATGCTCAAATACAGAGATGTATAATTGTAAACAGGAAAGAAAATAAGGGCTTGTGGAGCCCATCTGTATGTCGGGCTCTGGGTGAGCACTGGGGACATTAAGATAGATACTCCGGGCCTCTGTTTGAAGGAACTCATAACTGAAATACATGAAAACTCAAAGTTCAATTTTTTAAGTTTTAAATGCTGTTCAGTATGCTGTCTTTTCAGGGAGTTTGAATTTGTGAAGAAAGGGTGGGGCTTCTTTTTAAATGCTGCACAGAAAAAAATCATTTCTGCTTGAATTCTTCTCCATTTAAAGCAAAAGGAAAAAGAAAGGAGATATTTTTGCCCCATTTGAACTAATACATTGCCACCAGCTCCTGCTAGAATGTACAGATTAGAATTCACTAGATTGGAGTCCCAAGGAGAGAGAGAGAATTGATCCAAAAGGAATCAGGCCACCCTGAACCACAACTCCTGTCAGGGCCACTTACTCAAAAGCATGTTTTCCACAGCCTGGTCCAACTTCACTTAGAAGATACATGATGCTTCACGAAATAGGTTTGGCCGTAGGTTCTATTAACAACCTTTTTGTCTTTTTTACTTGCTTTTAACCAACTCCCCAACTGACATATTTTGCAAAAATCATCTTTCATGTGGAGATTACCCTTCTCCATGATTTTTTCTGAGTTGGGGTTCTCATCATAGTACCCCTAGCCCTTTTAGGGTCTCATTGGTCTTACTCATAGGATTGGATGACCTCCCAAGACTTCTCCGAATACTCAACAGAAATCACTCTTGAGTTTTTAAACAAGAGGCAAATGCCTACTATAAACTTCCATGTGGATGCCCCAATGGGTTCCAAAGGGTCTGAAAGGGACAGGGATGCTTCATTATCCCAACTCAGTCCCTTACCCCTTGTCCTGCAATATACATCAATGTCACCTACCTGGTCTCTGAGCTTCAATTCTTTCCTCTTTCTGATAGATCAGTTTTACAAGCTTCAGGCTATTCATGGCTCAAAGTATTTAAGAGAGCAACATTTACCGCCACAACAAATCTATCATAATATTCCTTTCTTGCTTGCTCCTATAGCCATACCTCAGTCATGGATTCAGGTTTTGATTTGTACCGCTCAATGCTGATACTGCTGTATTTGTTGCACTCGTGTGACCCCTCCCTTCCTATAGGTCCCAAATCACTGTACAAGCTACCAGAATAAGTCTTTAAAAGATACAGCTGTCTAATCACGTCCCTTTCTGACCTAAAACCATTTTCTACTTACTTGTTATTCATGGGATTAACTATTACTTCCTCACTATAACATGTGAATCCTTGGTGGCCTGGTCCTCATTCACCCCAGCAACTCCTCTGAATGATTGCCAGGCAGTTGCAGGATCTACTTGGCATGGTGGCCAGAATCCCAGGCTGCTCCGTGCCATGTTGCAACTGGTTCATTCCCTCTACTTAGATAATCCTTCCCTTCCATTTTCTTGGTGGCTAGGATCTTATGACATGGCAAATATTCTCCCCTCCGCTATCCTCATTGTCATGATCTCACTTTCTCTTCCCCTTGAGAACTGGGTGTTTAGCTTTGTGATATCATGCACGCTTTGCACATCTCCAGTAAAACAATTGTCACAATCACACTTTATTACAAATCTCTCTCCGTGCCTGACATGCCAGGAAACTGTAAACTCCTTGAAGAGTTTCTCTATCGTCAATTACCATCCAGCCAGTTGAAATTACTTTAAGCAGTCAGTTCAGTCAATAATAAGGATTAAATTTTAGAATAAGCAAATGTAGGAATGGATCCAGAGTCCTTTAGTTGAAGCTAACAAACTGACTTGACAGCATAATGTGAAGAAGAAGCCATCAGTGGAACTTTGCATTATAAGAGCTCAGAAATAAATATGGAAAAAAAATTCTCACTATCTCTGCACTGACCAGGCAGGCCACATGTTCTATATACTGTGCCCCTTAAATATATAGTCTATATAAATATTATTTATATATATACATATATATATATATATTTTCACCAGAGGATTGTAGAAAAATAACTAAAACCCATGGACTTTGAGAAATGGGGAAGGAACTAAAGAAACAGAGACTGAGCAGGTTACAGCTATGTTCCAATACACAGGCCATGAGCGTGGGTAAGTTCGTTCTGTACAAGCCTAAGACGAGCAGCCTGGTTCATGGTTGGAATGATATGAATGGAGGGATGTGTCATGCACCTCATGCAGTCAGCCAAGCAAAAAGCTGGACCATTTACTGCTGCTTCAAAAAGATAGACTAGGTGACAATGAATATCATGCATTTGGTACTGTTCGTGATGTTTTTAATACATGAAATAACTTATTCTCCAAAACAGTTCTATGTGATAAGTATCATGAAAACATGGTCCAGAAAAGTTCAGTCATTTCACAAAGTTCACATTGTTTATCTAAGAATAAACATGAGCAATCCGGTGTCAGACTCCTTGAAAGCTGGCTTATTTGAGGAGAAATCTCTACAGGGCATGCCTAAAAGATGGCATACCTAAGCCCCCCTGGCAGGGCTCAGTAACAGTAAAGGTCCGCAGGTCTGTGGAGGCACGTAGTCCTGGGACATGTAGCAAGCCATTTCATTTTATGCTAGTGGGATTCTGACCCTCATTGCTCACAGGATGGCAGAGAGGCTTCAAGGTCACAGCAAGCCAACAGTGCAAGCACCATCCAGGCCCAGCTGTCCAGATTCTTAACACCTTCTCTTAACACGTTCACAACAAATGCTTGCTTTGCAGTCTTCCTGTCCACACAGCCCACACAGTCTCAACAATCTGAAACTTGCTAAACACCAGCACTTAACACATCCTCTCAGGCCTTGTCAGGCACCTACGATTAAATGCACTCTTTTTCTGGGCTTTAATGACCACATGTCCACCTTTGTCTGCACTCCGTGTCACTTCCCACTGTTTCTGTGTGTAGCCGATAGTGCACTAGACTTCATGCTACCAAAGGCAATGCCAAACTTCACCTTTGAACTTGAATTCAGTGTTCAACTCATTCATTGTTCTATTCAATCAGAAACTGTTATCCAAAGTAATAGATAAATAACTAAGTTGGTTTTGTTTAAAAATTCTTCCTTATTTCGTATCAAAATGAATCTCATGCAATCATTACGAATAAAAAGTCAGAATAACCTAAAGCCAAATGTCCATCCCAGAAGAATGGATATGGTACACTATCTTCAATCAGTGGAGTACTATCTAAAAATAAACTAAAATTATACCTAGTAACACAAATACGTATAAGAATACCATAGTAAACAAAATCAATAAGACACCAAAGGGTATATACTATATGATTCCACTTATGTGAAGTTCAAAAAGAAGCTAAATTACTCTATGTGATTAGAAGTGAGGATATTAGCCTTCATTGTTGGGGGAGGAGTAGTGATGGAGTGGGTTTGCTTTGTGAAGTTCCATGATGTGCTTTTCCTAAAGTACATTGGGAGACACACCCCATGGTCTTGCCTATGATCCTAACGTATCATCAGGCATGGGTTCAGAAGAATGATTCCTCACTCACCCTATTACTAGAGAGCAGGACTAGCCAAACTCTGTATCTAAAGCAAAGCATTTTCTAATCTTATGGTTCATTCCTATGGCCTTTACAATGGACCACAAATTGGATTTAATTCGCTGGTAACTTTAATTTTCCTCCTCTGATAATACTGGATACTTTTACTGACTTATCTTCAAAAACTTCTCTCCTAGTCTATACATGCACTTAATAACAATTTCTTGATTCTCTACTTTCCGCCAGTGTCGCCTGTTCATGCATCTCTGCTTTATTTTACTCCAAACTTCGCAGTTCTTTTGTACCCTCCTCTACACCCATAGCTTTCCACCTTATTATAACCTGTGAGATCTCACAGCCCAAATCCCTGAGGCTCTTCTGGTGGAAAAAATAATCAAACACAGCAAATGCATAATAGAACACAGTGGTTTAATGAAGAACTCTGATTCCTCTCATCCACCTTCCTATCTTCCAGTTTCCTTTCTTGATAAACCCACCTCCCCAAGGCCATAGTAGAGCACGGAACACCCTAGAGCAAGAGAAATCCCCATGCTATTAACTCTTTCCTTGTTTTCTGGATTTCCACATTAACAACTTCTGAGAACAAGTTCTTTCAGTGATAAAAATATCTAAAACACACATGGATTCATTCAGCTGATCGTTGTAACAATAGTAGGGAAGTAATTCAGCCAATATTTTTTCTTCCTTTCTTCCTTCCTTTCCTTGTTGTGTAAACATAAGAAGAATAATCAAAAGACTTTCCTGTGAATAATAATTAATAATAATAATAAAAATATTACATGAAAATGAAAGGAGGATGAAAGAACAGAAATTTAGATGCCGTGCCCTGTTGCGTGGCTTTTCACTTATACCTTGCCATCTTGCAACACAGAATTCTGGGACAGATCATTAAAAAAAAAACACCTGGGATTATTTTTCTTCCTATTATCAGTTCTCCCCTGCAAAGCAATTTGCAACCCTCCCATTAACAGATAGGATTTCTTTCAGAGCCATCGAATCTGAGCCAGTCTTCTGGCATATTGTATCCAGCAGAAAGTGATGTCAATGCCATTGTATCCGTTCCAAACCATGACCACAAATCCCTTGCACAATTCTACTCATGGCCTTAGAAGCCAACCCAGTTACTGTGTGAGAAAGATCAGCTAAGCTTTGGAAGGATGAGAGGCCATAGAAGCGTGACAAAAGTAGCCTTTGCATCACTGAGTTCCACCACCTCAGCTGCAGTCAGTTCAGTAGCTAGCTAGTGAGATATAGGTGAACTTGCCTGACATAAGCTCAGACAGCCCAGTTCAGAACTACTTATTTAAACCACAGACTAATCACTTACAAGTTAAAAAAAATAATTAAATTGCAGAGAAAATACCTATCTGATACAATAGATTTAAACCAAAATCACCAAATAGGTAAGACACATGGGCCTGCAAATTGAGACATATTTAATATATAATTATTAGGTATCAACTGTCTACTACATCAGAAGAAATTATGCTATCACGATAATTTGCAAGGATTCATAATAATCAGTTCTCCAAAACAGGGAACTCGAAGTTATGACTACACAAAACTTTAAAGTATTTCAGAAATCTAATCTTGCTTAAAATCTCATCAATACTTTAAATGGTACCCATGCAAACTGTAGTAATAGGAGCAGCGGAGCTGTGTCCCCAACACCCCAGTCGCCTGCTCGGCTAGCTTATGCCCCGAAATAATTACACGGACACTGTATTCTTTTAATCACTGCTTGGCCCTTTACCTCTAGCCCTTACTGGCTAATTCTGATATCCCGATCAACCCATCTCTAATAATCTGTGAGCACCAGTCTTACTGGGAAGATTCTAGCCTAAGTCCATCCTGGGTCGGAGCTGGGGCATGGCGTCTCTCTGAGGCGTCTGCTCCGGAGAGGAGAGCTGTGGAGTCTGAGCTCACTTCCTCTTCCTCCCAGCATTCTGTTCTGTTTACTCCTCCCACCTATCTTCTAACCAATGAGGACCAAGCAGTTTCTTTTTATTTAACCTATGACCTTCCTCCATCAGCAAACAGTTCTTTCAATAAACTAGCATCAGGGGTCATCTGCTAATTTATATGCAATGACTTTCCCAATTCACAACACCCATGCCCATGGACAGGCACACATGAAACACATTATATCTGCAGCCTCAATAACCTTGGATTGAAAAACTCTTCTGTTGGATTACATGCTCTTTTCTGTTAAGTTCAGTGACACAGTTATACAAAATGCAACCGTTCCATTCCAGCCAGAAAACAGATATTTTCCCTCGTTCTCTCAACCCTCTGAAATCTCTATTTCTCTTATTATGCAGCAGCATGATTTTAATAACGGCAACACTAGAAAATCCTTAGCACTTCTTGCTCCTCTTATACGCTATCAAAATCTGAATCCTCACCAACTACCAGCTTTCTTTATACCGAATAAGAATTATTCGGGAAGCCATACATTAGAGAAGGTTGTTTTTAGTACAAATTCACTAGTCACCTTCAATGCATTTCTCAACTACCAAGCAACTATGTTATATAATGTGTAACTTCATTTACTACCTGTATTTTAGACTGTCTCCACTCTAGCACTAACTATTCCTCATTCTATTTTCCCATAGACATGTAAACATTTTATATAGCTCATAGTAAAAATAATATTATTCCACTTTCACTGTCTTAAAGATGTGGTCTAATTAAGAAATCACCAAGGAGTATCCTTATCATCTTTTTTAACATCCCTTTCTCCTAACCTACCTTTACATTTTACTAGTTCTGACCCCTAAGGATCTCTCAAACATCAACTCTTCTCCATCTCAGTGTCACCACGATATGAGCTGCTCTCCTACACCTAGAAGGGTTTCTAAAGCTTCAAGGAATTTATTTGAGTACATGTATCCTGTTGTGAACATTATAAAAAACAGTTTCATTGTCAGAATCACTGCCAGCTGACCATCACAGATTGGACTTACTCCAAACTTTGCATCCTTTATCTAGCCCATGCTTACCCCTCCAGCCTCAATCTCCACTGCTGTTCTGTTCCCTAACCACTTTACTACTGATCCACTGAATAGACCGGGCTTCCTCACATGAGGACTGGGCATTTGTCATTTGTCATAGACAGAATGTTCCACAAGTCTTTCATGTCCCTGTCCTTAGCTTACGTGGCTCCATTGATACTTTAGAGCTCAGCCCGGTCATCATCTTCTCAGAGAACCATTCCATCCCTATTTAGAGCAGGTCATTTCACTACATAACCTCAAAAGGGCCTACACATTTCCATCCTGATATTTGCCTTTGTGGTTGTGCGTGCCCATGATATTATTTTCATTCTTGAATCCACAAGTTAGCCGGTAGTATTTTGGCACACAGCAGGCACTCAAATGTTTATTGGAAAATTAGTACACCAAGAAAGAAATAAAATAATAAGTATATAAGTCTCTCATAATAATTTCTGACTCATCCAGCATTGATATTGTAATAAATAATTAATAGATATTCAATTTTCACAAGTAAACTACATCGGGCAACTGGAGAGAAACCACAAAACAATAATAAGCTTTGTTTCATAAGTATTGGGCTCTTATTCTAAATAGATTTTATACATGAATAACTCCATAGTCCATTTCCATTCCTTTTCATAGAGTGCAACTGAAAGACTGAGAGAAAATTGCAAACTACATTTGTTATCTGAACCTCTAACCCAGATAACAAATTCTATTGCCTACTTTCTATTCCGAACTTACTGCTCTGACTCATGCTACCAAGAGCTCCCTAGGGAAATAATCCTAATTACCCCAAGCATTAGCCGCATCCTTCAGTAGGGGATCTGAATTTAAATGACTTGTAAATGACACTTGCTTTAGACAATTTGTATTCTTACTGAATCACAATGACTTGCATAGATAGATAGATAGATAGATAGATAGATAGATAGATAGATAGATGATACATATATACATAAATACATACAACGGGTAAAGAAAGGGATTGTTCCATTGTTCCATTTTGCAACAATAATTTACCAACATTTTTCATGCTTCTCATTAAGAAGAGACTTTAATATCCACTAGGTCAACAACAAATGCAAAGCCTGGTCAAAATATGCAGGCTACAGTGAGGTATATTAACTAAAACCTTTGCTTTCTCCAAACATTATATGTATATTATATGTTTTCTCCAACAAAGTTGGAGGATGCTTGAAATCCTTCTTCAATAGATTTTCAGGCTTTATGATCAAATCTAAACTCTGTACCACAGCCCGCCTTTGCCTCCTTCCCCAAGTCTCACTCTGCATCTGTCTCTTGCTCTCTCTACTCTGTTTATAAAGGACTCCTTCCCTTCCCTCAAAAATGCTGTATTCTCTTTCCCCCAAGGGAACTTCAAGTATTCTGTTTCTCTGACCTTCCAACTGCTTCTTTTGCCTCATGAATTCCTACTCATCTTCCAGGTCTGAACTAAAGAGACTTTAGAGACTTGTTGTAGCTATTCCCTTCATCAAGGAAGTTGGGATTCTTGCTACATAGCACCTATAATTGGTCCAAGAAATGCTGGCAGAAAAAAAGTAACAGGCAATGAAATTTGAAACAGAAAAAGACCAAAGCTATTGCAATTAGCTATGTAAGCAAATAAAAAGTAGAGAAGTTAAGTATAGGTGCCTATTGGTTTTTATCAACTTGACACAAACTGGAATTACTAGGGAAGAGTGAGCCTCAAATGAGGAATTGCCTCCATCAGTCTGGCCTGTAAGCAAGACCATAAGGCATTTTCTTGATTGATGTAAGATGGCCCAGACTACAGTGGGGGAGGGGACGTCCCTGTTGGTCCTGGGATTCTAAAGAAAGCAAGCTGAGCAAGTGACGGACAGCAAATGAGTAAATGGTTTTCTACTATGGTCCCTGCCTTGGCTCCTACTTGAGTTCCTGCCCTGACTCCCCTTGATGATGGACTATGACAAGAAAGAGTAATGCAAACAAATCCTTTCATCCCAAGTTTCTTTGGGTCAGTGTTTTACCACAGCAAAGAAGAAGAAAGCTAGGACACGGTATAACCTAGAGTTTTCCAGGGAAACAGAGCTAATAGGAGACCTACAGCTAGAATTACCTTTACACAATAGAGTACTACACAGAAGAAAAAAATAACAACATCTTGAGTTTTTCAGGAAAAATGAGTGGAGCTTGAAAACATTATTTTGAGTGAGGTAACCCAGACACAGAAAGACAATTATCAAATGTACTCACTCATAGGTGGTTTTTAAACATAAAGCAAAGAAAACCAGCCTACAAACCACAATCCCAGAGAATTTGGACAACAATGTGGACACTAAGAGAGACTTATACAGATCTAATCTACATGGGAAGTAGAAAAAGCCAAGATCTCCTGAGTAAATTGGGAGCATGGGGACCTTGGGGGAGGGCTAAAGGGAGGAGGGGAGAGGCAGGGAGGGGAGCAGAGAAAAATGTAGAGCTCAATAAACAAATGGAGACAGTCTAAAAAGAGGAAGAATTACAGATGTGTAAGGTAGTACATACATCAAGAGACATGTCTACAGCTCTACAGACACCTCTACTTATATCTATCTGTCAAGAAAGACATTTGGGAAATTAATACACATGATTACAGGTGCTTTACAGTCCCTCATGTTACCATCTGTAAACTAAAGGCCCAGCCAGAAGAGTCAATAGCATAATTCCAACCAAATGTGAAGACTAAGAATAAGAACTGTCGTATTAGTCCTAGTCTCTGAGCAAGACAAAATGAGATAAAATACCTGATTATGTGATCAAGACAAAAAAGAGAGAAAAGAAGAAGAGGAAGAGGAGAAGAGCTATTCCTCCACCTTTGTTCCATTTGGATTCTTAACATACTAAAAGAGACCCACCCACACAGGGGAATGTCATTTCCTCTACCAAATGCACTAATACAAAAGAGAGAGAGAGAGAGGGTGGGGGAGGGAGAGCGAGAGCGAGAGCGAGAGCGAGAGCGAGAGAGAGAGAGAGAGAGAGAGAGAAGCAGGCTGGGGTCTTAACCTCCAAGTTTTGTACTCCAGTCAGGTTGGGATGTAGGATTGATCATCAGACTTAAAAAAAGTTGGGGGGGGGAGAGGAGAGTAAAATTTGAGGGCAACACTGAGCGAGCCAGATTAATAACCGAACAGTCAGGTGAAGATCTGCAAATCCCGAAACAGCTAGAGCTTCGGAATGAGAAGCCTTGATTCCTGAAGCACTTCTCTCAAATTGGCCCCTTTCTAATGATTTTGACAGTATATGTTCATGCATTTGTATTGGTTATAATTTAAAATATATCAGTGTTAACGTAAGACAATAATGTGTTCAGACAGTAATTCCATGTTTATTCCCGTCCATTCTGATCACATTTAATCCCTATCTCCCATCCCACCACTCCCTTCCTTGACCACTGACCAACTTCAGTGTTAGACCCACTCATAGAATATTAGAATTTGCCTGTGCATTGGGCCAAAGGCTCTTCAGTCATTTTGATATAGGATCCTATTTTACTTTCTAAGCTATGATTGTTCCTTTTTCTATGCTCTAAAACAATGTCATCTTTCCATGTAAACTGCCTATCACTTGAGGTCTCTTTTGTCCAACAGCTACATTTAATGACAACATACTTTCCTATCTGGTTCAACTGATAATCATTCAAGTCATTATCTATGTGAGTTATTGTCTTGAATTATTTTAATTTGGAGCAAACATCCCAATATCTATTTATATATGCACTACACACACACACACATATAGAAGATATATACATGTGTGTATGTATAGTGTTTTAATTTTTCTTGCTTATTCACTGTGTTTTTCTCTCAACAGACTATAAGCTTTAACCAAGATGGCCATAACTTGATTAATCTTTAGGCCAGTCTCATCTCAATTCCAAGGCCCTGATTTCCTTTTCATCAGTGCATTTCCGACACAAAATTTTTAGTGAAAATTTTGTTCTCAAGTCCTCTAAGCTGTAATTTTCCTAACTCTTCCCAGATTTACAAACTAGGAATCACTTGATCAAGGACTTTGGGGAATATTTCCCAAGACACGCAGAACCTTCCCTATTTCACCGACTCTAGGCCCAACTTTAGTAAGCATCATTTAGCAAATACAGGTGGCCAATCCCATTGATCAACCTCCCCAGGATTTATCTCAGAGAAATGAGTCCATTCTCTTACCTCCAATGCAACATTCTCTCTCCAATAGTCCTGAATATAGAATTCTTTGTGGTTATTAACAATGTCTGATACAATTTCTCTTAAATAGTTCCATGAAGACAGGAGGCTTTGCAGGCTCACACACTGCTATAACCCTATCACTTAGAAAAAGGAACTCAAGCATAGTTGGGAGTAAATTGGTGAATGAAATGAAGGAAAAACCTTTCTTTTTGTATCTAAAGGATGATTTTTATAGGAAAAAATAAATCTTTGGGCAATACTTCTGTGTTTCTAAATGTACCGCCTTATCTCTGAAGTCAGTTTAAACAGCTAGCATTCACTCTATATACCAGAAACGTGATAAAGATAGTGATCAGTGTTAGAGATATAAATTTACCGATGCTGACATGGAAATTGTATACGCCATAAAAATAATCACTTTTTGCTAATATAGACAACATTGTCATTAACTAGATATATTGATATTAACTTTAATTTTTAGATTTTAGAACTGAACACAAAGTACAATAGATGCTAAGATTCAAAAAGATACATTTGATGTAATGTTTAGTTAAGAATTTCTAATTATAAGAAAGCAATGCTGCCAGGTTCCTGATAGCTACACCTCCTCATTAAAAGTGTCTAGGACAATGGAATGGGGAAGAATTCACAAGCCCCACCCCTAATGAGGAGCTATTGACAGTAAATGATTTCTGAGGAAAGGAGAATTGGTTCCTTAAAGACTCCTAGTAGATTGACCACACTACCTTGGATGACCACACAGTTGTGATTATATGAATAATACAATTAGATTCCTTGAATTGCTAAAATAAAAATTAATTTTAAAAAGAGGTGGTAGGGAGGCGAGGGGTTGATCTCAGAGGAGTTAGGGGGAGGAGTAAGTGGCAAATATGATTAAATAAAGTATATGCAATTCTCAAAGAATTAATAAAATACTATTTTAAGCAGCTAGAACAATTATGACAGCTATAAAATCTCAAACAAAAGCAATTGAGGAAGGCCATTCAAACTTAATAAAATTCCTTGTGCAATGAGAAGAGTATCTGAAGAGAGCTAATTTTTAATTGGCACATTGATCTAAACACAAGCACTGTGAAAATACTGTCATGGGCCAGGCATGAGGGTACAGAACTGTATTCCCAGTACTCAGAAGCTCAAGAAAGGAGGATCATTAAATCCAGGTCAAGGTATGATGCACAGTGAATTTGAACTAGCATGGAATATGTAGTCAGTTCAAAGCTAGCCTGAGTTACATAGAAAGATGCATAGAAAGAAGGAAGGAAAAGGTATCAGGAGAGAGAAAGAGAATGAGAGAGAAGAAACATGGAGGTGAGCGAGAGGAGGAAGAGAGTAAAGGGGAGGAGAAGTCAGGCGTGTAGACCAAGCTTGCCTCAAACTCACAGATCTATTTGCTGCCTCTGCCTCCACCTCTACCTCTGCCTCCCAGGAGAGCTAAGTTTAAAGTTATGGACCACCACACCCAGCTTCAAACGTTTTAGACCATACCAATGACAGAGATGAAAGTAGCCCTGTGAATATATGAGCGTTATGCACAAGAAGTGACATCATGCAATTAAGGGAAGCAATTCAAACAAGGCAGGTAGTTCCTCACATGATCCACAGAAACAGAATTTCTCAAGCATGGGGATGTGCACAGCACGGAAAGATGAGAACAACTTCTACCCAAGCATCCACATGGCTAAGGTACAATTTTTCACACACAGCAAGCACATAGCAATGTATTTCAGCCTTCCTTCGCCTTTATTTTAGAATCATGCCCCAAAGCTCAAAGACAGGAAGCATTCGTCATGAATGACGATCAGAACAGACAAAAGTGTCTTCTTATGTAAGCAGAAAAATCAAATAAAGGAGCCTCATTACTTGCTATTTCCTATTCTCTTGGAGCTAAATCCCTCGGCAGACAGACCGCTTTGTCTCAGTGGAAAACTCATGCAAAATAATGCAGGCCTGAAACATTGTTCAATTTCAAATATAAGAAGAATGTCTATCATTAAATCTGTGGATTACCCAACCAGTACACACAAGGAATAGAATCTAAAGTCTCAGACCATAGTCACTACATTTCAGTTTGGAACCTGAGGCTGAATTTAACCTCCAAGCCTTTTCTACCCTTTGAGCTTCGCTCTGACCCCTCTTTCCTCACAAAGATTGATGGTTTAAAAGTCATTTTTCTCTCAAACTAAAATTTGGGAGTTTTTGCATTCAGAGACGGTATTATGATCATCTTTTACTCAATACCTGCAATGCTCAGTGAGAAGTCCCATCTAAGCACCAAGGGAGCCAATCACTAAACACGCATGAAGGGAATGGCAGATCTGGCCAATCAAACTGAAACATTCCTTGCATATGAGGAATAAGATTATGCATAGGATGGGCCTCATCAGTGATGTGAATACAAGAAACCGCACCTTATCTGTGAGAGATTTCCTCCTGACCCTTTACTCCCATTATTAGCAAGAAATGCATAATCTAAGGAAGCATCACTGCAGTGCCTCAACAGAATAGCACTTACATAGAAGCTCAATAGGAGTTAGGCAGGAATTAAAAATAGAAGATGTTCAGTTAGGAAGGCTCTCAACCTTGGGCAAGCATCGGTTTGCCTTTAATTCCTTCAGAAGCCAGCAGAATGTCTAACCCTTCAATATTTAAAGATCTTTGTATGATTTCTTATTCTTCACTGAAATGGAAGATCAAAGTAGGTAAACCACAAATTCATTATTAGTCATCAAAATATAAATATAAAATAAAATCATCACTAGAATACCCATGTTTGCCAAAAGTGGCATAAATGAAGCAATGGGGATGACAAGAGGGTGAGACCAGCAAGCAGTACCTAGAAAATGTCTCAAATCTGGGAAATTAAATAACATGCTTGTAAATATCAACTATGTCAGAGGAGAATTTGAAGGAGAAATTAAGCCTATTTTGAACTATAAGAAAATGGAAAGACAACCTAACACCATTTGTGGGGTGTAATGAAGACAGTGTTTAGAGGAAAATGGGTAACCTAAAGCAAATTAAAGATTCAAAATCAGTTTTTCTAAATTGTCACCTCACCTAGAAAAATTAAATCACAAATAGGAAATAATTTTTTTAAATGAGAATGGAAAGCAATGTACTTGAAAACAAGAATTCAATAAAATTAATAAAACCGAACAGTTGGTTTTTCAAAAGATCAATAGAATAAATCTCTAATCCAGTGAACCAAAGCTATGAGTGGGAGGAGAAGAAAAGAAAGAAAAGGGAGAGGAGGTAGAGAGGAGAAGGGAGGGAGAGGACACACGTTAGATAACACCATCACAAAACTAAAAATCTTATAAATAGTTTAAATATACCTAAAGAATGCTATGAATAACTCTATAGCAATAAATTTGAGAACTTTAATGAAATGACAAAATTTTCTGAAAGAAAATTGTAAAACTCATATAAGAAACAGGAACTCAAAATAAGAATATATCTATTAATTGAAATTAGTGAATAATAATCTTTAAAATGAGAATGCATCATTCCTAAATGAGTTCAGCAGTGAATTTTCTCAGACATTCAAGTAAGGAACAGCTCCAATTCTTTACAACTTCCAAATGATATAAGCAGAGAGAATACCCCTGGCATGTCATGAGACCGCCATCACCCTAACAACAAAGCTTAAGACATTATAAGAAAACTATAGATGAATGTCTCTCATGAATATAAATGCAGAACCCTAAGCAATATTAGGAAATTGAAACTAGCAATGTAGAATAAAACATTATACATGGGGCTAAATAGAATTTTGCCAAGATTACAAAGCTGATTCAACATTTGAAAGCCAAACAACATATTAAAAAGGGAAAATTGCACAGTCACATTAATGAATCTAGAAAATGCATTTGACAAAATTTAACACAAAATCAGCAAACTAAGATTATATACATCAGCAAGGTCTACAGAAAGAGTTCCAGGACAACTAGGGCTACACAGAGAAACCCTGTCTTGGGGGTGGAAGAAAAAGAAAAGAATATATACATGTCTTCAGTTTAAAAATGAGAAGCCTTAAAAGAAATACCATACCTAGTAGTGAATGACTGTATTTGTATACATATATATATACATATATATATGTCTCCTCTCTTACTGCTTTTATATAACATCAAAATAGAAATCCCTAGTAATTCAATAAGACAAAAAGAGGGAAAATGACATATTAATTGAAAAGTAAGGGAAATAAAATTAATACTAGTCAATTATACTTCTGTAAATGAACAATGCACACATGAAATTTGACATTTAAACCACAATGTTACTACTCACAAAAATGAAATATGCAAATGTAAATATTGAAATGTGCATGAGATATTAATGATAAAATATACAAAATTCATACAAACTATACAAAAAAAGGGCTGGGGGATATCCCAGTAGTTAAAGTACTTCGCATCAAAGCATGAGGTCTGGCATTCAGGTCTCCAACCCTCACATAAGCAGTAGGCAGGTATGGAAGCTGACCTATAATCCCAGCACTTAGGAGGGACTCTGTTTGGAACACAATGATGAGTTAGAATAGTAAAATCAAGGGGATCTGAGTTCAACCAAGAATCTTCCTCAAAATATAAGGTGGGAAAAAAAAAGATACCAAGTGACAATCTCGACTGCCGCAAACATGCTCATGCATAAGAACATACAATTGCATGTATATCTGTACTTACATGTATGCCCACACACTTGTGAACACTCATAGACACGAATGCCACATACACAAAAAGGATCCCAAAAATAAAAATAGTTTCCATGTTTATGAATAGTAACACTCAATTTTACTTGCATACTAATTCTTCCTAGAATGAGCTACTAATAAGACACCATTCCAATCAATATAGCATCAATTTTTTAGTGGCTACCAACAAAATAATTCTGAAATCTATATGGAGATGTAAAATGGAATAGTCAATGTATTACTGGAGAGAAGGTACTTCCTGGTTACAGGGCTTACTATGAAGCTACAGCAATCAAGAGAGCATGGGATGGGTAAAAGAACAGACAAAAAGATGAAGGCAGCAGGACACAGAAATTGACTCACATGCAATTGCTCCACTGACTTTTGACAAAGAAACAAAGTAGAACACCGCAACTTTTTTTTCAACAATTGATGGTAGAACAACACATATCCATATGCAAAGAAAAAGAGATATCTCAACATAGTTTTGCTTTGCATTTCCCTGGTGACTAAGAATGTCGAACATGTATTTCTCAGCCATTTGAGATTTCTCTGTTGTGAATTCTCTGTTCAGATCTGCACCCTATGTTTTAATTGAACTATTTGGTTTGTTGATGTCTAGTTTCTTGAGTTCCTTATATATTTTGGATGCTAGCCCTCTTTCAGATGTGGGATTGGTGAAAATATTTCCCCATTCTTCAAGCTGCTGTTTTGTCTTACAACAGCGTCCTTAGCCTTTCAGAAGCTTTTCAGTTTCATTAGGTCCCATTTATTGATTGTTAATCTTAAGGTCTGTACTCTTGGTGTTCTGATTCATCTTACACCTGTCAGAATGACTAAGATCAAAAACACAAATGAAGGCTTATGCTGTTGAGGATGTGGAACAAACTTGTAGGAGTGCAAACTTGTACAGACACTATAGAAATTAATAAGGCAGTTCCTCAGAAAATTGGGAGTCGATTTACCTCAAGACCCAGTTATACCACTCTTAGGCATATACCCAAAGGATTCTTGCTCAACTATGTTCATAGTGACTTCATTCATAATAGCCAGAAACTAGAAACAACCTAGAAGTCCCTCAACTGAAGAATGGATAAAGAAAATGCAGTATTTATTCAATGATGTATTGCTCAGCTATTAAAAACAATGACCTCATAAAATTTTCAGGCAAATGGATGGAAGTAGAAAAAAATCATCCTGAGTAAGGTAACCCAGACGCAGAAAGACAAACATGGTATGTACTCACTTATAAGCAGAGAGTCACTGTTAAGTAAGGGATAGTCATGCTACAATTCACAGATCTAGAAAGGCTAAGTAACAAGGAGGGCTCAAGGGGGAGACACATGGATCTCCCGGAGAAGGAGAGATGGAATAGGTTTTAAGAGTAGACTGGAAGCAAGTGGGATGATAACAAGAGTGATAAGGTCAAGGGGTGAGACAACTGGAATTGGGGGACATTTGGGGGGTCAATATGGAAACCTAGTGCAGTGGAGACACCCTGGAACCTTCAAGAGTGATCCTAGTGAAGACAACTGATAAATGGGGGATGCAGAACTTGAACCAGCCATCTTCTATAACCAGGCAAGGCTGCCAGCAGTGGGACTGGGACCCAAACCCAGCCACAAAACCTTCAACCTACAATCTTTCCTGTCTGCAAGATGTACTGAGGTAGTGGTGGCACCGAACGACTGGGAGTGGCCAACCAGTACTGGCATAACTTGATGTCCATGCTGCAAGAGGGAGCCCAAGCCTGACACTGCCTGGATAGCCAGGAACCAGGGGCTGGACAGCCCAAAGACCTAGGATAGAACCAAACGTGACTTGGGAACAATCAATGAAATTATTGCTAATGATATTCTGCCATATTCATAGATCCATTCCTAGCCCATTTGTCATCAGAGAGGCATCATCCAGTCACTGATGGGAGCAGAGGCAGAGACCCACAGCCTAACACTAGGGGGAGACAGGGGAACGCTGCAGAAGACAGAGCAGGGGGAGAGGGTTTGCAGGAGTCAGATGGGTTGAAGACACCAAGAGAACTCAGTCCATAGAATCAACTAAGCAGGGATCATAGGGGATCACAGAGACAAGCAACAATCATGGAGCCTGTATGAGTCTGAACTAGGTCCTATGCATATACATTATATTTGTGTAGCTTCGAGTTCTTGTGAGACTCCTAAAAGTGGGGGAGGGGTGGGAGGTGTCTTTGACTCTTTTGCTTGCTCTTGGGACCCTTTTCCTTCTAGTAGGTTGTCTCATCCAGCCTTGATTCGATGGTTTATGCTCAGTCTTATTGTAGCTTGTTCTGTGGTACTCGGTTGATATCCCTGTGAGGCCTCGATATTTTTTTAAAGGGAAATGGATGAGAAGTGGATCTGGGGGAGAGGAGAGATAGGGAAAAGAAGTGGAAAGAGTGGAGGGAGGACTGAAATTAGGATGTAGTGTATGCGAGAATTAAAGAGGGAAAAAGATAGTACTTTGTCACTTTCAATGCCCTTCACAAAAATAAGTCAAAATAGATTGTATACTTGAATTAAAGAAACTGAAAGTATAATGTTTGTGGGTGATAAAAGATGTCTCAGCCCATTTTCTGTTGTTAACGCAACACAATACACTGATCATTTTATAAACAAAGTTTATTTGGGCTTGTGCTTCTGGTCCAAGGTTTAAGGGACATAGCTTAAGAAGTCTTTCTTGCTAGAAATTCTATGACAGCTCAAGACACCACCAGGCAAGAGCCAGGAAGCATAAAAGAGACCCACCCAATGGATGCTGATCACAGACCTACTTTTCAGAAAATCCAGTGATCTTTTGGTCCCATAAATGGACTGTTCCACTAACAAGGCAGAGCCCTAATCACCTCTAAAATACCTTGCCTGGTTCCACCTATTACAATCTCATAAAGTGGATTAAATTTCATAATGAGTTAAAGGGAAGACAGTACAGTGTCAAACCTCAGTGAAAGAAGAAAATTAAGGTCGCTTTAGTTATAGTAATAACTCTTTGGGGGACATGTGTATGTATGGGGTGGGTATGCACCTATGTGTCCTATATATGGAAACCAGAGGACAACCTTGGGTGTCATTCTTCAAGTGCTACCCGCCTTAGGGGTGGGTGTGTGTGTGTGTGTGTGTGTCTTTGTATGTGTGCTAGTTTGTTGACAGGGTATCTCACAGGCCTTTAATTTGCCAAGTAGACTAGACTGGCTAGATAGTGAGCCCCAGAGATCTGTCTCTCTTTCTGCCTCCCAAGTTCTGGAGTTACAAACACATACCAACATGCTTGGCTTTTTCATATAGATTATTGAACTCAAATTCAGGTCCTTATGTTTGCAAAAAAAAATGTATGTTGTTGAATGAGCCACCTTTCTGCCAATGACAAGTTGTGGACATAATAACAAAGGCACAATTCATTAAAAAATGATCATTTAAACTTTATTTTTTTATTTTTTTCATTTACTTTAAAAACATGTAAAATTCTGCTTTGTGAAAGACGCTATCAAGAGATTGAAAAGATATATCTCTGGCTAGGAGAAAATACATTCAAGAGATGGAGCTGATAAAGAACCATTACTAGCTAGATATGGAAGTGCATGCTTGTATTTAAGTACTTAAATCACAGTACTTAAGAGTTGGAGACAAGAGGATGAGGAATTCAAAATCAGCCTCCTCTACATAGTGAACTCAAGGTCTGTCTTTAAAAGGAAATGTTTTTAAAAGCTAGCTAATAAATAAATAAAGGACATTTTTGATAACTTACTGGAGAAAATATTCAGATCACACATAAGCATTTGAAAAGATCTTCAGCATCTTTATGTTATTAGGTAACTGCAAAGTAAAATAGTCTTCCATCATAGATCCATTCAAATGGCCAAAAAAATCCAAAATACTAAATCTAACAAATGTTGACAAAGATGTGGGACAGCAGATTCTCTCTTATCCCCTGCTGATGAGAATGTAAAACAGTACAGTCATTTTGACACAAAGTTTGATAATTTCTGACAAAATGCAGAGATACCATATGAGTCTTCCTCCTCTGCATTGGCTGACTTGAACGTGCTGAAAGTTTATATTCACATATAAATCTGCACACAAACATATGCAGCAGACTTTCTCATCACTGAAAATCCTAAGAAGCACTGAAGATGCCCCTCAGTAGGTGAATCAGTTTGCATACATCTAGACAATAATACATTACTGAGCACTAAGAATGAATAGACACTCGCAATCCCATAGAGAAACTTGGAATGCCTGTTACTATGAGGAGGGAGATAACACGGAAAGCCTGCAAACTATTGGCCCCAATGATATGGTACAATTATATGCCACAGTGTTCAGTGGCCACACACTATGGAGACACCTAAAGGATTGATGATTGTGAGGAGTTTATGGGTAAGGATGAATGAAGATGCAGAGCAAGGATGCTTTTAGGTCGTGAAACTAAATAGCTGTACTGCAGCAGTGCATTCGTGTCCCCATACACCATCAAAACTGGCGTCACATCCTAAACAAAGGATGCACCCTCAAGTAAATGCAAGCTTTGAGTGGCGATGTAGTGTACCCATGCAAGTTGACCAACTATATAAACGCATGTGCTGGCATGGGACTCTGACTATGGCTGACTGAATCTGCCTGTGTAAGGGCAAGGGATGTATGGGAAACCTTAGTGCGTCCCCTCAATTGTGTTATGGCTTTAAACTGCTCTTTTTAAAAGTTTATTTTACAAACATCCTTAAAAGCTTGGCTATGAAACTTACTAAGACTGAATGCTGATATGGTGTCATCCATTGGGAAATAGCAGAAAGGACTGAGCAATGCTCACTGATTTGTCCCCTACATGTTAAAACACATTCCTCAAAGCATCATTGTTGAGAAAGGATACCTAATGGGAGGCATTTAGTTCCTGAGTGCTCCATCTCATGAGTAATTAATGTCACATATATAAGTTAGCATCTCTAACCTTCTGCCATGTGAAACACTGCAAAAGGACCTTCACCACCACCTACACACTCACACACACACACACACACACACACACACACACACACATCCCATCATTCTGTGTTTCCAACCTCTGGAAACAAAAAAAAATGAACTTCTGTTACTTATAATTTACCAATTTGTTTGAAACAGACTGAACTAGATCACCAATTAAATAAAATTAAGTCAGTCTACCAATCTATGAAATCCCAATCAAAGTTCCAAAACCATTTTTTAAAGAAACAGAAAGAAAAAAACTATCCTAAAATTTATGAATAGGCACAAAATATCCCAATATCCAAAGCATTCCTAAGGAAAAAGAACAATGCTATAAGTACCATCATTCTGATTTTGAATGAAACTACAGAGCCATAGTAAAAGAATCATAGTGGTCCTTAGATTAAATTGGGGGTGTAAATCAATAGAATTCAGCAAAGGACCCAGATAAAAACCCTCATAACTACAACAACATGATTTTTTGAGATTATAATATAACTATTTTTCCCCTTCACTTTTCTCTCACCAAACTCTCTCGTACATCCTTCACCACTCTTCTCAAAATTCATGGCCTTGTTATTCACTAATTGTTATTGCATGCATATGTGTACATGCATATATACATGTGTGTATATCCATATATATGTATAGTAGTGTATGTTATAGGAATATATATATATATATATTCCTAAATATAATCTATTGTGACCTTACAATGCTTCTTGAATGTATATTTTCAGGGATGCCCATTTGGCACTCAGCCAACTGGTATACTCTACCCTGGGGAAGACCACCAGTCCTGATCCCAGTTTTCTTCAGCTGCCTGTTGCTTTTTGTGTAGATTAAGGATCCATGGGCTTTTTTCATCCAGTTTGACATGTTCACTGGTATCATTCTTGTTTGTCTCACATTTGGGGAGTCATATTGGTGAGACATCACTATGTAGCTTCTTTCTGGTGTTACTAGGAAACACGATCTCACAGTAAACTCTCTGATCTTCTGATTCTTTTTCATTTCAGGAGAGGGAACTGTAAGAATTTTGGCAAATATGTGAAAAATATACCCTGGGGAAAAGAGCCTCTTTAACAACTGATGTTAGGAAAAATGTATCTCCATATGTAGGAAACTGGAGTCAGATTCCTCCCTATCTAACACTCAACTCCAGACAGAGCAAAGACCTTAATGTATGAGTTGAAACTTAAAAACTGTTTTTAAAAATTAGGCAAAACACTTCAGGATTCAGGTGTACACAAGTATTTTCTTAATAAAGCTCCAGTCTCTCCATAAATAATATCAACAAGTGACAAATGGAGTCTCAAATTTAAAAGCTTCTACCCAGAAAAATCAATGTTTTTATAGCCTGAAGAGACCTAGTGCTTAATGGGGACTAGCACTATATATGCATTTATATAAAGATAAATAAGAAAAATCAAATCACATAATCAATAAATCAGCTAATGAAATATATAGGTCTCTAAAGATAGAGTACAAATAACCAATAAACATTTGAAAAAGTACTCAGCCTCATTAGCCATCAGAGAAGTAACAGGTTTAAAGAGCACTGGATTCGCATCGTCCCACTCAGAAAAAAAGTAACAAATGTGAGGATGTGGACAAAAGGAAACACTTTCTTAGCACTGGTGAAACAGAAACTCATCCAGCCACTGTGGAAATCAACATGAAGTTTCCTAGAAACAAAAACAGATCTCCTGTGTGACTGAGTTATACGCAAAGGACTCCAACTCAATATATCAAAGAGAAGCTTGTATGTAGGTATTCATTCCATCATCACTATTTACTGTATTTAAGCTATAGAATCATGTCAGATGACCAGCAACAGAGCAATGGATAAAGAAAAGGGGATATATGAAATTTGTTTCAACTCTAAAGAACAAAGTTATGTCCTTTAGAAATAAATGGAGGCATTGGTAATACCCATATTAAGTTAATTGAGACAGTTCATAAAGACAAATATTGTATGTTTTCTCTTAGCTGTAGTTCCTAGATCATACACACATGCAAATCGTGCATGATCATATGATATGAAAGTGGAAACAAACGGTCTAGGAAAATAAAGATGTCTAATGGGGGAACGAAAGAGGCACAGGGACAATCTCCAGCATACAATATTAGCTTGTATAAAAAACAGCCTTCTCCAGCATAGTGCCGTGTAGCGTGACTGTCAGGATTTAACGGTAGAACTAATACCAAAGAAACTGAATGCAATCCCTTTCTGATCCTCTCAAACATTACTTTCAAATATCTATTTTAATTTAAAAATAATGGCATGTCAATTGTATAAATGATGCTGTCTACTAGTGTAATTCCCGGTGGAAGATCTGAAGCAGCAAAAGGGAAGGAGAGGTTCTAGTCTGACAAAAGCCATTAGCAGCTACAAGCACGATTACCCTTTTCTGGATTCAGAATTCTTATTATGATAGCTAGAGGTAAAATTACAATGTTAAATGTATGCGGTAACATGAAATCTGCATGTGGCAGTCTGACAAGCATAATTGTGAACAAAGAATAATTCAGACACTGTTTTCAAAAGGAGTTTTCTAAAAATTAAAACTCTTATAGGCTTCCACTTAGCCACTATAGATTCATCCAACTTCCTTTCAGCTTCAGTGCGTGAGTGATCTTTTTCCTAAGTTTGCTTCATTCTGATCCATTTTTCAGTCTTACTTTGTGGGTCTCATCACCCACCATCATCTCATCGCTGTGGCCCCCTTGCTACTGGCCAGTGTGTTGTCTGCAGACCCAATCTTTCTTTACTTTACACTAGCTCTCCTGGGGTACCCAGACCAAGTACTCTAGACCCCTGATGCTGGTTAAAATGAATGCTGCAGAGGAGGGAGATTCTATTCTTAGACTTCATGAGAGAATATCTTTTATCCTCCATTTATGATGTTTAGAAAGCTCATTTTCCTTATTTTTAGACCAGAAGCTTTCTGTAATGGGTTCTGTCTTTTCTGTCTCATAGTTTTCTTTGAAAATCACATAGCCAGCTCACAAATTCCTAATAAATCTAATTTATCTTCAGAGAGCGCATCAAGGGTCTTGAAAACCAAGTGTTACTAAGCTGCCTAAAGGCATTCTGCACACGTACAGGAATAAAGGATTAAACTAGAATTTTCCAACTCATACTCTCTCTTATTCCCCAGTCCCCACTTGCTGGTGCGGTTCTCTTGCCTAAGCTCCATCCCGTCTTTGTCAGTGCAGAATTCACTGCGACCTTGGCAAACACTTCCCCGTTCGTGACATCAGTGCACATCCACATGCTGAAGAAACACAGCGGCGACATATTCTTCACCACCTCAGGATTTAGACTGAAGTTGTACAGAGGAAACCCCAACAGATGAAATAACAATTGTCTCTCAGTCTTTAGAATTTTTCAAGTGGAACTCATGAGTGTCTTTTCACACTAATTCCTTGGAACCAGCTTGTGAGAATGGAAGGCAAACCTGGGAGGAAAGCATGCCCTAGACTAGGCAGAAGATTCCAGATCATCCAAAGACTAATAATAAAGTTAAAATAATTTTAACTGCATTAATGTGCATGCATGCACACAGTGAAGATGAAATGTGAAAGTGGTAATTGGAAGTTTTGAGAGGGATGCCAGAAAACCTTCCTGAAAGAGAAAGCCAGATTCTACATAATGAATGGTTAAACAAGAGCCAGATCTTCAAGAGCTGAACCAAGGAGAGGCCAGAGATGCATTAAATACAGTGCAGGCAAGGAAAGAGATGGACATGTAGACCATATTGACAACCAGGTAAAAGAATAACATGATTAGAGGAGAAAACCAAGAATCAAAATATAGTATATTAATTTTAAAGAAAGTGAATAGGGGCTGGAAAGATGGTTCAGTAGTTAAGAGCACATATTGCTCTTGCAGAGAGGACCCAGGTTCAATTCTCTGCAGCCACATGGTGGCTCCCGACCATATGCAATTCCAGTCCCACAGCATCTGATGTCCTCTTCCGACCTCTGCAGGAACAAGGCGCAGACAGAGTAGTGTATGTACATGTGTACATGCAAGAAAAACACTTATGCACATAAAATAATAGAATGAGTATATCTTTAAATTATTAAAGAAAAAGAACAAAAGTCCTTGTGTTATTTTGGAGAGGGGCAAAGATTCTCACAAGCTTTTAGGATTTAAGGCAAATGCTGATGTAAGAATGCAACAGTCATAGATTATCAGAGTATATCAGTCATGATATATTCAAGGCATTAGAAAGGGTCCAATGAATTGAGGGAAACCTCAGTCCACACAGAAGAGTATGAAGTACAAAGGAAGCAGCACAAAAAAAGCATGTAAAATGGAAACTACAATGCTCTAAATAAGTTAGAATTTATTTAATCACAGTAAATATGAATACAGTAAATATGAATAAATTAAGTGGCACAGTGTGAAGACTCTCAGAATCTATCTAGTCTTTATAAAATATACATTGAATGTAATAATCTACAATTACAGAACATTGCATATAGTAATGTATGTGCCAAGTGCACACGAGTGATGCAAATGCAAATTTGGCTGCATTAGTGTCGAGCAAAACAGCATTCTTATAGCCAACGAGAATTAAAAACTTCTGATAAAGAAATCTCCCAGAATGCAGCAATGAGATGATGGTTTGAAAAACAACTGAGAATAAACAAGGAAATTCCAGGACTTGTTCAACATATTTAAACAAAAAGTGTTTCAGAAGGGAGAAAATGGAGAAAAAGAGAAAGGAAGGAGATACTCTTTTTTTAAAAAAAAAATGAAACAAGCTTTTTGAGACTGAAGAAGGCTGCTCTGTCGATATCTATGAAAATGTATGAAAAGGGTCCCATGCTAAGGCAGGTCATCAGTTTCTAAACCTTTGGGACACAGGAGATATATTAAACCTTGACAAAGAGAAACATGGGAAGTAGCAAAAGACAAGATCTCCTGAGTAAATTGGGGGCATGGAGACTTTGGGGGAGGGTTGAGAGGGGAGGGAAGAGGCACGGAGGGGAGCAGAGAAAAATGTAGAGCTCAGTAAATATCAATAAAAAAATTTTTAAAAGAGAGAAAACAGATCACATGTAAAGGATCGGAAACCACGATGGCTTTGAGTTTCTAAATAGAACCACTAAAAGGTAGAACTGCAGTGGCATCATATCTTCCAAACGCCTAAAGGGAAATTACCTCAAGCCAAGGATACTGTAGCTAACTCTAAGAGAGACATACATGGGAAGTAGAAAAAGACAAGATCTCCTGAGTAAATTGAGTGCATGGGGGCCTTGGGAGAGGGTTGGAGGGGAGGGGAGAGGTAGGAAGGGGAACAGAGAAAAATGTATAGCTCAATAAAAATCAATAAAAAAAATACTGTAGCTAGCCAATAACTCTTGATCAAACAGGAAAATGAAGAATTATTTGTTTAAATCCATAATGGTGAATGAATTTCTCTTGCACTGGTATAGTAAGGGGACATTTAAACAAGAAGTGATCGGATAACTTGATGCTTGCACTTCTGGAAGGACAAAGAAATGAGCAACCCTTGGGAAAAACAGAGAAGAAAAAGTAACCACAAATGGCTGCTGGGTGCTTCAGCTACAAAGAGTCTCCAGTTATAAGCACTCAATACTTACTGAACCGAAACAATGAACTGAAACCTATGAGAATAAGCTGATGGCCATGGACCAGCTATGAAAAGGGGGCCTAAAAGCTCAGATTCCCGAATGAGAAGCCAAAGATGAAGTCTGAAGTTGAAACCCCCGAGGAAAGACAGATAACTGTGTTCCTCACTGGCGTGGAAATAAAAGGGCAAGAAGTAAATAAATCTCCTAAACAATTTAAGTCATGTCCTCTAGAGTTTGTTCTTTTTCAATAAGGCATTGCTGGCTCTTCTTCAGAGAGGCGATTTCTCTTTATACTCCCTTGAGTATAAAGTGTGACAGTGACTTGCTCCACACTGCTTTGTCCTTCCAGGTACTGGGAGGAGCAGGTGACTAAGACAAATATCTGAGGGATAGAAAAGGTCGAGAGTAGGAAGTAGGGGTGCAACTTCAAAACCCAGCACAGGTCGGGCACCAATGAAAGAGCGAAGATTTGGCAAAGGAGAGTTCAGAAGGCAAGGCAGGAAGAGAGTGCACCAGGGCAAAAGCCATCCAAATACATCTATGCATGCGATAACAACTGGCGGAAGGAAGGGGCCGTGGACTTGAAGGAGAGCAAGGACGGGCATATGGAAGGGTTTGCAGGGAGGGAAGGAGAAATCCTGGCTAAAATACGGTCTCAAAAGTAAATAATCAACAACAACAAGATAAAAGTCGTCCCACGATTGCTTTTAATGATGGGCTTCCCTTCATATGACATCACTGATTAAAAGAAGTTTTGGAAAAATGTGGCTTCGGGGTGACACTGCAGCAGCCCCCCAAAACAGCCACCTTCAGACAACTGTGTTTAGTGGTGCATTGTCTGCTTCTAGCAGCTGACTGCACAAAGACTTAAAAGGGAAGCGGCCTGAGCTCTGGCTCTTGCCACTTTCTTCCGTAGCCAGCTTCAAGAGACTCTGAATTCTGAGCTTGAGAAGGTGGGAACATCGGCTTGGCCAGACAGAGCTCAGCCCAGGACGCTGCTGCCCTACTCTAGCATGAAGGGAGGTATGAGCAGCACACCTCCTCGGCCACCGTATTCACCAGCCCCGTGTTTGTGACACAGCTCTGATTTTCCAGGGTTATAACTGAAAACAGGACCTCAGAGTAGGCTACACTGCTATGTCTTTAGGATGAATGAGGTCAAGTGTCCTTTAAAACAGTTCTGTATCAGCATATTATGACACAACCAAGCTTGTACTCATAGATACATTTTACTATTATGGAATGGCTTTACTTATGTTCTTTTCTATGAATTGAGTCACAGTTTTGTCTTCTTTATCGACCAGCAAAAACGTATACACTGAAGGTGTACATATTGCTCTGACTTATACAGACATTATGGGATAACTAAATACATCTAATTAATACATGTCTTGCCTTTCTCCATTATCAATTTTGTGTTGAGAACCATTACTCCCTGCTATGGTTTGGATGTTGGCCATCCCCCAGAGACCCATATTTAGGGGACTCATTCCCAAGGTGGTACTGCTGGCCTTTAGGAGATAGGGATTAAGGGAAAGCCCTTGAGCCACTGGAAGTGTGCCTTAAAATGGATTGTAAGATGTGCCTATACCGCTGGGCGGTGGTGGTGCACGCCCTTAATCCCAGCACTCGGAAGGCAGAGACAGGCGGATCTCTGTGAGTTCGAGGCCAGCCTGGTCTACAAGAGCTAGTTCCAGGACAGGCTCCAAAGCCACAGAGAAACCCTGTCTCGAAAAAAAAAAAAGATGTGCCTATACCATATATGTGTATGTATGTATGTATTATGCATGTTTGTGTGTGTGTATATGTATGTATGGTGTAAGGCGTGGCCACATGTGCCACCACATGCTCCCACCAACTCTTATCAAAGACACAAGAAATGGGGCTGCTGAATCTTGTTCTTGAACTTTGAAAACTATGAACAGAATAAACTTTTGCCTCTATGACTAATCTGACTGGGTATCTTGCTAGAGCAATGCATATTTGATTAGTAGACCCTCCCACCATTCTCTCATATCAACCCAATCAGTCAGCACTTTTAAAGAATCTAGCATATTTTTATATATAATATAAAACATATAACACAATAGACCTCTTAAACTCAACCTTTCTGATTGGCTGAAATTTTGAAGTCTTAGTTCACCATCTTCCCAAACACCCCAGGGTATCATCATTCTGTACCAACACCTCTGTACCGTCATTCACTCTCTACTTCTGTGAGATCAACTTCATTCAACTCCACAAATGACTGATGGCTTTATTGGAATGTTTATGCTTGTGTTCTAAATAGCTTGAGTTGTAATATGCTTGTGTAATAATCCATGTGGAAAATGGAATGCTACTTATTGCCTTTTATTGTGTAATTGGCATTTTCAAAGTTAATGCCTTTTAATTCTCTCCAGAAGATAATTTCAAAAGAAATAAATGTACTTTTAACAGCTTGATGATGCAGAATCTAAAATTAGAGAAATGATACCATTCATTAATTTTTTCCATAAAGTAATAGTTATGTGTACAGTATCAAAATAAGAATTCAACATTCAATTTGGGGAAAATAAGTTGTGAGCTATATTTGACTCTAAATGCTGCTAGTTTGTCTTCGTGTTCCTCCTCCTCCTCCTGTTCCTCTTCTTCGTCCTCCTCCTGATCTTCCTAGTCCTCCTGCTCCTCCTCCTCCTGCTCCTCCTCCTCCTGTTCCTCCTCCTCCTGTTCCTCCTCTAGTTTCCTCTTCCTCCTGTCTTTCTCCTATCACAACTTTCAACCATAATCATTTTTCTAGTAATTCACTTTTTCAGCCAGAAATCATGGGGAAAACATGGCTAAAAGTTAATTTAAGAAAGTCAGCTATAATTTATGGCACATGCTTACTAATATCAGGATGGAAAACAAAACGGGAGCACTGAAAAAGACATTTTATCATCTGTGGAATCCTTTTACTCTGTTGTTTTCAAAACATTTGCTCTCCAATACCCCAAAAACAAAAGCAAAACACTTACCTCATCCACATTCTCGAAGGCATTGATGATGTCATAAGGTAAACAGGACAGCAGATCGATCACAAACCAAGTTTTCAGATAGTTCATCCTTATGAGCTTTGGGTCAGAAATGACCTCGCCACCCGGCCCCACAAAAGTCGTGTGAAAGTTTAAAACGATGTCAACCAGAAAAATAACGTCCACCACACTGTCCAGCACCAGCCAGGCTATATTGTTCTGCTTTGTTTTAAAGGAAACGTTGTAAGGAACCATGATGGCGGTGTAGAAGGTAAGAATTAAAATCACCCAATCCCAGGTAGTTTTAAAAGCACAGTAATGTAAAATGATGTGTGGCGGCGTCTTTGGCGCTTCTTGTTTGTACTGAGGAAGGATGTCTGACCCCAGCTGAAGGACCTAAAGGAAGAAAAAGTGCATAGAAGTGATGGGGACTTCTCTGAAGTCAGATGTGACTGTGCACCCACCGGGATCAGTCAAACCATAGGCCGAGTCTAACAATTCTCGGTTTTAAGCCAGTCATACTCTATTGATTCCTCTCCCTCGTCAGAAACGTCCTGGAGCTTGCTCAAAGGGCCGTATGGAAGTCCGGCTACTCCACAAGCTGATCTGATTACTAGTTCATCTGCTCGGCTCTCCAGTGCCCATGCTTGACCCACGGCATAGTGTCTCAGGTGCAGCTGCCCATGCTCCAGGCAAGCCTGATAAGAACCACGTGTCTTTCATTGACTGTCCCATAGTTATTTGGTGGGTGACTGACCACCACTTGTTACACACACATTTAGCACCTTAGAAAATATACTTTTGCTTCTGATGGCCTCCCCGAACCCCGGGGCCTCAGTGTTGGCATCCTTGCTCAGCAAGTGCTCCGATGGCTAAGAGGGTAGTGTTAGGAATGGTAGTGGCTGCTTTTCCCTTGTCTCTCTAAACCCAGAGCTATAAAAGAGCATTGTGTTTCTCGTCAGGTGCAAGCTTCCTTTAGTAAATGAGATAAGACACTAAATACTCTGTGCCTTTTTAACAAATGGAAAATTATCAGCACAAGTTTATGTGAACCTGAACTTACTCTGCTAGGTCTAAAGTGAGAGAAGGAGAAAAGCAGATGACCCAGCAAGAGTCAGAGGCGGCAAGCACAGCACAGGACTGAGACTGCCTGTTGGAAACTGGGAAATGGGAAACTAGTGGAAGGATCCCATCTAAAACGTCTGCCTCGTGTATTTATTTCACTAGCGTAATGGAAGGGTCAAGGAGTGTGGCAATGGAGCTTTCTTAAGTAACATTTCCAGAGGACTTTTACAACTCATGAAATCAGTTAGTGGTTCTAGAAAAAAAAAAACCAAACAGACCCACTAAGTGATAAATGCATCAAACATTTGAATACATGAATAAACAAAGATAAGAATTAGCGTATAGCTTGAAGGCTTATCTTCCATAATGCACACGCATACACACACACACACACACACACACACACACACACACCTTTTGAAGCCTGGAATAGTACACTAAAAATTTCTCATACATCGAGTTTACATAACTGGAAACTGAGTATATAAAATCTTGCTATCTTCACTATCAGAAAATGCTGCTAGTATTTCCTTTAGTTCTTTGCTACGCTTACAATTTTTACTTGGGGCTCTTAGAACTACTTTAGGGATATTTCACGTATTTGCCTACTTTCTCAGTGCCCCAGATATATTTTACCCCTATGGTTTTAAATCGCTTAGTAGCCGTTTATCCTAGCAGGAATGTAAGCCCCATGTTGGGGAGGCGTGTTAGACCAAAAGAACTGCACATAATTATGGCTTCTCTCTTACCTTCTAACACCATCAGCTCCAATTTCCCTGGAAGAAGGGGAAATGGAAAATGCTTCTCTTTGCCAGTTATGTCTATACCTTCTATAGTTTGAGCTCAAGGAATAATTCCATGTGCTTTAAATCTGGCTCATATTAGAATCTTCTGGGGAGGTTTTATAAAGTGTGGCATATTCACACCTAAACCCCACTCCCCCAGGCAGGTGACACTGGCCTGAGTGGATTTTCTGAAAAGTCTGTATTTTTACCTTTACCAGGGGATGACAATGTGTAGCTCACAATAGTATCTTTTTCTTCTTTTTTCATTCCCAACTTCCATAGTTGGACAGGAGCACTGAATTGCGCTCCTCTGTGAGGCGGTGACAGCTATGTTGCCCAGTGTTATTTCACTTACAGTGGTGTGAGAATAAAGTGGAGACAGGGGCCAAAAGCAAGCAGGCTTAAGAAACCTCAGCTCAGAGACACAAGCTGGGCTCTTGGGCTGGGCTTGGTGAAGGAACTGGACTCTTGAAGCAGAAGAGAAGGAAACTTCGAAGCAAGCAGTACTCCTTAAGGAGCATCCTCAGACAAGGCAGGTCCACCTGGCTGCTCCAGCTCCCAAGCCAGATGCAGTTCACCTCTGCACACGGTGTAAACAGTATCACTGAATACTATAGCCATGTCCTATTTTAGCTTAAGCATGGCTGTTCCATGAAGTGTTCTTTCTCCGTGATATCAAAAGTTATTTAGAAAAGGAAAAAAGAAACTGTCCCAGATCTATCTGTTAATAAGCTAAGGAAAACTCCATAACTCTAAATTTAAAGAATAGACTTTATTTCCCAACCCTCTCTAAACTAGAATTGGTATTTGTAACAAATTAAGAAGTGCCTCGGCTCACCTTTTTCTGGCAGTGTAAATCAGTGGACACCTGGGTTTAATGGTGTCTTTCTCTTTCTTGCTAAATTAACTCAAAATATTTTACAAATTCCCACCATAAACTCAGCATAATTTTGGTAGCTCTCTCGCTCTCTCTCTCTCTCTCTCTCTCTCTCTCTCTCTCTCTCTCTGTGTGTGTGTGTGTGTGTGTGTGTGTGTGTGTGTGTGTGTGTGTAAGACATTTGGGGAGGAGCATATACCACGGCACACATGTGGAGGCCAAAGGAAATTTGCAGAAGTCAATTCTCTGCTTCTACCATTAGGTTCCAGAAATAGAGCTCAGGATGTCAGACTTGGCAGCAGGCTCCTTTGCCTACTGAGCCATCTCGCTAGCCATAACTCTTCTATTTTTCCTGAATTCACTCCACTGAGTACCAGTACATGCTCGTAACTGACCCTAGAGTCCCAAGTCTGGGTAAATGCTACAATATCCTAAAGTCTTTATCCACTTCCTGTCCTGTGTCTTTCACTCCTTAGTAACAACCCAATTCTTATTCATCTTCACATCCTTTCATTGTACAGAAATCCAAATACAATGGAAACCCTCAATTAATATTTTCTGCACACACAAATGAACGTGTGGATTCTCTGCCCTATTTGTTCAATTAAATCACACAGTCTCTACGCATCACCCAATAAAGCATGAACTACATTTCCATGCAAAACTTGAAGAGAATGAAAAGGAGTGTTTCAAATTTCTACAGTTCTACAAAGAAAACATAAATTATCACCTACGCAATTGTGCTTATCCTGAATAATCTGGGGGAAAACGTATCAAGGCCACTTCCTTGCAAAGCAAGGTCATTCTCATACTTACTTCAGCTAGTCGTGAATGTTTGTGGACTGTCTCTGTTTTATTCATTGGCGTGAGCTGCTGTAAAACACTTCGGCTGTTTGTCAAAGCCCGTGTCAATCGGGCAAATTTTGTCCAACCTTAAAGAGATGAAAAGAGAGTTTTGGTTATTCACATACAACGAATTGAAAGTGCAGCATTCTCTCAGATAGCTGGAGGATCGTGGCAACCGCAGGCTGTCCAGAAAAACTGAAAAGTGTCTGTCTCATTCCTGTGTACACGCCATCAAATTCGAAGTGTGGCTAAAATGAGGTACTTTCTAATATTTGTAACATTTGGGTCTTTCTCGCATCTACTGCGTAGTCTCTGTGGTCATGGTAGATAATAGGCTAAAAACGTTATCTGGTCCTGCTCGATTTGTATGGGTTTGTGAAGGGGAAACAGCTGCCTACCCAGCAGCTCCTCTCTCAGCATCCCATGCATCTGTGCGTTCCAAGTCCCTAGTTCTCACTAATGGACTTGAAGCGGAAACAACGATGCCACATCTGTATCCCTATTTCAGAAGCAAGTTCGTATCACACTTCCTATTCCTTCTACCAGCTGTATGCAAATAGCAAGCCCTTAGAGGAAGGAAAAGCCACTGGATCGCTGTGTAGAAAGATGCCAGCCAGGGCCACTTGCCTGGGATTATTTCATGAACAAGAAATGTGCTTCTCCTGTATCAAATCAATTTTTCCCTTATTAATAGAAAAAATACATAACCATACTACATTATTGTTGGTTGTTCGAGTGGCTGCTACTGCCCTAATGAAAAGAGTTCTAATGTGTGTTGTAGACAGATACCCACCTAGGAGGAAAAGTCCAATTCCAACCGTGCCTATTATGCACGTTGCACCTGTTGCACCTTCCTTGTAGCTTAACAAATTTTATTTCTCCCATTAACAATGGCGGTGATATCTAAAAAGTTATGCTTGGAATATCTAAAAACCTAACCATGTTTTCATGAAGAGAAGTTGCTTTGGGGAAAAAGGAATGTGAATTTAATGGGGAAAAAAAACTTTCTTCTGGGGCCTCAGCTTGGCATTATAAACAACATTTATTTCAAAGAAACACCAATGAGATATGAACAAATAGAGCAAAATGAGCCATCCTGTGGCCCTCTCTCAACTCCGTGACCTCGAATTAGCTCTAAAGCTTCACTCTGTTGAAGATCTTTCTAAAGCTACTTGATCATGTCTGTAGGGTTACCCACTGACAGAGTGGTCTCCAAACAACTCCTTAAAAGTGAAGCCTCCAGCTGGTTAAAAGGGATGAACCCAGAGGCATGATGAAATCTCAGCTGATTCAATAAACCCTGAAGGAGCAAGCCCTGGGCCTACAGGAAACGAATGCCTGTCAGATCATAGAGTACAGGCAATGTTGGAAGTTGCTGTTAGCCTTCAGACTTGGAACAACCCCCAGGAATTCACTTCCTTCTGTGTGTTCAGTGATTGCACAAGAAGTAAGCTGACATCCATTGATGAAAAGTCCTTTTTCCTTCTTCATTAATGGGCCTTTCCCTAGTCTGGAATTTAAAATCATGTTGGGGACATTACCTGTAACCCAGTCTCACAATGAGGCAACTAAGACACCAGAAATAACATACAAAATCAACTTGAATTCACTATCACCAACCTTGACTTCTCTTCTGTGTGCTGGACCTGCGCATCTCTCTGCCTTTGGCCAGCCTCCTCTAAAGCATTCTACAGACATCTGTTCCCAGCAAGCCTAAAACTCACCTCATTACTACCCTTTCTCCATGTTACACATCCTACATCCTTCATACACTCTTGATAAACTAACTGGTGCCATTTCTAACCATACAAACCAGTAACTTAACGCCCGCTGCCCTTCTTTCACTATTACAGACACACACACACACACACACACACACGCACACAGACCCACAAACACACACAAGCATGTACACACACTCCTGAATAAGCCTTCTAGTTTATAACTTACAAATCTTTCCAACTGAATTCCTTCCATTCTTACTTGTCAAACAGTACAGCATGTGTCACTGCCATCAGGGGACAGCCCCCTGAGAACATATCCACACATGGGTAAGATCCATTCTGAAACACAAATCCAACCACGCTTTCCTATTCCAATCCTTCACGTCAACCTGGAGACTTCCAAGAAAACACCGTGTCCTTGGAAGAGGTCCTTTAGCTCGTACCCACAAGGACTTACACTACATCCATCTTCTGCCGCCTTACTGTTCTCCAGCCTTACTAAATCAATAGAAAATTAATTGAAGAGCAAATTCGAAATATCATTAAATCTTCCAGAGTTCTTTCACATACCGTCATGCCCCACTCTTTTCTATATTACACTCCTCCTGTTTGCCTACAGCTCTCTCCCCCTCCCCATCTGTTTGGCTAAGGACAGTTCAGACTCACGTGAAGGACTACTGCCTTATGGAAGCTTCTTTTGTACACCTACAGGAGGGATGTGCCCTCATCCGGACTCTATAATCCACACATCACGTGACAGTAACAACATCGGTGTAAGCATGGTTTACTTTGGGTTAATAAAGTTCATCTTTTCACAGCAGCACTAAAGGCTTTAAGTAAATTAACAGATGATAGCCAACTAATCCAACTTTATTTGAGACAAGAGCCCATTCATGTCTTATTACAGTGGGTCTTGGTCAGCAGGATGGGTGTAAATGAGAAGGTGTTCTCAGGTGACAGTGACTATTTTGGTCACCCCTCATCAACGTACTGAAGTGTATCTGATCGTTCCTCATCTTACATCAGCTATGTGTTATAGCTGCATAAGCTATTTCTAGAAACTTCCCAGCTCCTCTTTTTTCTTCCTGAAGGCTCACATTTCTAAGAAAGGTGATGTTGAATTTCTGTATATCTGAGAGGGACTAAAAGAGAAAACCATTTTCATTCTGTGTACACAGTAATGTTTGTCTAGAAAAAAAAATCTGGCACCAAAAGGGAAATGTGGGAGGGATATATCCCATGAGTCAAGGAGAGCACAGCCCTTCAGGAGGCTGGCATTTGCTCCTCTGTCACTATGCAGGGAATAAGAGGTGAAGGAGAGACACAACTACAAGAGCCATTGTCACATAGTGATAGTGCGGCATTCCTTAATGAGGGAGCATAGTTCCTAATTTAAATACTCATAAAATCCTTCTTTAAATATATCTGTAAATGACTAACTATAATCTGATCAACACAATTTTTAAAGGACACTAATTTCATATTTGTATAATAAATAAAACATGGAGTGAAAAAGTTATACAGGGATTAGCATATCAAATGCCTTATATACAATTTCAAAATGTAGCAAAGGAACTGGGCTCAGCTTTCAGTGGGTGTCAGTACTATTCATGACATTAAGGAAAAACTCTGGAGTGAAGAAGGTAGAGAGAGCTCCTAATCTTCAGAAAGATCCTGAGGAACCACTAGCTGGGAATGAAAGGTGGGGCTAGGTGATGGGTCAGCTCTGGTATGAGGATTCAGAAGCAAAGATTCACAAAGGATTCTTTCTTCCTAAAGAAACCAAAGTCCAGGGCAATTGTCAGGGAGGCATCATTCAGGATTTTGCTATCAACATGCCCCAGAAGGTGGAGGACCAAAGTTAAGTCAAGATGTGTTCTACTTCATATGTAAATTAGTAGATGTGCAAGAACCCGGAGTTCACTGGCCAGTGGGACACTCTTGCTGCCCTTGACTCTAAAGCACTAATGTTAGCACTTTTCTGAAGACTTCCAAACCTCCTGACTCCCACTGCCTACCCTCATACTTCACTGGAAACAAACAAAAGCCACAAGAAAGACATTAACCTGAAATTTCCCTTCTCATCTTCCCACAAGGGTGCTTCCCTCTTTCCTGCTCCCAGTACCTCTAAGATGGGGCACTTGCTTGTCCTTGACAATGCATAAACTACACTGATACATGCTCTAGACATTTCCAGATTTTTCACTACTATAAACCACGCCACGCTGAATTTTCTAACGCCATCCTTTCGTGCTCTGGCAATGCCACCTTTCTTAACGAGTTGATTTGCTCTTTCTCCCCCCCTCCCCCCCACCACGTTACAGACAAACTTTGAAAAAGTCAGAGACAGCCACACTGTCTAGGTCAGAGAAAGAGACTCCTCAGCAGTTCTCCCATCTCCATGGGACCACATTTCCCCAGCTCGCCTCGACAGAAACCTAACTGGTGCGACTGATTGCTCAGCAGTCCGCTGATGTTACTTAGACGTGATCGATACGGGGTAATATGAACAGACAGTCGCGTATGACGAGCAGAATGCTTGCGCTGTAAGTTGTTCATGGCATTATGAGAACATTTGTTCTTCTAAAGGCTCGGGCTGCCAACTCCTTCTTAATAAAACATTAGTTTAGCTCTATTGGGTTGCAATTAACCTCTTTGTCATGGACTGTCTAATCTTAAAAATGAAAGGAAGTCACAGAGGCAGTTAAATCAATCTATTGGACTGCAACACAAGATTCCAATCCATAAGGAAAGAGCTTAGGTAAACAGTTTTGCTCTCAGCCAACAAGACTGGCTGGCATAATTACTCCTGTTTCTTCCGTCGTCTCCTCTCTAAAGAAATCATTGGCTTTTGCAAGTAGGTTACTTTTTTGATGTTATTTTTATTCTGAAAGAATTTTTTTGTCTCATTATTGGCAAAAAGGTGTCATAACTACTTGGCAGAGGGCATTTTACACTGTAATTATCTTAGCAGTTTGGAAGTCTTTTTGAAAACCCTGTACTGTTTCAATGGGCAGAGATTTGGATAATGATCTTTAGAACACATAACAGTGGAGACCTTCAGACGGCAATTTGCACATGATGACAGATAAAGTTTTAGATACTATTGACTGATTGTCTGAACAACACTCTCAACAATGCAATGCCAGGTACAAAAGATAATAAGACGACTTCACCCTGTGGAATTAGCGTCAGGAAATTTAGTTGGTTCTAAGAGCACAACTCGATCAAGAAAGAAAGCATCCTCCTGAGGCCTGTGCTTGGAAACAGAGTTAATGTGACTGTGCCTGCCAGTGAATTCCCACTGCAGAAGACAAGACAGCAATGGACAATCTGGAGAACACGAGGCTTGAAGTCAGCCTGAGTGTTAGGCTTTTCAACAGCGAAGTGGAGATAATAATATTAATTTCAAATTTGGTGAAATGAGAAATTATGATCATAGGGGACCTGGTAGGCATTGACTATCCATAGGAGTTGATAGTCTTGCCTTCAGGAATTTTTGCTGTATCCCTTACGGCATAATTCAAAAGCATTGTTGATATCCTACATTACCGCTCAGTTTAAGAACGGAAACAAAATCACTCAGGATGAAATTTTGTTGAACGGAGGATTTGCTATGAGCAGAGCTTCACTCAGTCACTGCAGCCATAACTGCCATGGTCATTGCCAGAGCTCATTCAAAAACAAAGTTCGCAGTCCATGCCTTCAAGTCTTTCAACTCTATGTCCAGGGTTTATTTGCTGGGGGGGGGGGGAGATGCCAATATAAACAGGAGATTGGAATGAATGTAAAGCAACAAATCTGCAGATCTTTGAAGGACATAGCCTTTGTCTAATCAATAGTCCTTTTTGAGATTCTTTCTCTTGTACCCAATCAAAACTGAACTCAGATAGATCCAGCTTTGTACCCCCTGCTCATCTCCATCCCCCTGACTGGACAGAGGTGGAGAACAGAAAGATGGTCATGAATGCTAGTGAAAATCTCGACCAAGAACCTCAGAGGACCTCCCTGCTGCCCAGTCGTCCTGTGTCTCCCTCCTTTAATCATGGTTTCATGCTCTTAACTCCTCTCACGTGTCTTTCCCCATCCTCACACCCAGCTGATCACCAAGGACACAGGAGCACTTGGAGCGAAGCTGCTCCTACTAACTTGCTAGTTTATCCCCCTCAAGTACTAGAAAAGGGGCCACTCCTATATCCCCAGGAATAGCCTCAGTTCAACTTTTGGGAAAAAACAATAAAAGTAAGGTTAATAGAATAGGATATTCCTACAGAGATAATGAAAAACTTAATCTTAAGTAACTCTGAGGCCAAAGACTGGATCAAAGGTGAAATCACAATCTTCTTATTCAATTTGATATTGCGGTACGATAATGAGATTACATGTGCTATTTATCCAAAAGTATCATTTCTTCTTGTTTGTCTTTAAAAATGGAAAAAAAAATACACTATTTTACCAAGCCTCTCAAAATGCTCCCTGGTTCCTATATCACTAGCTTCAAAGATATAGCAGAATGATGACTTAATGGCATAAATATTTCATGTCTTTTGAATTTTTCATGTTAAATGTACAGTTCACATGAATAATAGAAAGTAGTTCATATGCAGCATTCATAGCTGCATTATGCAATGCTTTTTCAGTAATCTGTTATGTAGAGGAAAGGCATACAAGAGTTTCAGAACAAAAATTCTTCTCAAATGAGCCCATCTTCTAGAATGTCTAGCACTAGAAAAAGGTGTCTTATACCAATACTGTCCCCCGGATCTTGATTTGCATACTTATTGAACTCACTGTTCAACAGTCTAGTAGCCTGACTTGTCTGGGCTATTTGAAATAATTTATAAGTGTAGACAATTTGACTCGAAAGAGACCTTGCCTTACAAGCACTCTGCGGTACCTAGGGAGATGCAGAGTGATGGAGCTGAGAGAACATAAGAAGGGAGAAGCATTAAGTTCAGAGATAAAAGTCAGTACATGTGCCCCAGTTCATGGCGAAATGCTGCCAACTCCCAGTTTCCATAGATACAAAATTACTAACTACCATTAAGATTTAGCAGTCAGACTGGTGGGAAAGGACTGCGCTTTCCTTGACCAGCTTCAACTGTTTCATAAAATTATACAAAGTAAATCAGAAGAAAATAATTCTCTAATATAAATATATGTATATCTGGGGGTAAAAATATGATTAAAATCCACTCAAGTTAACTGCTATTCATGTATGAAGACATTGAAATTCATTTGAAGAGTATTTTAGGTCACCAATCATGTAGCAATCATTTATCTTTTTTTTTTAAATTCCTCACTCAAAGATCCATGTCACTGTTAGTCATAAGGTTTTTACAGATGTTTCTTATGAAGAAAGGAAGACTACCCTTATTCCTACTCTCCTGGGAATTTTTAATCAAGAATAAGTGTTGAATTTTTTTCAGACGCTTTTTCTGTGCCTATTGATGGGATCGTGTGCTTTTCTTTGCCACCTGACTGATAGGAAGGACGGGGGGGGGGGGGGATTGTTTCCTGAAGACTGTCCATTCAACTGCCACATGTAATTCTTCTTACATTTTGTGAATCCAGTTTTATGGAATATTTTATGTAAAGCATGAAAAGCTCACCTATTCCTTCCCTTTTCTGTAGTATCTTTTCAGGGTTTGGTATCAGAGTGGTTCTGGCCTCATCTCGTGGCTTTGGGAGCCTTCCTTCTGCTTCTGCATTCTGGGAGACTTGAGGAACACGGCGGGCCTAGTGCAGTCAACCACAGGGGCTGTGAGCTCCTGTGTCCAACAGTCATTCCACGTACAGAGGACAGCAGTTCACAGACCTCCTCCTTGACCTCCAGCTCTTACGTTCTTTTTGCCTCTGCTTCCAAAACGTTCCTTGAGCCTTGATGGTTTGGGAGGTTGGTGAAGATGGCCATTTAGGGCTGAGCACATAGAGGGAGAGTTTGGGGAAGGGAGGGAGAACTTGGAAGAGGGGAATGGGGCTGGCTATGATCATATTTCACTATATACATGTGTGAAATCCTGAAGAAGGAAAGAGAGAAATATCTTCCTTCTGCATTTATTAGGGTCTTCTGATAAACTAATTGCCTTGGTTTGGGTCAATTATTCTTTACTACGTAAGTACTGAATGGTGACAGGGTAGTTAAGGTTTTCTGCTTCTCTCCTCCCCAAGTGAAATTTTGAGAGGTTGGTCTATCTCCTAAAAGTCTCCGATGGTGGCCACGGGGTGATCAATACCCAGATTCAGTAGCCACAGGATGAGTGGAGGCAGACTTTTCATTTCCACTATTGGTAATATGTGCCTGGCCCTTTTTTCTTGGTTACCAGAGCTAGAGATTTATTAACAATAATGGTATTTCATTATAGGAATTAGCCTGGCGTTTTGGTGGTTTTCCCCTGAAGAGGTCTCTTTTACAATGATTTCTCCCACATGGTTCATGATGTCTTGTCTTCAGCTTGCTTTAGTTGAAAAGTCTCTTCTTTGTATAGCTTCCCAAGATGGAAACTAGTTTACTGGGGTCTTTTAGTCATTTTCTTTTGCAATATATGCATCTAACATTACATATTTTCTTTCTTTTTTTTTAAAAAAAGTCATTTTTATTTGTTTGGTTTTCTTTCTTTATTTATTTATTTATTAAAGATTTCTGTCTCTTCCCCGCCACCGCCTCCCATTTCCCTCCCGCTCCCCCAATTAAGTCCCCCCCCAGCCCGAGAATATTTTCTTCTAAGCACCATCTTTACAGTCTCCACAAATTTGAAAAAGCTAAATGTTCATTTAGCTCAAAGTATGTATGTGTAACAAGATTTTTTGGCTGATAGATTATTTAGAAATGTGTTGTTTAATTTCCAAATTGTTGTAGCTTTCCACATATCTTTAAGTTATTGAGTTCTAATTTACTTTTTAATTTTAAATGTTTAATTCATCCATACCAACCACAGTTTCCCTCTCTCCTCTCCTTCTACTACCCCACTTCCCCCTGAGCCCACCTCCCATCTACTCCTCAGAAAGGGTAAGGCCTCCCACGGGGAGTCAAGGAAGCCTGACACATTAAGTTGAGGAAGGACTAAGTCCCTCATCCCTGCATCTATGTTCACAGCAGGGATGTGTGAAACAATCTAGATGTCCTCAACTGAAGAACGGATAAAGAAAATGGAGTATTATTCAGCTGTAAAAAACAATGACATCTTGACATTTGCAGGCAAATGGATGGAACTAGAAAAAAAATCATTCTGAGTAAGATAGCCGAGACCCAGAAAAACAAACACAGTATGTACTCACTCATAAGTGGATGTTAGATGTAAAGCAAGCGAAAACCAGAATTCTAACTTAACTGCATTATGATCTGAGACTCATTTTTTCAAAAGTATCTCTTCATTTAAATTGGTCAAAAATTTTAGGACTCAGAGTGTAGTGTGTCTGGTGAGTGCTCCATGTACAACTGAAAAAGAGATGCCTTTTCCAGCCATTGTCTGAAGCACCATGAAGTATGGCGCTATTTCATTTGTATTTTCATAAATAAAGCTTTCCTGAAGAACAGAACACAAAACAGCCCCACTAGTCAATACAGGCTGGGCAGTGGTGGTGCACACCTTTAATCCCGGCACTGGAGAGGAATATAAAGTGGGCTAAGACAGTAACTGGCTCTATTCTCAGTCTAAAGATTTCAAAGAGGTCAGATCTCTCTAGTGGCTTGGCTGCTTTTCTTTGCTGATATCCAGGTTGAACCCCAATATCTGCCTCTGGGGTTTTATTAACCATGCTACGGTGACATTCCAAAGACATGAATCAACATTCAGTGCAAAGATGATTAGAAATATGTCTTCGTATTTTTAAAATTAGGCCTTGCTGGATGTGATGGTGCATGCCTGTAATTCCAGTATTTGGAAGACTGGGGCAGGAGAAGTACTGAGCTTCAGGTCAGCTTGGGTCATACAGTAAGATGAGAGAGGGGGAAGGGGGAACCTGAGTCCTAAATTAGATATTTTACTTAATCTTCCAGAAAGTGATTTCATAGAGTCTGGAATTTCAGAGACATATATAAATTAATTTGTTTGGTCCTATTTTCAATAGTTGGCACATTGTAAAGTTTCTCTTTTTAATTTGATACTAACAGAACAAGTGAATAGATCGTTATGCATTTAGACTCACCTGCAAAGGATAAAATAATGTAATTTTCTGTAATTATGGTTGCAATTGGAAAGCTTAAATCTCTGTGTAGGTTTTTTTTTTTTTAAGGAAGGGAGTGTTTGGCAAATGCACAAAAGCAGGCATTTCCCTTTGGTCTCCGAAGAGGTCCCTAAAAAATAACATTTTATAAAAACCTATTTCTAAATGAATTTTAAAGTCTTCATTTATGTGACACCGGCTTCTAATTTAAACCCAAATGGAGAAAATAAATTTGGAATAAATTACATTGGAGAGAGGCAAGAGCGCTCTAGGTTTCCGTAGCCACATCTCTGGATGCTGCAGGCAATAATGCTCCACTTGGGAGGCTTGCATTGTGCCAGCCACTCTCTTTATGACAAAATTATACAGTTTCCACACAAGAGAACGTACAACTGAGCAAACAGAAACTGATAAGTAAGCTGAAAGCAATCAGCCAGTAAAACTCAATTAGTTGACCAAAACTCCATCAAATTCTTAACAGCACCGTGGTAGGAGCTCAGTGAAGTCAGTCCCGGCTATGTGTAATCGTTTGTGCTAAAGCTCACTGGGTACAGGGGGTTGAAACGCCAATTGGGTTGCTCCCAGATTAACTGTACTCAGTGGAATTCCCGGCTGCATCTCACTAGGATGAATGCAGAACCAGAGAAGGGTCATAAGAAGATGTGGCAGATAGAAGGCTGCCAGCTTCTTAGGTACAGATAATCCTTTCGGGAATTACCTTTTGTTGAATCATCCTCTATGGGTTGTTTGAACAGCGTAATATCCTTGAACGTACACAGGAACAAGACCACTTTCTCATGCTCGTTTCTTATTGGTGCAATTTGCATGTAAAACCAAACAGGGGTTCCTGTAGTGGAGAGAGAGGGAGGAAAAAGACAGTGGAGTGTCACAGGGGCCACAGCAAAGATTCGCTCCCCTGCCCTCGCGCCTTGCTTCTGCTGCTTCTACGGCAAAACAATAGTTTCGTTGCTTGAATGAATAAATAAAATTTTTAAAAACTACTTTAACCGGAATTGCTGGCACAGGCCTATAATCGCAGCTACTCAGGACACTGAGGTCGGAGGATCACAAAATCAAGGGTAGCGTAGACTACAGCGTGAGCTCAGGGCCATGTTGGGTAACTTAGTAAGACACTGTCTCAAAAATAATAAAAATTGAAATTAAAAAACTTCTAAGGGCTGGGTAAGTAGTTCAGTGATGGAATGCTTGTCTTGTACGCATGAGGTCTTGGATTCAATTCTCAATATAAAATGAAATAACAAAAAAAACCTGTTTGACTCTCTATCAGCTACCAGTTGTTCAAATTTAATGACTATATTTTTAGCCCAAAATATGAATATTCCAAAGGAAAGTACTGGGTCTCTTCCCAACTTGTGTGCACAAAGTCAGTCTTGCTGCTAACAGAAGAGCAGCATTGCCTTTAGGTCTGGGTCCCGAGGCCTCTGCCACTCTCCCAGACTTCATCTGACAAGCTCACTGAGAAAGATCACTCCTACATGCCTCTCTGGGCTTGTCACTTTGACAAGTGTTTCCAATTAACAGTCACAGCAACACCTACTGCCCTGGCAAGTCGGGATCCTAAATAAGCCCCTGAAATGCTGCTTCTATCCCAAGGCTCTCTCTTCAGTCAGATGGACTTATGGGACTCCTCGATGGCTTTGACTGTGTCCCCAATCACAGAAGACATCAACAGTACTTGATACGTACTGTACAGAGAGTGCTACCTGAACCCTTCAGGGCATCTTATCAGGGAAAGGAAAATAACACAGGTGTTCACAGTCTGAGACTCTTGGGTGTCTTTTAGAGCCACTGCCTCCTGCCCCACAAGGCTCAACGCTGCCACATTCTTCTTCAAAGGAGAGCCAATGCACTCTCTAGAGGGATGAGGGTTTCAGGGGTCAAAGCTCAAGATCTGAACAGGCCAGGAACTGACATATTGCAAAGAATGAATAGATGAAAGCATAAGGAATACCCTCAAGAGAATAATGATCCACGAAGTGGCAATACACATCATAAGTTTAAAAAGAAACATTTTTAAAAACACATTTTCCATAATATTTTTATCAAACAAAGGTGCAATCAGCCCCTCAAACTATTCATTCTTAGGGACAGAGGGGGTTTGGTCGGGTTTAGGATTTGGAGAGTGGATGGGCAGCTACGGGAGGTGTGAACGAACAGCATTGGGGGTTCTCTAATAGCCAAATAACAATCTCCTTCCCATCTGCATCCAAGGCTGCATCACCTAAAGCCACTGCCAATTCTGTTTAAACATCCAGGTAATAACAGTGCTCTTAAATTATTGACTAAACTTGGGGAATCTCTCTAAGTCATGTGGGGGCTAGCTTGTCCTTTAGACAAGAGGAGTGTTCTTAGCAGGCTCACGGAGCCAGAGCAGTGCAGAGAGATTTATAAGACTCCACCACTGAGTCTTTTGTGGTTCCAGCAGGCCCATAGGAGGACATAGCCCTTTCCATGATGACTGCAGAATAAGAAAGACGCAGGAAACAACCACATCATCTCCGAAGCAGACTCGCTCTCTGTTTCCTGTTCCTAGTGTTACACTGTGTCAGAGCTGTGAGTGACAGGCAGTTTTACAAATAACCGGGGCCAGAGGCTACTGTGTGCTTGACCTGAGGCTGTTCCAGCACGGTGGGCTAGCAGCAAAGGGGTCAGCAACAAAGAGAAAGGGACTTTGAAAATCCTTTCTGGTGGCCAGGTCCTGCTAGAAATCTGGACCAAAAAAAAAAAAAAAAAAACAATAACTGGGGCCACACCCATGGAAACAGCCACTTTGCAAATTCTGGCAGAGACAGAACTCTCTGAAAGGCTGTTTCTCAACACCAAGGTAGAATCTGTCCAGCTCATAGGCGGAATGTTTTCAGGTAGCTGGTGAAATCTCCATTATATTCAACACCAAGGTAGAATCTGTCCAGCACAGGCTGAATGTTTTCAGGTAGCTGGTGAAATCTCCTTTATATTCTGGAGCTAGGGGTCAGACGGACAAGGAGTCAGAGAGATGGATGGAGGTGCACTCCCAATCACTCAGAGCAGGGCCTGGTCACTGCACACCAGGAACATAGGTGCTAGATTATGTCTTGGCTCTAGAGATACTGAATTTTCCCCTGAGCAGAAAATGCCTCCTTTACTAAGAACACTAGACAGGAAAAATAAAAAAGAGGGTACAAACTAAAGTGCCAACCCCTGATCAAGTAAATCAGAGACCTCAACCGCCCCACTGGCAAAATTGTGTTTAATCTAACCTACTCACATGATGAAAGTCTTGGGGGGTGGGGAGGGGCTTGGAATTCAGGCATTCCCCAAATGGTCTTCTACAGATATGTCAGTTTTCCTATCTAACGTTTTCCAAAGTCACAAAATACACTCTTTCCAGTTTGATATGCAAAAGATGTTCTTAGATGACCACTTACAAAAGTCCTTTACAATTGGTCAAGATACTTGTATGCTACCCTAATGCCTGGATAATATCTATCCTTATCAAAAGAAAAATCAAAAATAAAGATGGATGCAGAGAACACGCAGAGGGAAGCAGGAACTTTCATCTACCGGGCTGCAGGGTCTGTCTCTTGACAGCTACACGCAGACACCTACATACAATACACGGTTCACCTTAGAGAGCCAGGCAGACTTGAACAAAAGTCACATAATAATTTCAAGCCGTGGTGTACAATGTAGAACATCTAAACTATTCTGGAAGGTGAATATAAAAATGCAAATCAAATCATTACCAATAGATTTTAAGTAAATAAACAAAACAGAATCCCATTAAGGTACTACTGACAAACTCAAACTGTGGACTTGGCTACACTGTCTGAGAACTCAGCAAATATCTGTTAATTCTGCTTAAGTGCCAAGGCAAATAGCCTTAATGATGAGCACTCTCCTGTTATTTGATAACTTGGGCCATATATCCATGGTCATCTCAAGACTAACAAATCTATGTAAAGATGAAGAGGCTTGGAAGTTTGGATGTCTTATGAATAGGAACTAAACAGTAGCACCTGAGGGGAGAAGACCCAGAAAGGATCCAGAACCTCTGCAGCAGGGAGAGAGCCTCATTGAGAACTGATTGCTTTCAGTGTGCCAAGCTGGCAGCTGAGTGTGAGTGCGAACAGAAACATCTCTTCGGACTTGATTCTAAACTGCAAGATGAAATGATTGAGGTTTTGAGAGGTAAAACCGCAAGAGATAATGTTCCCGCCAGCAAATGCTCTGCTCCGAGGCAGCGTCTACGACTGCTGTTATCCTTTTGTGGGTCTAGTGCTAAAAAAGAAAATCTAATTTTAATTCCACATATTCCATAAAGAATTGAAGGAAATGGAAGGAAAATTGTGCACCACAAGATCCCGCATATACTGATTGTAGGGAAAAAATGCATTCTGATGATGTTAGAATGTCTCTCACACTTCAGGAGACTAGAGTAGCCACTGAAGATGAGGATGGATTTTGTCATCATTTATCATAAAAGTGCATGCACACACACACACACACTTTTCATATGCATTTTTATTGAAAACAATTTTTTTACAATATGTTCTAATCTCAATACCTCCTTTCCCAACTCCTCCAAGATTCTCCCCACCTCCATACCCACCCAACTCTATGTCTTCATTCTCTCTCTCTTTCTCTCTTCAGAAAACAAATAGGCAAACAAACAAAAACACCCAACTCAGAACTTTTTAAAAAGTAAAAGCACATACATACACACAAATAAACCCACAAAAACACAAAATCATAAATTATAATATATGAGCAAAAAACCAGAAAAACAAAAAAATGCCTAAACAAATCAATATGCTACAAAAAGTCTACAAAATTGAGTTCAGTTTTGGAGGCCATCTACTACTGAGCACAGGCCTTGAATGTGCCCTTAATATACCCTGTGAGACTCCATGGGAAAACGTTTGCACACAGATGTCATTTGGCTATGGATTCTTGGTTAAGGGTTATGAAGGGACTCTTCATGTCCATGCAATGAACCCAAGTCAAATAGAAGGCTTGATGGTTGAGAATATGCACTGAGGCTTGGTGGTCATAGTGGTGGTTGGCTGATTGGTTAATTTTTGTTTTAACCTACCAAACAGGGCTGTCCATGAGGTTCTATGTGATGACATAGTTGACAATTGGTGATGTACAATCCTAACCCCAGGGAATATTCACAACAATCAGCAGACATTTACCAGATGTGAATGGCCTGTTCTGAGGACGGTACCTATGTCCATTACCCTTCCCCAGGCAACAGGCAGCATCTAGCTAAACGTTATGTTTGTGAAGACTGACATCAAATAACCACATATCCACCTCACTGACATTTGTACAGTAACTATGAAAAGTGAATCTATAAAAATGTATTGTGAGCATCCATTGGTACAGACACTATAGAAAACCTACTCAGAGACTAATTTTAAAATAGAATCACCATATGTTGTAGCAGCGCCATTTCTGGATATTCACCCTAAAGACTGGCAATCTGCGAAATAAGGGATATCTGCACGCTCGTGTTCATTGCACTAACATTTGCAATAGCCAATTTTAGAATTGACCTAAATGTCCATTAGCAGATGAACTGATAAAAAATAAAATGTATATAGAACGTGGAATCCTGCTCAGCATTTAAAAGAATTTCTTGAACTGGGGAGATGACTCAGTGGGTAGGAATGCTTGCTGAGTAAGCGGAAGGGCCTGAGTTTGGATCCCAAAACGACATAAAAAGCCAAGCATCATCACTGTGTATGCTTGTAACCCCAGCAGTGGGCGAAACAGGAGACAAGGAAGGGGCAGAGACAGAGGGACTGATAGGGTTTGCAGGCTAGCTAGTTTAGCTGAAAGATAGAAGGTCAAGTGAGAGGCCTTGTCTCAAGGGGACCCAGCAGAAGATCATAGAAGAAGCCTAAAGTCTTCCTCTGGCCTCCAAATGACTGCTAAGTCGTATGATGATTCTGTTGTAAAATTTTAAATGTACCCACATGCAGATGAGAGAGAGAGAGAGAGAGAGAGAGAGAGAGAGAGAGAGAGAGAGAGAGAGAGAGAGAGATTGTGGTTTTGCAACAACATGGAAGGAATACACGATCATAATACTAAATACTAAGTTAAATAAGCCAGGCACAGAAGAACAATATAAAACCTACTCATTTTAAGTGGGACTTAAGTTGACTAAACACATGTCAGACAGTAGAGGGTTGGGTAGGAATGAAGAAAAGATGATCTAGGAATACAAAGACTAGATGACACATGAGAAAAGTTTCTCCGTCTGGTTATGAGATGCATTGCATAGCATGGTGAACACGGTTAATAATAACAGTATAGTGCAGACACCACACGAGCAATTTCCAGTATTCCCACCACAAAAAGTCAATATTTGAAATGTTGAAGGTTATTTGTTTAAGTATTCATATTGTATTTGTAAATCATAGTGTTAATTTGTACCTAATAAATATGGATAACCATGATGTTGAAAATAAAAACGCGGGGCTGGAGAGATTGCTCAGTGGTTAGGAGTTCCTGTTGCTCTTGAAGAGAATCTGAGTTCAGTTCCCAGCACCCACAAGGTAGCTCACAACACTCTACAATGCCTTCTTCTGACTTTGGCCAAGCACACATATTTTACACATACATATATATAAGCAAAACACTCAGACACATAATATATTTTTAAATAAAATTAAAATAAATTTGTTAAAATAAAACAATGGAAACTGTTTTGCATCCATTTTTGAGAGGATTTCATAGGTAGAATCATTTATTAATCTTTCCAATTTCACCAGCAACCTCTCCCCACACACCAAGAGCAGTGATAGCACATGGTATCTTCTCTACCTTGTTGCTCAGCTACCATTCCCTAAACTATAACATTTAGAAAAGACCTAGGTCATCTTAATGATAACAGAAATACCTACGGTTTTTTTTATACAGAAGAACTTCAAAACAGTTTGACTCGTAGTTGTCAAAAGTCTGCCTGACTTTCTCAATGGTCTTCTTGTCGGTCAATTCTCCATACATAAAACTGAAAGACAAAAATCCATTGATATTTTTGTGTCACTTTTAGACTACTACATCAAATCACATCATCGTCTTACTGGTTCATTTTGCTTAAACTGATGCCCCTGCACAATGAACTAAAATGTGGAAAACATTATTTCAGTGAAATTTTTGTATCCATTGGAAGTTTGCAACCTGTGGGAGGATATGTATAGTCAGCAATATGCTAAGACATGTTACATGCTAAGACATGTTTTAACCACTGTTTCTAAAACTTCCTGCTGACAGTCAGATTTAGAAGCTATTTTGCGTGTGAAGAGAAACAGAGAGGCAGAGAGAGTAGCTCCTACAGTTTCTATATGCACAAATTCCAAGCACTGTGGTTCTATTAAACACGTTTCACACCTGCAGTGTTTGAATCTCAGTTACCATGGTACTGCATGAAGCACATGTCACTGAAAGGCACCCAAACAGCCACACACCCAATGTCCTTTGTTTTGTTTTCTCTGATTTCAAAGACCAACAATGATCCGATTTACAAGTTCTGGAATGTACAGCTCAAAAGTTTAAAATCTTGTGTCATTCTGAACAGCATAATGAAAGCTCTTGCAATGTTACTCCATACCCCCTCCGAGGGATGTGAGCCCCACCACCTGCCCAGGGTATCCAAAATCTCTATGAGTCCATACACTACATGCTCCCCAGTTGGTCTCCAACCCACTGACTCAGCAGATAAGCCACTTTAGTTTGGCAGGGTGTATATTTGAGTAACCATTAGTTTTCTTAATGATAGTCTCAAAATGCAATAATAATGACCCTTGAAATTCAAATTTTCTGAAGAGAACTCATAAAACACTTCTTTAGTTGAAAATTTAAAGTACAAATTAAAAATGTGTTTTTGAGAGTGGCCACATCTTATCATAATACACTACTAGAATTGTTTTGTGGTGATTATTCATATTATTGCTAATGTCTTAGTATTCCTAATTTATGAATGAAATATTACAGTAGATATCTATGTATGGGAGAAAACAGGATATGAAGAGTTTGGTCCCATCGCTACTTCCAGAAATCACTGGAGTGGGGGTGTCCTGCAACCTATTTTCCCCAAGGATAAAAGGGAATTTTCACTGATAATAGCTGTCCATCTAGAGCCATAACCAATCACATCATCTCCTTCAGAGTCTGCCAGTATCAGTAACTGCATTTGTCACTTAGCTCACACTGGTGGGGAAGCACGTAGCTGTGTTGCCTTCTTGTCTCTGGTGATATTCCAACGCACTATTTTTTAAATGGACAATAGGAAATGAAAACTAGCCAATAAATACTAAATTCCACCAAAAAACAAAGGATAATAATTGTGGGGGAGGGGGGGCAAAGTAAAGTTACAGAAGACAGAGAGGACCGTAGGAATGTTGCTGCTGCAGCCAGTTAAAAGATAGTAGATCTTCAGAGGGATTTCCTGAGCATCAACAAAAATGAGGAAAATGGTTCACAAATAAGTGTATCCCATAGGAGAATTCCAAAGCTGGTGTCTGGAGCAGAGACATGTTGATATGGTTAGAACATCAAAAGTAAATATAGGATTAAGGGGTGAGCTTCTAAATGCTCCAAAAAGCTGTGCCCTGTTCATGATAGAAGGAAGTCTATGGCAAGATGGCTGGTTAGTGACACCAGAAGGGACTGCAAAGATGGGAAAGGATGAAGGGAGGGAAGGGCAGCTACTATTCACACAGTGTTTGTAAAAGAGAGCTAGAATGCAGAGAAGATAAAATGAAGATATTCTGGGTCATGAGGGCTGTAGATGGTTGAGTAAAGAAGGAAAAACGCCTAATATCAACGTCCCAGGTCAAGACCAGCTTGATCCCCGAAAAGTTCTATCACAACAAAAAATACATAGGAGACCCCAACAGCTCACACCGGCACCCTAAATTGGGGAGGCGGTGCTGGATAATCCTGCAGCCTTCCCGAGTCCTCAGGGAGGGCATGTCATGACGTGCTCCAAACAGATGAGGAACACAAGTGATGGAGCACATTCTCTCCTGCCTGGGCTCTCCTACCTTCCCCCTGCCTTCCTGACTTCCTATGTAACACCTCTCCGGGTGCTAGAGTGTCTCTAGCTCCACGTGACTGCAGGAGACTTATAGATGCACTCTGTACCACACAGGAGCCCTGCTCCCTCTACCATGGGAACCATGCCACACCTGCCTAAGGACCTTCTAACCTCACTTCCTTGGAATATGGTTTGCAGAAATTGGCACACAATCCTTACTTTTTTTTTTGCATGTGTGCTGCATTACACTTGCCCAAGCCCATGAGGAGAGCACTCTTCCCTACTCCTCTGGGTACCATACCCTCCTGGGCTGCTAAAATAGCCCCACCTGACAGCCCTGCAGAGAGCAACAGTCTTCATGATCCTGCTTCCTATGAACACTCTCGCAGCCACTGTTTACAGTTGGAGGTATTTGGAGACCATAACTGCAATGGCCAACTTGAACCAAAACCAATACAGACAGGGTCAAAAAAAAATATCTCCAAATATAAAAATCACTCAGTAGTGGAGACAACTTTCCACCGGACATGCAAATATCAGCATAAGGAAACATGAAGTCTGGAAGAGCAAGGTCACATGATAAATCTAAAAGAGTACAATTATTCTCCAACAACACTCCACAGATAAAGTAATAGATGAAATCCCTGAGCAAGAATTCAAAGGATTAATTTGAAGGACATTCAGTGACATACAAGAGATTATAAATAACTCTGTGAAACAAAGAAACCAACTAATGAAATGAATAAGAAATTCAACAAAGAGAAATCATCAAATGAAACTAACTATAAACTTCAGACCTGAAGAATGAAATAAGTCAAATAAAAAGATATGAACAAGAGCCTCAACCAGATAGATCAAGCAGAACAATGTCTGAACGTAAAGACAGACCTTCTGAAGAACCACTGTTACACTGAAGAAATAAAAGAGAAAAGTCATTAGAAAGAACAAAGAAAGTTTCCAAGATTTATGAGACGTGTGCAAATGAACAAATGTTCAAATTATGACCCTTCCAGGAGCCAAGGAAAAAGGAAAGCACAGAAAACATATCCACACAACAAATGAGTCCCAGTTCCATCCATTTTCCTGAATACGTCGCGATTTCATTTTTGTTTATGGCTGACTAAGATCCCACTGAGTATAAGTACCAAATTTTCTTCACCCATTCATCTACTGATAGACATCGAGACTCGTTTCATTATTCAGCTACTGTGAATGGTGCAGCAAAGACCATAGATGGGCAAGCATCTCAAAGGTGGGACTCAGAGTCCCCCAGGTGCATATTCAGGAGTGGCGGGCTCCAGAATAGGGCAGTTTCCAGGGCGTTTTATAAGTTCCATCCTAGGGGTGGGGAAGGTAGCTCCATTGGTAGAGCGCCTCCCTAACATGGACAGAGCCCTGGGTTTGATCTCCAGCACTGCATAAAACAGGACATGGCGTCACACGTCTGGAACTCCAGAACCAGAAGGCAGAAACAGAAGGATCCAAAGTTCAAGGTCACCCTTGGTCACATGATTGGTTAAAGGTCATGCTGGGCTACGCGAAAACTTAAGACCTGAACAAAAAGAAAAGAAAAGATGAAGCTTCCATACTGACAAAGAAAAAGCTGATAACTTCCTTAAGCTTAAAGAGATACAGACAGAGAAGACCCAGAAAGCCCAAAAGATTCCTTAAGAGATTTGACTCAAACATGTCTTCATCACTACATTTCATATCCAAACTTTCAAATTCTTTTTTAAAAAAGGCATTCTCTCACACTTAAGCCCCATTGAATTCATGGGAGATATTTCAGCAGAAAACAAATGGACTACAAGAAAATATGACACTGTATTAAAAGTTAGGGAGGAGAAAGAAAGATCGTTAACCTTGACTATTACACTGAGAGATGCTGTGGAGGAGCAAAGGAGAGCTAAAACAATGTCCAAGGTGACAGTCCAAAATAAAAATTAGGGAACCCATCAACCCTAGAGCAACCTTATCAAAATATGCTCAAGACAGGCTATGCCAGCCAGTGAAAAATAAAAGAATAATAGATGTCCCTGTGAAAAGATGCAAAAGACTAAAAGCCTGTAGAAGAGCAGTTATGTAAAAGATAAAGAGAATCAAATCTCACCCATACAGAAAACAACAAAGCTGAAACATGGAGCTTGACTAGAATGTAGCTATTTGAGACCAGAACATGAGCAAAATGACACAACTCGTTCTACATATAACACTAATAACCTTGGATGCAAACACATTAAAAGCCCCAAATAAAAATAAATATTCACCAAATGGAATAAAAAGCAAGATTCAACAGGCTGCTTACAAGGAGGACTGACCACTGAGGATACACAAACACACAGCAATTGATGGATCAGAAAAGTCACTTCATACCAAGCATGTATGTGGGTATAGGCAGAGTACAGGAAACCCAGAGAGAGGGAAGCAGATATTATATAAAAACAAAGAAATGTTATGATCAGTCTTATAGTAACAAATTTAACAGCTTATGATCTTCAACGTAAATTAAGCGAAATAAGGGGGATATAACACATGCTACATCCTATGGGAAATAAGACACTCTATTCACACTGTTGTGTGTGTACCAGAGTTCTGAAATATTCAAGTGCTAACACTCATCCGCGACATAATAAAGATGAGAAATATGAAAAAAAAAAAGAACGGCTACGCTTAGGCAAGCAGACTGCAAGCCAAAAATGGCAGAACGACACAGAGAGGTGATATGTGTTAATGAAAACAGTCTACACAATGGGAGACAAAATATGTATATCTAACTAATACTAGAATACCTCAGTTTAAGCCAGTACTTAGGAGGCAGAGGCAAGGAGATCTCTGAAAGTTCTAAGCCCTATAGGACAAGTTCCAGGACAGTCAGGGCTAGAGAGTAATCCTGTCTCGAAATAAAATAAAATACTCTGTTGACTGAGGTTTTCTGTACTACCATGGTCCTTCAGTTATTCAGTTTGAAAGGAACACACAGAGGTCTTCATTAATTATAAACTGGTTCGCCTAGTAGCTCAGACTTTTTTTTTATTAACTAACTTTTAACATCTTATATTAGTCTTATATTAATCTTGTCTATATTAGCCACAAGGCTCAGTACCTTATACGTCAGGTCACATCTTGCTTCCTCTGTGCCTGAGTCACAACTGCAGACTGAAACTTCTCTCTCCCCAGTATTCTCATTGCCCCGCCTCCACTTCCTGCCTGGCTACTGGCCAATCAGCATTTTATTAAAAAGAATACAAGTAACAGGGAACAGCCCATTGTACCACAGCAATACTCAATGTTACAAGGAAATTAGTTACATCTAAAGAGAGAAAGCACAGGGTGGCTGTGCATATCCACATCCCGTTCTCATCAATGACAGGTCATCCAGAGGTCCCATAAACACTCAGTAAAGAAGTATCAGAGATAAGCAAAGGAATAGAACAAATGAACGCAGCATACGGCAGCCACAAATGACAGTCTCAGCAATATCATAGTAAATGGAAAGATGCTGAGACTGTTTCATACGAGACCTGGACAACATGGTCCACTTGTAACCCTCACAGTCCTCAAAGTATGGCACTCTTAGACAGAGCAATTAGGCCAAAGGAAGAAAATATGATATCCAAATAGAAAGGAAGTCGTATAATCCTGTAAACCACAATTTAAAGACCTCATCAGAAGACTACAAGGATAGGCAGCTAAATTTGGTAGCTTCAGGATGCAAAACCAATATAGAAACATCAGTAGCATTTGTATGCACCATAATGAACTTGCTGAGAAAGGAATCACAAAGCAACCCATTTGTAATAGCTATTGAAAATCAAATACCTGGGAGTGAATTAATCTCAGAGAGAAAATGACCTCTGCAAATGAAAATTGCAAAAGGCTGATAAAGAATTGGAGGAAGATAAACACACACACACACAAATGAAAATATCTTACATGTATATAGATTAGAACAATTAATATTGCTAGGATGTCCATGCTACTTAGCAAAATATAGACCCTTATTGCGGCTTTTATCACAATACCAGTCATCCTTCACAGAAAGAAAAAAATTCTCAAATTCATAAGAAAGCACAGAATACTCTAAGGTTTAAAAGCACTCTTGAGAATAAAAGAATAGAAGAAGCTGGAACCAATTACAATAAGAGATTGTAATACACTCTACAGGACAACAGAAGCCACAGTGATACATGTACTGCATAAATTCTGACGTGCAGAACAGGGGAACAGAAAATAGAGACTCCAGAACTAAATCTACATATCTACAACTACTGTCCACACCCGAGGGAGGTAAACACACAAGCACTCACACGCTCACTCCTGGACATGCATGCATACACACACACATATGCACACACACTCAATCATACACATGCACACACTCATACAAGCACATTCATACACACATACATGCACACACTCACACATACTCATGCACATGCTCAGTCATGTACATGCACATAGTCACACATGCTCATACATGCACACTCACACACACACATACATGCACACTCACACACACACATACATGCACACACACACACATACATGCACACTCACACACACACACATACATGCACACTCACACACACACATACATGCACACTCACACACACACACACATACATGCACACTCACACACACACATATATGCACACTCACACACACACACATACATGCACACACACACACATACATGCACACTCACACACACATACATGCACACTCACACACACACACATACATGCACACACACACACATACATGCACACTCACGCACACACACACACATACATGCACACACACATATCCTCATACACGCACATGCACACATTCCCTCACTCACACGCATGTATACATCCTTACTCATTCACACATGCACACAAAAATACACACATATACAAATACATTAGAGAGCATATATAATAAACAATCCTGGGAAAACTGAATACCCTTCCTCTCAGCCTAGGCCTAAATCAACAGAAAATCAACAGGACTAAAGGACTAAGTTTGAAACTCGAAACTACAAAACAATTAGAAGACAGAGAGGAAAGACTTGAAGACCATGAGGCAGGCAACAGCCAGGGGGAGACTCTGTAAGGCAAGGTGACAAAAGTCACGTGAATCTCCTCCCAGACAACAGAGCGAGGACAGCTACAAAGGATTGCATTCGTCTGACAAAGGATTGCATTCAGAATACATAAAAAAACTTAAAATGCTCAACCAAAAATTGAATCCAGTTGGAAATGAATAAATTCCCCGAATTAGATATTTTTCAAACATAGAAATACATCCACAGCTATATGAAGAAAAAATGTTCAACACCACTAGCTATCAGAATGCAAATATAACCATAATAAGATATTTCTTCTAACTACAATAGATATTATTATTTAAATATATAGTTGCATATATAACATTTATATATCATAAAACACATTTTAGAATTTATTATAATATAAATATAAAATACAGAAACTTTTAAGATAAAATATTATAAATAATGCATAAAGTTTTAGAGATGCATAGATACTATTTCTGCTCAAGGTTGCCCAGATAGTACTGATGACTGAACAGTGCTGTGTTGTTAAGTGCATAAGGCATGTTTGTTTTCTTCCATATTTTACTTGCAAATGCTGACAATTTACTGCAATTTCTAAAGTCCTGACTTAAGATGACCCAAACTCAGTGCAGTTATTGAATGGTTAATGGAATTTGAAGGGACTCACATTTTAGAAGTAGCAATTATGCTATATAGCTTCTACTCATACAGAATGCTAAGCTGCCCTGTAGGAATTACAACTGACTTCTAGTTCATTCCGTCGGTGGGAAAATGGAATTAGTTTCACAGCAGTGACCCCTCTCTCCTAGGGAACTGAGAACCCATGATATACCCGAGGACCCCTGCATTTAGAGAGCCAACTGCAAGCTATATTTAATGAACAAGTCATCAGACCCCTCCTCTCTCTCTCTGGCCTTAGCTTATTCATCAGCAAAATGATGACAGTGATAATATAGCTCAAGGGTAAAGAGTAAAAAGATAATGTGCATGAAATTACAGATTGTAACAGGGTCATGCGACGCTGGAACACTACCAGACTGCTTCTTGGGTGGTAGTATAAAACTATGTGCACAGGTCAGCTCTACTTCCTTGTTCTCCCACACTCAAGGAAACAAATGCATAATAAAAGATGGTGACTGTAGCTTCTAGGGAGACACACTGTGTCTTCTCTCCTGTGGCTTCCTCTCTGCGATCCATGAGGTTGCAACAAACCTCCTGCACCAGTCTGATCCTGTATAACAGCCACGTTCTTGCCGTACAACAGATGTGGTGATAAAATTTGAACTTTGGAGCGAGGGGGGATATTCTCTTCAGGATTAGCCCAGGCTCTATCGAGGCTGACTCAGCTTCTGCTGATCCTCCATTTACATCTGTCCAAGAACATCTTTGAGAAATGTGACTTTGGCTCATAACAGGATTTCTTTATTCCTGCATTCTGTATTCTCTCATTGAGATCTCATAAGCAGTCCTCATTATATTTAACAGCCAAGACAGCTGTAAGGTTGATAGACTTCCAACAGAGTAAAGAACCTTTTAGCTCTAAAACTAAATAGATAAGTAACCTTAATTATGAGCTCCATCAACCCATCTCACTTTTCCATTGGTCAGCAATGTTCCTGGATGAAAATACCACAAGTATATAGTCACCACTCATAAAGAGCAATATAATATGCAGGCTGTCATCTACATACTTGCAAATGCTTAATCCAAGAACTAAACACAGGGCGACTTATGCTGTTGCTAAGTATGGGGTTCACCTTGAGAATGGTGGCAACAGTAGAGTCATTAGTGAGGTGAGGGATGGGAGTATAAATGGAGGTATGTAGTCAAAGAAGAAAAAGGGACCTGAGAGAGAGGCGCTAAGGAGGAAAAATGAAAAATCACACAAAACCAATATCCTGGGGATCCAAAAGAAGTAGTTTAAAAATAACTTAAAGACATTATTTTATACAGTTGATCCTAACAAAAAGGTTTTACAACTCAAACGCACATGGTCTTAAAAGGATTTAGATGGAGTCACAAAAGTAGGTCCACGTCATATTAAAGGAAATCAGAATAGTACTGGGTACCCCTAACCTGGGGAGTCTGGGTTCACCGAGGCATCTCTTCCTTCCTAAAGCTTTCCTCGGTGGCTCTGCAAGAAGCAGTCCTCAGCCAAACGGAACTGGCTGACGCCATGATCATGTCTGATGCACTCTTGTGGGCTGCTGAGGTAATCTTGTGTTGATGAGACTGCTTGTGACATCCCATCGTGTAACTCTTAACAGCTCTGCTTTGCTGTCTAATTTGATGACCTGGGTAAGGGATTGGGAATGGCTTTCCAGTGGGGAAGGGGATTAATTTTGAAAGCATCTGTCTGCTCCTCAAGTCCCCCTACCTAGCCTGCATAATCGCTCTTCCACTTCACTATTCCAAAACCAAAAGCAGAGCAGATTTCTTTAAAGTTTCAGATTAATGAAAATGAGAAGACTGTAGTGGTTCCCACCTAACCCTTGACAAGCTTCAAATGCCAGAAATCCTTCCCTTAAACCTATAGTCCTTTGAACAACCAATACTTTTTATGTTCTCTAACACAGAGCAAATAATCTAAGACTTGGAAATTCAATTACTAGATTATAAAACAAAATAGATTGGAAAGTCCTGAGAGTCCTAATATGCTATAGAATACCTTTTTATTTTCCTTTAGCAAAAACAAAAGTCAGACAGTGCTGTGTGTGTGTGTGTGTGTGTGTGTGTGTGTGTGTGTGTGTGTGTGTGTGATTTAACTATAAAACTTTAGCTACTATTACGACACAGCAAGGAAGTAGAAAACCAGAAGCCTCAGTCATGGCTGGGGACCATGAGACGAGAAGGGCTCTCTAGACAGCCATGTGAGGCACCCTTTATAGAATTTGCATACTACCGCCTTTGTGCATATGCTCTCTGGCTCAGAGACAGTGTTTCTCAGACAAGGCTGGGATGTATATAAGGTTGCTCATCTCCAACTTGTTTGGTGTGTAAAGTACGGGAATTTGGATGCCATGGATAAGTAAGAGGAAGGCTGTGACCGCCAAGCAATCAACTACAGTGAGATACAGTGAAGTGGCATGTGATAAAAATGCTTAAGGAAGTCTCAAAAACACGAGGGTGGCTGAAATCATGAATAGTGTTTCATAGCGCAATCCTGCAGGTCTTAAAAATGAACTTAGAGAAAGCAGCTCCATTTCAAGGATCTAGTGTTAGAAAATGAGCGGAGAGCGCACTGGCACAACACAACACAACACACCTCAGAAAGAAGCTGGGGCTGAGTGAATGTGACATGAAATCCTTGCAACAATAAAGATAGCGCAATGGCAAGGCTGTTAACAAGCTGAGAATTGGGTTTAATTTGTATGCAGTGGGAGAGAGACTGGGCAAAATATGGAAAAAGATAAAAAGACATAAGAAATATATTTCAGTCTCTTGATATGTAAAAAGCACGATTTGATAGTTTTTATTTTTCTATAAAGCAATTCACCCTTAAATATTTTAAAATTATGACATGCCATTATTTAACTCATTGTTACCCTAATCTTATTGATTTCAATTCAAATAATTAAACGATACAAATCATAAATAAGTATATACAAGTCAAATATATTATATATAGCATATATAACACACTACATAATATATAAAATTATCTATAATGTCTGCAATTTTTTCTCTGACACATGATATCATAGCTCATTGGCTTGTTAGTCACTGGTTTCTTATTTTCATATATCTGAATAAAATTCTCCATTAAAATCAGTAAAATTTCTATCATGTTTAGATCTAATGTACTGTACTGTTTCTGCTGATAGCCTGGAACCCATTCACCTGATAAATTGCATCTTTGGAAGGGAATTTTGGGTCATCTTCCTTTCCTGACTCAGTGATGCTATTTTATTATTATTTCTTTTATTACATTTAATAGGGAGGTGACAGGAAAGAGCATGAAAGAGTGCATGTGACATGAAAGCGTGAGGGAGGACTGTCTGATGGGAGGAGGAGGCCCATCAAGGAGGAGGTGGGGAGATGAGAGCGGACAATGGGACAGGAAGATGAAGAAGAACAAAGGACAATGACATGTATTTGCAGAAATGCCATAATGAAACCTACTGCTTTGTATGCTGGCTTTGAAGATTAATCAAAAGAATTGTACAGGTCAAAATAATCTGTTAAATTATTTGATTTATTTTCAAAGTTCTTTATTGTGTGAGGGATTGATCATATTCCCGTGGAATTCAGGGATTCTGGAATCACCAATTATAACAATAGTGCCCATTAACCCCAAGCTTATGTTTCTAAATCTTTGTGTAGGATTTTATAAGATTTCTCACGAAATACAGAAAGAAAACCAGATGTTACAAAAATATTTGGACTCACAGGACAGACCAAATCTGTTTGTCTGTCTGACTTGTTTTGTTTTCTGTCCTGGAATCTGTTATCTGCTTTATCCACTGTTGTGCTTTCAACTTTGTGGTTTAGGAAGCTAGGGCTTTGCCTTAATACTTTTAACAAATTTCTTACAACTAGATATCTTTATTATTTCTAGGTCCTAGCTCTTCTGAATAATGGTACAATCAACACAAAATGGGTAAAATTAATTTTTTAAAGAAGGATGAGAAAGTTTAAAATGAAAATGCATTTTCATAAGTCACACTTCCAAAAATAGCTGTTAGGGATGGGTGTCTTGTCTGTTCATAGGGCTGGGGCATAGTGTCTACTCATTCATCATCGACTCTGTGCTGGCCTTAAATGGCTGCAATCTTCAGATGAGCAAAACACTCTCCATATTGCGTACAATGAGTAAAGACTGTTTATTCAGAACACGGCCATTTTTGAAAGCATGTCTCTGAGAGGTGGGGGAGACTTGAGGAAAGACATGCTCACTTTGTTTCACAGTGGAAAAGTCCAAATAATCCAAAATTTCCTGGAATGCTTTAGCACTGAGGTGAAATGCCCTAAGTAAATCATGCTTTGCGGAAGTATGAGAGACCTAAATTAGAGTTTACAGTGAACGAAAACAATATAATTTAACGAAGACAGATAACAAAGCACCTTAAGTCTGTAAATAGTACATTCTAAAGTAAGTGTGGGCTGGTGAGAGGATTCAGTGGGTAAGGTCACGTGCTGCTAAGCCTGACTACCTGAGCTCAGTTCCTGAAGTTTGCATGGTGGAAGGAGAAAGACTACTTCCACAAGGGGTCCTCTGACCTCCATAGTCACGCCAGGACACAAGCCACATGTACACAATATATAGACAGATAGACAGTCAGACAGACCGACAGACAGACAGATAGATGGATAGGCAGGCAGCAGGCAGACAGACAGACATGCGATAGATAGATGGTGCAAAAGATGCTAAAACTTTATAAGGTAAGCATAACTGAATCTCTTGTTTTCAAGGTACTTCTCGTACTGGTGACATGAAGGAAAAAAGAACTTCTTTAGAATTAAAAAAAATTATTTATATGATGCACAAGCATTTTTTATGCATCTGTCTATATGGGAAAAACCCTACATTTAGCAAATAAAACAGCACATCATAGGACAGGACAAACACATGGGACACAAGAAGGAAGGTGAAGCTTAAATGGTATCCATAGCATCAGGCATTGGTGGCACACACTTTATTCCAGCACTCACTCTGGAGACAGAGATAGGTGTATCTCTGAGTCTGAGGCCTGTGTGGTCTACAGAGTGAATTCTAGAACAGCCAGGACTACACAGAGAAGCCCAGTATTGAAAAACTGAAGAGAGGGGACAGAAGGCAAAGATAGCAGATCAAGATAGCAATAGTCATACTTCTCAAAGACAACTAAAGCAATAGGAATAATCCACCCACCCTATGAGAGCAGGTGAGATGATTTAATGGGTCAGAGCACTGAAAACCTCAGTTCAAATCCCCAGTTCCCATGTAAATGCTGGGCATGGTTGCCCACTTCTGTAACCCCAAGTGTAGAATACAGAGACAAGTGGATCCCAGACACTCACTGGCCAGGTAGCCTAACTGAAAGAGTAAGCTTCTAGTTCAGTTAGTTCAGTGAAAGACCCTGTCTTACCCACAAATAACAAACAAACAGATAAATAAATAAATAAATAAATAAATAAATAGATGAAGTGAAGAGCAATAGAGAAAGATGCAGGATGTTCTCCCCTGGTCTCCACATGCATGAACATAGCCATTCACACCTATACATACTTGTATCATACACACACATACACACACACACTACACACACACCTGCATACACACACACACACACACACACTTTACAATACACACATATAAACACACCAATATGTTAAGGTAATATAAGACCAATATGATGCTGCAAACAAAGATGTACACAGTGCTCTACCTGGAGTCAAAGAAAGGACAAGAACATCTTACTCAGAGAAGCAGATATCTGGTTAGATGGAAAATGGCATCAGGCAAATGAGATTTCAAGCACCCAAAAAGAGATAGGGGACACTTTCATTGCATTAGGCTCTCTATAGTACCTATCCCACAGGGTAAGGTAGACCAGAAAGCTTTCCCTTTTCCTAACTTAAACTCTCCTGAAAACAACGATACACAACATACTGTGTGTCACCTCCAACACTGACCACGCCCTTAGTATTTTATGGTTTTCCTAGCATAAAGATCAAATTTCGTTCCAATGTCAGAAAGACATCAGTGCTACCAAAGGTGTGGCCCGTCCACAGGCCACAGTTTTCATTATTCCCATGTATTCTTTTGCTTCATTCTTGAGAGTGTAGACAAAATGCAGGAATAACCTCAATAGAGGGGGAAAAGGGTGTCTGGTGGTGGAGAGGAAGAGGAAAAGAAGGAAGTGTGAACAGATTGTTTCTCAAGCCTTGATAAACATCAAAATCATCTGAGCTTCTGCTTTAACATGAAACTACTGGCCCTGAACACCCAATTTGGCTAACTCTGGTTCAATAAATTTAAGAAGTGTTAGGATCTGTTTTGAAGAAGTTATTTAAGTTTTTCTGTGTCTAATTTGAGCAGTTTGAGGTTTAGAATTCATCATGAGACAGACCATTCACATACATATAGATCATTCACACACACACACACACACACACACACACACACACACACACACACACCAGATCTCAGCATAAATAGGTAGGAATCAAAAACCAGCTGTGGACACATCTCTTAACACAGCACCACGTTTGTTTCTTAGAACTTGAACTAAAAGAGAACTCCAGATCCTTTTCAGTTCCAAAAAAATTTAACTCCAACCCTTAGTTAAGCTAGAAATTAAAAAAAAAAACTAAACCATTGGGGGGGTGGGCAGGAAGAGGTCCCATCTGTCCTTACCGAAATATGGTGGCCAAGTTAGATTCTAAATTAGTTCCTTATAGATAGGTTGGTTTACTTATTTGTTCATTTTCTGATTCCCTTTTATTCACAATTCTTCTTACACTTGTAGACATGACCTATTTTTAAAGTTGTCATAAGTAATACAAAAGTCAGATTGTGTTTTACGTAAAACAAACCAAACAGCGATGGTGACTACACCAAACCTATAAAGGCATGTGATTGGCTCAGTGTAAGAGCTCTACTCTCAGGCTTTGGCATCCCCATGAACCAACTTGGCTGGGTTATATTTTCCATTTTGTTAGGGACAATTTTAGTTGCTCCAGAGAAGTCGCTGTCATCAGTGGCTCCCTGATATTGACTACTCCGTGGTGACCCAGTACCCAGACTATCTCCTGGTTGGTTATAGATGACCAAACAAATTTTAACAAGTGAAATACTTCACACACAGGTAAAACTCTGCCTTTGCAAAAATTATCAGAAATAGCTTTTAAAATACATATTTGCTGGTCACAATTGAGTCTTTTTTTTTTGAACTTTCTAACATAATTTTCATCCAGTCTTGAGGATAAGTAAACACAATCCTCTTGGTCACTCTCAGAATTTTATTCCTATTCGGAAACAATTGCAAAGTTATTCAGTGTACATACCTGCAAGTGCTACTCTTCTGCATGACGTCAGCTCGATGATACCCAGAGAGTTTGCAAAAACCGTCATTACTGTAAACTACAGGCCAGTCCACAATTTGGGCGTTTCCCAGTAAGAAACTTGATTCTGTAGAAGAGAGAGAGATTTACTTAGCTTTATTGAACAACTTTTGTCTTTCAAGTGATCAAAAAGACAGTTTTAAAAGATGAGCAAATGCAACGACGGTGTGCTCTGAGACAAACGATACACCTTGCACCATAATCAACTAAGCATGAGGACCAATGAGAGCTGCAATAGCTACAAGCTTTATATAACAAGCCAAAATCCCCTACAACGATGCACGGCACCTCTTAGCATTCAAGTGTCTTAGGAAAGAAGAAGATGCCTAGTAGTGAGTAGCAATGATTCAACGTGCAAAGTTATTAACATGAGCTAGAGTCACTTTCTACAAATTCAGAATATTGATGTTGTAGCAGAGGCAAACTGAATACATCCTTCTAAAATATTCTACTAATGAAAATATGATTTGGTGGAACAAATTCCTTTTTGAAAAATCTAATCTAAAATAGCATTAAAGAGTCTTCTCTGAAAATGAGATCATTCAAATCTATCACTTCTGCATGTGCCATAGCACCTAGAAAATGTATGTATTCTATATAAAAGACTTTGCTGCTCTACTTTACATGAATAAAGGGTTTGGTTTAGGCATAAAATTAGTTCAAAAAGAATGTATTTGAAAAAGTAACACTTTCAGGCTGCAACTTTAGCAATTTTAATAGTCTCATGACAAGAAAATTCAAATAATACTAACACAAATTTAAACTATTTTAAATAAATATCTTAAAAGAATAAAAAAGTAAAAGGAATATTCTACTTTAAAATCTACTATAAAATAATCTCCTTTAGGCTCATCTTTGGGTAGAATCTAAAAATAAAAATAAATTATGAGTCGCAGTCTTGAAACCCTGATTCAGAAGTAGTTCTCCTAAAAATAACAATGCAATTCAGCATTTACTGAATAATAGTTGCTCTAAAGGTGGGGCTGTAAGTCAGATATTGGAATGTAGTAAAGGTTAGAAGAACATACTCCTGTTCTTCATATCAAATTTACTTATTAAGAACATAAATAACCAGCAATCAAAATGATCTAGTGGAATTGATACTAAATCAAGCAGAGAAAGCTATATGAGAAATGTCTTCTGAGGGCAATAGTGAAAAAAGATAAAGCCTTTAGAAAACAGAGGTGCTTTCTTAAGTCTCCACCCTGAGAAGACTCCCAGGAGGGACAGTTGATAAGGTGGTGGACCTTAAACAGAAAGTCACATAAAGCTAAGGAACCAGAAGTCAAAGATCCCATAACAAAAGCAAAAGTTATGCATCTTTCAGAAGAAAAGCCAGGTGGGAATTCAGCAGTCTTAAGGATGACAAAAGTTTACCATATAAAGCACACAGCAATCACCATTGAAGAAAGCGTTGATAAATTGGCATGATGGTCGAGATGCAACTCAACTCCTCATCTAGGGACACTGTTAGGAAAATAAAATGGAAACCACCAGCCTGGGAGAAAAGATTCCTAAAACAGATATCTGAAGTCCAATCCAGAATTTACACGGAATTCGCCCAGAAGAGCAACTTAAAAACTGGGAAAATGATTTGAACAGACGTCTCAGAGTGTGCCACAGCCAATAGAACACATTCCCACTCACAAGACATGGAAAAGTACACTCTAAGAGCGTAGTGACACCCCACCACTCACCCACCAGGGTAGCTACAACCCAATACTAAATGCACTGGTGAGAACCTGGGACCGCTGGACCTAGATGTAAATATAGAATATTAAGAAAACACAAAATGTCACGGCCACTTTGGAGCACAGTTTCTTGTCAAGTTAAATATTCATCTGTGACCCTGGAGGTTCACCCTACTTGTTTACTGAAGTGCAATGAAAACATACTTGAACAAAAAGGGGCCATAAAATTTCACATCAGATTGACTCGTTGTAGTCAAACACCGGAAACAACGCAAATCAAGAGAATGGATTTTAAGTGGTGTCAAATCTGTACCAGGAACACCACTTTACTCTAAAATAGAACAAACTTCTGATACACGTCACAACGTGGGTTAACCTAAAATAATACTATGGGGGCAGGAAGAAGCCAAACATGTGATATCTAAATAGAGACAAAGCACAGTGGCGATAGGGAGCTATAGAATGGTTTCCTTTTCATTATGGTTGTGATGACTGCTGAAGGTGATGGCTACGCTAACTGTCCGGGACAATGATTTTTGAAGGGAATGGGGGGACGACAAGAAAGAGGAGAGGAAAATCTATCTGGGGAGTATAAGTGTTCACTCTCTTGAAGTGAGATGCACGTATGTACATTTGTCCAAACTCACCGATCCTGTACAGGTGAGCACTTTTAGCTACATGTAAGCTTAGAAAGCACAGGAGGACAATAGGTACTCTGTTCCCTTAACAGTATATTTTAAAAAAAAAACAATAAGCTGACATTTGAGTTAAGCCTTCGTTCTGAGAACAGTTAACAGTATAACCCTGGAGAACCCAGCCAGCGTGATGAGGAAGATTAGCTGGTATCTGCAAAGATGAGAAAGCATAAATTCCTCGTTAAGTGCATGCGGTTTCATTTATCTATGGCATAGATTGTAATCATCAAACGTGATTTTCTTTCCACTCTTAGCCTAGGCTAGCTTACCCTCTCTAATTTGTAAGCTGTACACCAAATGACCAGAATCCATGGTGGGCCGTATGGCTGCCGAGCTACATCCTGCCTTAATTCATCCTGATTTTCAGCCTTATAGTCAAACCAATGCCATCCCTCTTCATTCAGATCAGGAAGCTTAAATGCTTACACCATCAGATCACAAATCCATTCCCATACTTCAAGCATCCCTCCCTCTAATATAAACACACTATTTCTTACCCCTAATGTCTACACGTTAGGCTTAGGTCAGTTTCTTTAGCAGTTCTCAAATATGCTCATTGATGATGCTCTACTCAAAATACTTTTCCCATATCCCTTTGCCTATCCAACCCTTAAGGATCACCTCAGCTCTGCTTTCTCTACAGCACATACACTGAGGACTGCTCACACACATCCCCCAACTCACACACATCCTCTACTTAGACGTGTTTTAAAAAGCGGCCAAGCAATTTAAACACACAGAACAGAGAGAGAAAAAATGGTGCTAAGTTACCGGGGACTGAAGGGTAGAGGAGCTGAACGGATGTAGTCAAAGGACAGAAAATTATAGTTAGCGATTATAAGTTCAAGAGAGCTACAGTTTCCATGGCAACGAGAGTTATAGCAATATATTGTATACTTGAAAGTCACCAAGAGAGTAGACTTTATTCTCAACAATGAAAAAGACATGAGACGGAATACACACGTTAAGAAGCTTGATTTAGCTCCTCTACAGTACACTTACGTATGAAAGCATCCTATCATTTACCATAAACATATACCAAAAATTGTATACTTTTACTTGCCAATTTAAAAATAATTTTTCAAATTTTTGGATTATAATATGTTACTTATTGTTTGAAAGGATTCCCAGTGTCCTGGGAACAATGGTACCATGTGTTTTTAAAAAAGAGAGAAAAGTTGAAAATCAAAATGCTTGCTAACCTGGGCCTTTTCTTCCTCCCAGAAACTTCTTAGAAACCTATAGTTTTCAAGCTTTTTGTAAACCAGAGTTCATTATAAAGAAGCACACAAAGTGTGCACCCACACAAAAACAGACCCCCAAAGTTCCTTAAACAATACTATACACGTTCTGCACTGTTTTATAATCTGTTTCAATTTTGAAGTGTGTTAAAAATTCACTGGATCAATCCTATCCCCCTTCTGTTAGGTTTGAAAACGTCACCTTAAAGAACCCTCTGAAGGCTTTGCAGCCCTCCCTATATCACAAACAGTCTTGCTTTCCAAACATCTGCTAGGTTTAGAACCACAGCTCTGCCTGTTCCTTGTTGGCTCTGCCATTTATAATCTCCTGCTGCTGCTATTCAGCCTTTTTCTGCTGCTCTGCAGTAGGGATGTCTAAAAAAGATGGCAGCTCGGCAGGTCCAGCTATCACTACCCACAGTGGTTCATCAACCAGTTTCTTTCGTTTACCAGTATCTCCGTGTGATAATAAAATGGTTAACAAAAGCAGTCAGGACAGGAGCCCCAGTTGATGATACAGTGTTCTATTGGGGCATCCCTTATCTCTAATCCAAGAAACATCTCCATTCCCATCTTTCTGATTGTTCATCAGCAACAAGTCATAGATTCAGAGAGCCTGGGTGCCTGGTATCAAAAGGCAGAAAGCAGAACACCTGTCCCCCAAATTCCAAGTCTTGAAACTCTTTCTAGGGAAAACCTGTAGTAGATAGATTACAGATGAAAGAAATGATTGGAAGAAGCCTCTGCAGGGAGCAATTACTCCTCTTGTTGGTCTGGAAGCAGAGTTGTTTATGGAAAAGAAAATGGAGGTTTGAACCAAAAGTAGGCAGTGGATTTTTTGCATTGTTTCAAATCCATTTTTAAAATATCTACTTGAGTTCCATCAATAACATTGAATATGTCAAGATATATCATAGGCACACACTAGTGTTTGCTAACACAGTCAATCAGAACTAATAACTCAAAGATAATTTTAAGGCCAGCATAAGGTTTTACAACAGTCTAGGAGATGAGTCTTCTGTTCATCTGTGTACTCCCAATTTGAGACTAGCCATGTCAGATTACATCATTCCCCATCCCTTCCTGCTGGGTCTTGACAATATACTCTGGCCTTATAGAGGACAGCTGTAAGGACTCTTGCTATCATTTCTGGATAGCCTATAAAGCCACAGTCGAACACCTTTGCCATATTGCTCACATAAGAAGTCATCAACTGGTAAACATTCACAACAATCCACTGATCATTCCGACACAGCCTATTCTTCGCAGTCAGATCGATTCTCAACATGACTAAGAGAACGCTGTGAAAAACCTGGGGATTTCAATTAAATTATTAGTTTCTACATATACAGATCAACAGCACTTATAAGCACCTCTCTGGGTAATTACAGAGGCTAACAATGAGTAATACAAGCAAATCTTTATAAACTGTTAGAGCAAAAAACTCTTCATAAAGTATTATAGTGTACTATCTGCAAGTTTTTTCACAGCTGTGCCGTAACTGTAGAGACAGCTAGCAGCGTGTTTAGGGGGTGTGTGAGCACCCATGTGTGCAAGCACAGAATCTGGAAAAAAAAAACAGTTCCTTATGTTGAAGCTACAAACTGAAACCTGCACAGTTCTGTCAGCAAGAGGAAAAGTACGAAGAGAAACACTGAACAGTAAGAAATAGATGCAGCTAAGTTACACAGAAGTGGCTGAGTTCATTTTACAAATTTGCATGTGCATTAGCCAAAACACTGTGTGTATACACAATGTTCATATTATTATCTCCCTGAAGTCATACATTTCTTGTTCCAACAAATGAGAAATCTGATATCCTTAATAAATATTAAGAACAAGAGAGCAAATTTAATTAAAATTACTTCACAGAAATTTTTAATTTCTTTCCACTTTAAAGTAGGGTAGGCAAAAGGAATTTGATTACAAAGGAATAACTAGCTGCAAAGGAGAAAAGTTAGAATCTAGACAGTGGGATAATTCTGGAGTGTCAGCAGCATGATGTGTTGAAGGAAATTTCCCAGAATTCAAAGTGATCCTCTTTGTCATCATCATCCAGTCTTGACAGGGACTCTAGCTCCAGTGTGTCCTCACTTTCAGAGAACACAAAACTTCCCTTGCTCTTTAGGCTATTCCAACCCTTAAAGATGCTTACAAACATTTCACTTCCAGAAAACACAAACACAAATGTGGTCCTTATGAGGTGCCTAAGAGTCAAGCATAATTCCCCCATGTGGGCTGGGATTTCAGAAGCTACGGTTCTGCGCATCAGCAGATGCTTGGATAGGTTTCTACAAGGGATTGGGGCTTGAGAATACAACCTGGCTTCCTCTAAAGATAGATGTGAAATAAAGCAATCAAGTTTCCCTCAACTATTAGAGGCTTAAAACCCACATCATGGGCTCTTGATTCAAAATGGTTAAGGGCCAGTAGAAATTTTAAAAACTATTTTAATACATTTATATTTATACATACAAGGGAGAAAGATGGAGTGATAAACACTTACATGGTTACCAAAGGCTGAGAAGAGAGAGCGGAGCAAAAGAACACAGAAAGTGGGCATGGGCACTCTACGTTCTGGTGTTTTACTACAGGGTGAGAAAATAATACACTCCTGTTTTCAAAATTAGTAGGAGAGAAGGATTTTGATGTTCTTATCCCAAAGAGAAGACAAATATTTGAGGTTATAGTCATTAGACTGATTTGATCATTCTATAATGCATATATGCATCAATGCATCAATAATTGGCCACATACACACACATAATTTATCAACTAAAAACAAGTATGAAGAATTGTAGCTGGCTCTGTAGGAATTTCTTGACTCCACTTTGATTCAAGAAGCTTGAAGTTAGGAGCATGAGGGTTATCCATTCCCAGATCTCACACCCTAGCGTTTCTGATTTGGTTAATCAGGAAAGGAACCCCCAAGCATTGGTATTTAGTTTTAAATCTTCCCAAGTGGTTCTACTGTGCAGAGATGGAGCCACGTTCATGTAGTGTAGTAACTCCCGAATTCTGGCAGCTGCAGTGATCGCCAGATTGTAACGTAGATGCACTGAACTGATTCCCTCAGGGTAGAATCCAAAAATTCAGTTCAAGAGATAAGTCTCCTGCTCAACAAAGTCTGTGACACTTTCATCTGGTCCCTCACCTCTCAGAGCCTACCCTAGAATCACCTGGTAGTTCATAGCAACGCAGCCTCTCGTACCCACCCTAGACCTTCGGAGTCAAAGCCTGTGGTTTGAAAAGATCCTCAGAGTAAGATTGTGTCTGTCATGTGCATCTTCTCCTTCCTTTCCTACAAATGGAAAAGCAGGCCAGGAAAGTACCAGGACTCGGCTGGTGAACACAGGAAAAAGCAGTCTGGTAGCAGGAAAACAAAAAACAGAAGCAGGCTTTGCCCGGTTCTGAGTCTCATCTCACCCTGTATTTCTGAACCAGGAATCTGAGCTCTTGTTTTGTTTGGTTTCATTTTAACACAAAGAAGCACTTCTTCACAGAATGACTTCTTTGGGCAACAGGAAAATAACCACGCTTGAGTTCACACTACTAATACTAATCCTGTTTGTAAAGGAGATCAGGAATCCGTGCTGACAGAAAATTCTAGAACAGGAATGATCATAAGCAGTCAATGAAATGCCACAAAGTCGCAAGGGCAGTTCCTTCACTTTCTACGGAAGTTCTGGAGGGGGAATGGCTTTCCTCGGGGCTTCTCCAACAGGACTCAACTTTTTACAATGCTATTATTTTGTGATTATGATAACTATACCCTTTTTAGATCTAGAAATTTGAGAACACTAGCAATGTGAACAGGACAAAGAAGTAGATAGTGAGAAGTATATGGGAGGGAACAAACCAGGAGCCACTGAAGATGAACAAATGCAGGCATCTCAGGTACAGCCTAAAGATTATAGTTATCATACTGCACAGCAATCTAAAACTGCTAAGACAAATTGTAGTTCTTATCATAAAGGAAAAGGTTGTCCCCATGAGAAGCAACGGGCAGGCTAATTCTCCTGACTTTCCTGGTGCTCTCTATATGTGTGTGTATGTCCAAACCTTACACTGTAGCTGAGCAGATGGCTCAGTGGATAATGTGCCTACAGTGCAAATGAGAGGACCTGAGTTCAGATCCCCAGGACCCAATAAAGCCAGATACTGTAGCGCCTATCTGTAATCTCAGATGTGTTTTCGCGTGGTAGTAGTAGAAGAAAAGAGAATTCCCAGAGACTCATGGGCCAGCTATCCTGCTATACTTAGAGGCAAACATGAAACTCTGTATCAATATGAGGTGAAAGGTGATGAATGACCCTGAGATTATTTGACTCACATACACTCTCTCTGTCTCTTTCTCGTCTCTCTCTCTCTCTCTCTCTCTCTCTCTCTCTCTCTCTCTCTCTCTCTCACACACACACACACACACACACACACACACACACATACATACACACACATTACACATATGCACATAGACATTTTTTAAATCCTGCATACCTTAAATATATACAGTATTTTTAAAGAGACACAGTAGAAAAATGATGATGTTAAAATGTCTTTTGGGAACGTTAAACTACTGTGTTTCCTCACTCTCAACTTTTTATGCAAATTACCCTTAAGAGAAGTATTTCGGAGTATTAGCAAGAATTGTCAGATATTTTAAGAAGTGATAAAACAACCAAATGAAGTCTAGAATACTGATGGAGAGAGAAGAAGACACGAGCAGAGGTGAGAAAGGACTTTACGAGAAGAAAATGTTCTCACTATTGTGCAATTTTCCCAAGCTCTACAGCAGCCACTGAGGAAAGCCAACATGGTATCTCTCTAAATATAGTCATCCAGTCCTAACTGAAGAGACATACCTTCCAAGAAGCTGTGCAGTAAATCTAAAATGAGACCGGTGGGGGGGGGGGGACTCAGTCAGTAAAGTATTTGCAGTACAAGAATAATCACTTGAGATATATCCCACATTAAAAATCCTAGCTCAAAGCAAGGGCCAGGGCTGAGAGTGGGAATAGGAGAATGGGTAGGGAGATGGGACATATGGGCTAGGAGGTTGTAAGTGGGAAGGGGAAAAATGAACCTGCCAGTTACCCCTTTTCAAAGAAAAATGCCCTACTTCCCTCTATACATAGACACTGAGCCAAATGGCTAAAAGTCATCCTCCACCCCGCCCACTCAGGACACTGACTTCTTACTAAATCCTAATCATTTTGCAATGATACATATGGGATAGATCCCTTTCCATGCATCTCCACTGCTACTCTCTCAGGTCAAACGTCATCCGTTCTTGCTTGAACCATTGCAGTGATCATCTAGATGGCTCCAACGTTCACTCCTTCTCCCTTCGACCCCCAAACAAGCGGCACTGTGTTCAGGAGATCTGTCCAGGGCTCTTTAGAAAGGCCCCTGACTTCTCTTCCTCCTCATTTTCCCCACTGTCGTCCAACTGCACTGGTCTTTAAGTTTGACAAATGGACCCATCCATTTCTCTGCTTGGGACTGTTCCCATTTTCTCTTTGCCTACAATATTCTTCTTCCCAGTCACCTCTAATCACTTTCCAACACTTCCTTAGTCAGTCCCCCCAAAACTGCTTCCAATCAAAATTAGTTCTTGTTACTTTGATCTCAACACTTCCTCTTTTTCCTTCCAAATGCCTACCACAGTTTGTACTTAGGTGTTCTTTGTGTGGTTGTTACATATATGTCTCCCCTTCCATTCTCTGAGATCAAGGTACATATGAGCGTGTTCATCAATACACACCCAACAATCTTTGCTGGGAGAATCAAGAAAACAGTTCCTTTTCCTATTAAGACAGCCAGTAAACAAATAAAGAGCAATATTCAGATGTTATCTAGAAAGTATGTAAGGACTTGGCTGGACCTATTTCTTCAAAAAAGCCTGCATTATTAACAATAATTAATAAGGATAGCGGGCAATCTTAAGCAGATTCTTGTACTTTGAATAACGTCTGAAAACTTGTGAACTGAAGGCAAGGAGCCAATGCTACTTTTCTGAGTTTGTCTTCTGGGTTGAGCAATGTTTGTCTAAGCTTCATGTGGCTGTAACAGAAAAGCCCTCCTACATAAACAGCACATTTTATTTGGGTTAAACAAAATCTTGATGCATATGGCTATTAAAGAGGCATAACTAATTTATATGAGATGTCCCTATCTATAGTCTTGCTTTCTGGTATATGTATTCTCCATTTTCATGAAAAGCTGGTATCTTTTATGTCCTTACAAAATAAGCTCTTTCCTACAATTCTGAAACAATACACCCAGTGTGTAGATACATACACTTCATACTTTCCAAAATGAGACTAATTATTATATAATAATACTGGCAACATTAAACAGGCCATCACTGTGGGAGTTTGAAATATGCAAAAAATCTGTTAATTTATTCAAACGTGCTCAGCTGTCATCAGAGATAAAAATATGCCTTCACGTTTCATCTTCCTCAAGATCAAAGGTACATTTTCAAGTTTCTGTATTTCTTTGAAGGCATTAACTTCATCATTCTCCATCTAGGCAAAGTGGATCCGAAAGCAGGAGCTATTTCACCATCTAACCCCATAATCTGCTGCTGGAAACAATGGAAATGTTACAGAAGATACCTTTTCCATGAAAAAGTTCAACAGCTTAATCTGTAGTTGTGTGTGTGTTCTGTGTATTTGTGCGCAGGTTTGTACCCATGAATGTGCATGGTGAGGCTAGAGATGGACGTCACGGGTTTTCCTCTATCACTCCCCAACTTCTGTTGTCAAGATGGGATCTCTCACTGAACCTGCTCTCTCTGGACTGACTGGCCAATGGGATCTGCTTGTCTCTGCCCTCCACCCAGTACTGGGATTACAGGTTCAAGGTCACACTTGTTTCTCTATGGATGCTGAAGATCCGCACTCGAATCCTTCTGCTGCAGCCCAGTCTCCACGTTAAGTAGCGATGCTTTGCTCGTGAGCTGCATTTCTACAAAGGATGCTGGACAAAACCACTAGAGCAAAACATAAGCGCAATGACGGCCGGCGTGAATCACAGACCCACAAAACATGGAAAACGGCCACCTTGGTATAGCTAGTGGCAAATTATTGTTGAGACCCACTGCAATGAAATGTCTTAAAATACCTAAGGCTTTAGACATCCACTAGCTATAAAATCTTGGGGAATAAAAGCTAAACCAGTCGAGATGTGCTTATTGGGAAAGAATGCATTATTTATTTAATATTCAAGCTTCATTTTGAAGTTTACAAATATACAAATGTTTGTTTAAAAAAAGCAACCAACCTCTGTTCTGAAAGGATTATGTATTTTCTTCAAAGTTAACCTTTTAAGAAAATCAAACGTGATGATGATAAAACTCACGAAGGACTTCAATTAAGACCGATCTCACTTGCACACAGGGGAAAGAAACAAACAAACAAACAAACAAACAAGAAGGCATCTTAGTTTGGTTTCTATTGCTGTGATAAACACCAGGATCAAAAGCATCTCATGGAGGAAAGGGTTTATTTCAGCTTACAGTGTACTTTCCATCCTGAAAGAAATTCTGGGCAGGAACTCAAGGTAGGAACCTGGAGGCAGGAACTGAAGCAGAGACCACAGGGATCTCTGCCTTCCAGCTTCTTCTCTAGACTCACACCCAATTACCTGCTGTCCAGGGGGCTGGGTCTCCTTTATCAATTATTAATCAAGTAAATGTCCCCACAAATGTGCCTATAGGCCAATCTGATGGAGGCCTTTCCACGGCTGAAGTTCCCTCTTTCCAGAGGACTCCAGTTTATCGCAAGTTGACCAAAACCTTCAGGGTACATTACAACATGATTGTCTGAGGCTTTGCCCTGGCTTTTTTGTTTCAGTGTGTGTGTGTGTGTGTGTGTGTGTGTGTGTGTGTGTGTGTGTGTGTTATTATACACTCTGTGCAACAGGAGCTAGTTGTTTAAGGGAAACATAAATATCTACAAGGTAAACTCATTTTTCTCCCTGGGCCATTTTCACAGGGCTAGTTACACAGAGATAGGAGTTTCTTTCTGTTGTTCCCTCTGACCATGTCCAGATATTGCAGAGCTTATCTAGGTACTGGGGCAATCCAGACAGACACTTCTTTTACTCTAAGTAATAGGTTGATGTTTGGAGGTTGCAAGGTAGTGGTCAGGTGTCTTATTTGTTCATCTGTCTATTGGGGTTTGTCTACAAATTAGGCAATTGAGTTCCATGCTTTCAAGCTCAGTTAATGATTTTAAAGGCTTCTGGTCATTTAATATTTTGTCTTCGTTGCGTCAAAAAGGTAGGGGGAAAAAAGCTCCCATGTCTTACGTTATCCAAAGAGACTATGAAGAAGCAAGTCTGAGTAAATGTTTCCTTCAACGTGCAGTGTACTGTGTGGGACATGTGTGTCCTCCCATCTCCTCCACAGCTCTTCCGGGTTAAAATCCTGGAGAGCCTCAGTCACCACTGTGGAGTGAGGCCAGGGAGTGGTGGGGAGATGGCGCCAGACAGGAAGAATGGAAACCTTGCAAATGCCCAGTGGAGTTTCATAAAATTATCAGCCACCCTGAAGAGGGTTCTCCCAGTAGAGTCAAGTTGTTTTAGGGATGATGAGAGCAGTCTCCCTAATTTGGTCCTCACTTCTGGAAGCCCTGTTTCTGAGCTCAGCTAATGAGGCATTCTCTTTCTGGGGCTGTACATAGGACGTTAATCACATAGAACATTAGTTGTTGTCTGAGGCTGTTCAGTGATGACCCTACATTCACTCATTGGGCACGCGCCATCTTTAGGAGCTACCAAAGAAGTGAATGGAAAATCCTTACCCCTTAAGCCTTACCATCTCCTTAGGTAGTAAAACTAACATTGTACTGAGTGGAAAGGCAAATATAAACCTAAGGTTTCCAAATAGCAGGACAAAAACATATAAAAGTGATCTTAGACTGTCGGGAGAAAATGCCACAGAAAATTGATTTAAGAGCAAAAATAAATAAATTCAAGTCTGGACACAGTTTACATGACGTGTGAGAAGCACAAGAAGAGAACTCCAGATGTCGCCAGCCCACACAGGACCAAAAAGACAGAGACCCAACCCCGACATCAGACAAGATTGCTCTGGAAAGTGGAATGAGGACAAGCAAAGGAGGGGTGGAAGGAGGAACAGACGCCTCTAAGGACACAGAAGGAGAGGGAAGGATGAGGGAACGGAAATAGGGTCGAGTATAGAGGGAGAGAGAATATGGGGAGCCGTGAAAGGGAACCTGTGTGTGAAGAGGGCGGTGCGGGGGGGGGGGGTGCTCACAAGCTGGAAATGATCCGTTGCAAAGAGATAAGGAAGGAAATGGCAAAAGTAAAGACTACCAACCACAGATGGGATGTCCAAAGATTTAAACAACATTTCCCCTCACAGAAAAAAAGAAAATAAAGAGAAACATTACAATGACATTGCTCTGGATCGCTTCCTAGCACACAGTAGATATTCAATTAGAGTCTTTCTGTAATTGAATAATTCACTATAAATGGCATGAAGGTCAAGCAGAGAGGTAGTTACTGTCCTTAGGGAACTTACTCTCAGCCTGTGTAACCCTCAGTGTGGACCCTCACTAGCCTTATAGTGCTATAAGATACACAAACTAAATTCTTTGTGTTTTATTTTGTCACCAAATAAAAGAGAAGTGCAGAGACAGAAAAAATTGGAAGGAAAGCTAAACTTTCCCCGTAACACAAGTCAGTTGATCGATGTTTAGTTACATTTGGCAATCAGTCGCTGGCTTGCTGGATTGTAAGCTGCTTCGACCACCAGTAAAACTCTCTTAAACAGGCAAGGATTGATTTCCAAAGACGAAACACACCATCAATAACTCCTAACTGCAGAGTTGTTCAAAATAATTTAATTATAATATGAAAATTGGCAAGGAGTTCTTTCCCATATAAAACAGTCCAGCACTTCAGCCCTCTGGAGATTAAAATTAAAAGGGTAGAGAATATTTTGTTTGCACATCAAGTTGAACTATGGTACAAGCATGCTTTTACGGGTACCACCGACGCACCCTGTGCTGTATGATTTCTGTTTTCAGATACACACCATAATTAAATAAACATCTTTAGCTACATAATTACTTAGCCACCTCACTTCATGGACATAATCAGAGCTGTTTGGAAAAAATCAATTATTAATTTGGTTACTTTAGGAGTCAAAATCAAATCGCATTTACTCAACCAGACTTTTCTGTGTGTGGCACAGAGGAGAGCAGGAAGGGACTGGGTGTAGGTGTGACCTGTATCCTTGGGGGATGGCATGATGTTCCTAAGCTTTTGTAACCTTGTATGCACATCATCATAGCTGGAAAGTTCTAGGGTTTCACATCTAAGCTCAGCTCTCAGACTGCTTACTTCTCGAAGTTTGTAGGACTTTACACTTAATAGTTGACAATTCTCTGCTTGGACCAGACCACATAAAAAGAACAAAAATCAGCTTCAGTAAAATTTCAAACTGCCTTTTTAAATAGTTTATTTATTTTTATCTTATGTGCATTGGTGTTTTGCCTGCATATATGTCTGTGTAAAGATGCCGGATCTGCTGGGAACTGGAGTTACAGCCAGCTGGGAGCTGCCATGTGGGTGCTAGGAATTGAACCAGGGTCATCTAGAAGAGCAGCCAGTGCTCTCAAACTGCTGATCCATCTCTCCTGCACCTTGAACCATTTTTCTTTTCTGTTTTATTAATTTATTATTTTGTTTATTCTCTTGTTTCTTTCCCTATGAAAACCAAGCATATTACGAAGCTATTGCCTACACCGCATACAAATGTGTAACTTTGTTAGGTCCTAATATCCATGTAGCCAAATGCTAAGACAATGTCTAATATAGTAATTTATTATACCAAGAATGATCACACATTTCTCAATCTGGCCTCTTACACTGGTAGTGTAAGACAACACAGGAAAGTGAACCTCTCCAAGTAATACATTCCTAATCATGCCTCCTGGAGTTGAATCATTTGGAGAACTTTGAAGATAATTTGTTTTAGCTTTGAACTTTATTTTCAAATATTGGGAAACATCAAAAGGCTAGAATCACACATAGGCTATGGAAATAATTGTGAGCTCTCTTTTCAACGAAGTGTGGATATGAACTGACTCTACCTCTTCCTCGAGTCCAATATAAATTATATAAAAACATCTGATATCGGAAAAACTCTGCTGAAGTAGTAAAATACTTAACCATCTCCCCGGGATAAGGCTTTATATACATGGAACCTTCCCGGAAACTTTGTACTTCATATATATTGCTATGACACTGAAAATGTGTGCTATAATTAAATTTTCATTTGATAGTATAAGTTACCTATTAGTCTAAATCATATCTTATGAATATAACATTATAACTATCTGTGATGTATGATTAGCCAATATCAAATGTCAATGTTTACTATCTTATTACTATGATATTTATTGAGTCTTAAAATAATTGCCACTACTTTAAATAAATTTCAGTAATTAAAAGAAGTATCTCATATCACTGGACTTTCTTGTTTGTCTTGTATTTTATATATTTCCTTTCATGCAAAAACGCTAATCATGCAGACTCCCCAATCATATTTGAAGGGTCTAGGGGAAGAGAGAAAAAGGAATGATGTTGGCTAATCACTAATCATGACAGAACCTATAGTGACCTCTTGTGGTACATGGTAACCACCGAAGCTTGGTGGCCACACAACTTCTGCCTAGACTGACTACTCACTCCAGGGAGTGTGAAAGCGCTGGTCCTCCAAATGTAAAAACACTGGTCCTCCAAGCTACCACCACAATGAAAATAGAAGACAAATGTTGACTAAATATTAAAGATTCCGCATGGAAATTCACTCAGTCATTACCAATTACAATAATCATTACTACTGTCTTCCATTTGGAAATATAATGAAATTATTTTTAGAAGATTGTCAGAAAGAAGTCTAAGTACATGGACTTTTTTTATACGGTCTGCTTCTGGAATCCAGTAAAAGACACGAGTGAAGGCCATGGTGTGCAGGGAGAAGCAGCCCTTAGCCAGCAGTGCACAGCATGAATTATGTAATGCAGAGGAGGCTCAGAAGTGAGATGATGCTCTTGGTTATTCATCAATATAATTTAGGAAGTGGTGAGTCTGATTTCAACCTCTTAGATACTTTCAGCACTAAAGTAGTGCATTGTAAGACTTAGGTAAACCAATGCTTCTAAACCAATGTGCGTTTTTATCAATATTTCCTGAACAGTGTCTTAGACGTTACAGCAAGCCATTCACTTTCTGACATGACCAGCAGAAACCAGCTGCCTTAGACTGTTCCTTCCAGGTTGGGTCATAATTAAGCTGGTTTCCTTTTTCTGATAACAGATCACTATTTTTTTGCCTGGTGATTTCTTATAATACCACCATGTTTTTTAATATCAATTAGAGCATAAAAATGATTTGGGAATTTCTTTTTTACACAGGAGAGGTGGCAGAGTAAAGGGAATGCCTGCCCAGCCCACTGTCTCTAGAAAACTGGAAAAATGAAGCTACTAAAGACCTCTTAAAAGATGAGCTGCTCATAAGACTCTCTCTCTTTCTCTCTCTCTCTCTCTCTCTCTCTCTCTCTCTCTCTCTCTCTCTCTCTCTCTCTCTTTCTCTCATTCTTTTCTGAGTCCTTTTCCTCCAAAGAGAAAAATAACGCTCTTAGTTTTTTTTTTATTGAAGTGAAAAAAACCTTAATTTTTAATGTACTTTAATGTTAGTGAATAACTTCACATCTAAAAAAACATTCATTTGAATTTATAATTTTTCAAAAATGGCAGCCTAATTTACAGTCCCCAAAGTAATCATTGCTAGGTATTGATAGAGATGTAGAGAGAGAGCGTGCTGGGGTGAGATACACTGCCTATGGGGACAGTACATTGAGGGCTTTGATACAATTTTATTTTTTGTCTAACTAATATTCCACCTAAAAATCTCTCAGGTATCTAATTCTACATGCAAGCTTACATCTCTCTACAGCCTAGTTTAGACTAACAAATATCTTACGTGAACATTGACCATGTAAAGAGGGAGGAGGTGCTGACAATGTTAAATGCAGATTTGATCCATAGCTACTCAGGAAAGATACCTTCTACAATGGTGTTGCTCAGGTGAACTTGCACACAATTCTCAAGCCTTCCCTTCTTGATAAGGCACTTTGATCCAAAAAGCCAAATATATGCTTAAAACTTCACTATGGTTGACAATCTGATGTTTCAGACCAGGCAGTAGGATTATTTCTAAGGCAAAATGATGCTAAATGTTCAAGGAGGTAGATACATGATTTTCCTTGATCTGATCATTTTGCGTTGTACCTGTTTACTGAAATACTATACCATAGCCTATAAATATGTCAATCAAAATCAAAAAACTGTTTTTAATGCTTATCCAAATGCTCCTGTTATCTTTATACTTTTGACTTTTACAAGTTCTTGGAAAAAATAATATACTCTCAGGGTTTAAGAGCTAAGAATTATCATATTCCTTTTATTTGTTCTATCAAGTCTTTAATATTAAAACTGAAGGGGCGCATTTTTTTTTTGCTTCTTCTATTTTGAGAGTTGGCTGCTATAAAATGTGTACGCATCCATCCTACTCAACAGTGCTTTATTTTATAGACATAGTCACCAGTAATGACTTGCAATGCTAGATTGAAACACTCAACTAAACAAGGAGAGGGGAAAAAAAAGAAACGGAGGGTGCAACAGCAGGAGAGAAGCTACGTGACCACTCAGCACATGAAAGGTAGCACTTCCCCCTAGAAACTGCAGCTGAGGTCTTCAGAGTTTGATTATAAAATCCTCAGCTTCAAAAACTGTGAGAAAATATGCCATCCCTCTTGTTCATTTGTTCTGTATTACCAGAAAGTTGTCCAATAGATAGACTCATAACTTCCTGAGCTCTCTGTTCACAGGCAACCCATGGACAAAAACAAATGTTAAATTTCCATTCTTCAGTGTGTGTGTGTGTGTGTGTCTGTCTGTCTGTCTCTCTCCCTCTGTCTCTCGCTGTGCATTCTCTCTGTCTCTATCTCTATCTCCTCCTGCCCTCTCCCTCTTCCTCTTCCTTTCCTGTGTGTGTGTACCTGTGTGTCTGAGTGTCTGTGTGTGTCTGTCTCCATCCTGTGTGTGCACCTGTGTGTCTGAGAGTCTATGTGTGTCTTAGTGTCTGTGTGTGTGTCTGTCTCCATCCTGTATGTGTACTTGTGTGTCTGAGTGTTTGTGTGTCTCTGTCTACATCCTGTGTGTGTACTTGTGTGTCTGAGTGTCTGTGTGTGTGTCTCTATCCTGTGTGTGGACTTGTGTGTCTGAGTGTCTCTGTGTGTGTCTGTCTCTATTCTGTGTATCTGTTTGGTTTTCTCTCCATCTCTCTGTCAGTCTTTGTGCAGAATTCACCTTTTGCCTCCCCTGCATCTGTCTTAATGCCTGGATGGATGCCTGTCCAGCTTTGTCTGTAGGATCTCGTATCAACTCTACCTCTTTCTACACACATAGTCATCTGACTTTTGGTGCAAGATCTGCTTTTCAAAGGAGTATGATATTCTCTGAGAAAGAAAAGCTAGTTGATATAAAATGCCAGCCTGTGTTTCTTCAATTCTTCAGTCAACTGGGAGTGCTGCCTCCTGGACTTCTGGTCCCCACTAAAGCCCTGCCAACAGTTCATTCCCAGTGTTATTAAGTTGGTAAATGATTAAATCTTCAGTGTGACAAACCTGATCCATCTATGAGAATCCTAGAGGGAATTTTATCTGTTACTCGTAATTAAACAATCTCTTGGGATGAATTTTCCAATGTCTCTGCCAAATCAGGTAGAAATGACAACTGAAGAGCCCTCCCACACAAATAAGTGGAACAATTACATCCTGCGGTTCTCAGTTCAGATACTCCTGAGGATTTTTGGTGCTTACTACATATAGACATGCATAATTCTGAAATACCTAACACACCCCAACAAAATCCCAAGGTTTTGTGCCTTCCTACTACTCAAAGTTAGCCATAGACAATGAAAGGTGGAACCCTTACATGTCAAAACAGGTCTGTCTCACTCATACTTGGTGTTAGCCAGTGAAAGAAGCACTCAGCTAGAAAACCATTCTAATCCCAATGTGTAATAAGAGATAAACTATTCATATGTTAGTTGATAGAAAATAGAGGCAATAGGAGTATACAGTCCTGAGGCACACAACGTAAATCTCCGTTTCAAGCCGCATCTAATGGGAACATGTTCCAAAGCCTTCCCTCAGTCCCAACCTGAGAATGTTGTGCCACCAACAATGCTACAGTGATAAACTTCAATCCAGGGCTTCTCATTGTCGTTCTTTTCACCTAGGAGTGTGGCAGAGCCTCCATGGGATTGATTTTGTAAGGCCTTCCCTGAAAACTCCTCTCAAAAGGCAAACTGTAAGAGGTAGAAGCAACTCAAGATGAGAAATCCAAAAGAAAATCACCACATCTTTGGAAATGACTAATTCCAATCATCCTTAAAGTCTCCCTAGCAAATGGATTGCTTTAACAGCAATGATCCCTGTATTCTAGATCTGTGTGAGATAGTCCTAAAAGAAGACAATGGGCATTCCGTGTCATTGTGAACTTACATTTTAATTTATATTGTCATCAAAACTGAAAGTACACATGAACCTCACACTGGGATAGCTAAAAATATTGCAGGGATTAAGTGGCTGTGCAGCACTATAAGCTATTTTTTTATCCAAATGTGCCCCCCCTCCGCTGCCCTAGACTTGTACAGAATCACACTTTGACCTAAAGTGAAAGAAAGAGGAGTCACAAGGCTCCAAACCAAACTCCAAGATGGACATTCAAAGAAAACGCCTTAGGTTATTCCCAATCTCAAGGACACATTTGCAAGCCTGGTTTTCAAAGAGACACCAATCTAAACAGTGGTGTCTGAGCTACCACCTCAGAGCTGGCCATCTCTGTGCCGGGCTATTGGTTATCATATTTTTGTGTTCCCCTCCCAACTACAGCTAAGCATCTTAACCACATTTTCACACGAAAGATCCACTCTGTGTCTGCTATGTCACCCCCCAAACACACAACATTTCCATGAGTGATTGACAGGACAAGGAATCACAGAGCCGTCCAGAACATCCCCGCTGCTTTCCTACTCAACTCCAAGTGCACAATGATGGGATTCTGAAGAGAAACCCTTAAGGGATAGTCCACACCGTTTGCTTGTGGAGTTTAAAATTATACAAAAGAGTTTTTAAAAACAACTAGAAAATGTACAATCCCAGAAGATAAAAAAAATGTATCATCTTAAAAGTAAAATACATAGTGATTCCAATACAGAAGAAAGGAGACCAAGCATAAATTGGTGGTATTTTAAAGACACTCGGGAGGCAGGACAGCCTTGCTGTGCAGGAGCAAGGTAGAATGGCGTGGTTCAAATCTTTCTCCCAAGTGTGTTAAAAGCGCAGAGACTGTGGCTTTGCTTTTACCATTCTGCCTGAGTGAAATAGGTGAAATGTCGCCTAGGAACCAATACACAATGAGGCAAATAAAAACGTGAAACTTTAAACACAAATTTGATCCTTGTAACTGCCTTCCGCTGTTCCAAGCACTGACTTTTTTAGGTTCAACTCCGACTGCTCGCCCTAACGCGGGGTACTTTCATATGTGCACAGTGGGTCCAAAAGCTACCCCAGTGATTTAAATCTGAGGAAGTACTTTCCCAGACATTCCCAACTTGAAAGGAAAGCTTCCTCCAAAACCTGGCTCTATTTGGTCAGCGCTTGAAGCTTGTTTGGGAAGCGATGGGACAAGGAAAGATTCATTGTCTAAGTGCAATTCAAACCTATTTTGATGAACCTCCGCTAGCTCTATCTACCCCCCTTCTCTTTCTCCCCACTCTCAGGTCTGGACAAGTGGGAGGGGGTACATCTCATAGGAAGCAAATGCAACTTACTTTCCTCCACCACCTCCTTCCTGACTCCCACCCACCCTAAGCCACCAGGTACATCTGCCTACACCCCCTCCCCCCTTAGGAGAAGGATGGGATGGGTGGGATGGGGGCTCCAGTGATCGGGATGAAGGTAGGGAATGTTCTGAACTGTAACTCTCCTTACCACTGGAGCGCCTGACGATGTTCTCCAAAAATGTGTTCTGCGGCGCCACCAGCCCTCTCTTGCCCCCCGGCATCCTGGGTCTGGAGGGCAGCGGCCAGGATCCGCGGCGGGGGAGGGGGGGAAGCAGGAAGAAAAGGTGGAAGAAGAAGAGGAAAAGGTAGTGGAGATGGTGATGAAAGAAAAGGGGGCACGGCGGCGGCGGCGGGGTCCCCTGACTGTGTCTCCAGCCCGACCCGGATGAGCAGCTCTGGGGAGGAGGACCAAGCAGTTCATGGTAGTAGCGCTCCCCCGGCCGCCGCTGCCCAGACTGTGGCGGTGCCGCACACGGGGTTGGGAAACTGCAGGCTCCGCCGGGCACAGTGCGCCTGCGCCGCCCCCGCTGTCGCTGTCCCGCCGGTGCTGATGCTGAGGCTGCTGCTGAAGATGCTGCCGCGGAGGCAGGAGCCCGTACGCGGGCTCAGCATTTCTCCCTCTACCCAGACTCCGAGATCTGGGAGAGAGCGAGGAGCGACTCGACTTTTCTCTCCCCACCCCTAGCCCAAGCCAAGACCCTCTTCCTTAGCTCTGCTCCCTCAGTCTTTTAGCCCATCCTTCTCACGCAGCTGTTTCACAGCTGCCCAGGGCAGCCCAAGTTCTGCCCGGGTTTGCGAGCGCCCAGTGGCTGCTCCTTTCTCCACAAAGATCCAGACAAGTGCTCGCTGCTGTTGTTTGCAGAAAGAGGCACAGGAGTGGGCAATGGCAATCAGGGGGAAGGGATCACATCTCAGCCTATCCCGCCGCTGTTGCAAGCCCCGGCAACTCCAGCAGACACGGGTCCTGAGGCCGAGGTGCAGGAGCACTCCTGCTCCAGCCCAGGCTGTGCGCCAAGTAAGAAGCAACTGGGTGGCGCTCAGGGACGCAGAGCAGCCACCTGACGCTGCTACCGCCCCCCTCTGGGCTCTGGCGCCTGAAGCCGCAACACAGGAGCTCTCGACACCCTGAGAAAGCCCACTATCTGGAGCAGGAGCCAGATGGAGTACGAACACAGAGCTGGCATTCCGAATGGCCCTGAGCCCCCAGGCTGGATTTGGCGCGCGGGGGCGCCTACAGGGCGTCTGGGGAGCTTCCTTGGGGCTGAATACAAGAGAGGAACAGAGAGCTGGATCCCCCGACCCAAACTTGCAGAATAGAGTTTGCTTGGGGCTAGGAGTCCTAGGAAAGAGTGAATAATTCAGACAAGAACGATAGCAATCGGCAGCGTTTGCGTGGAAAAGTGATGCAAACCCCGACAAGGAAGATGCGCAAGGCTGGGGAGAGGACCCGGACTGGAGTGGGACTGTTAGAAGCAGTTCAAAAGCAAGAGACAGTCACACTGAAGGGAAAACTACACAAGTAAGAACGGGGCGGGAAGAGACGTAAAGAAAGGGGAGCATGAGCTGCAGAAACACATTCTCTTGTTGAAGGCATTGTTTTGCCTCCAGACTGCAGCGTCAACCCGCACTAAGAACTTCCCGATATGCAAATTTCGGGAGGCTTGTCCCTAAATGAGTGTGCTAAGAACGCTGAGGATGGAGTTTTACCGACTTTTGGTAACAAGCTCTCTGGAAGAATATGATAACCAACCGACAAATTAAGACGGGGAGAACCAAAGCTTCCCTTCAGGAGGCTCCACCTGGGCCTGTGGAGACAAGAACCCACTGGGAAGAGAAAGGGCTCCCTAGCAAGGCACAAAGGGTAAAGGTTAGTTGAATGAGTATATCTTGTTTTGCTGGAGTCAGGCTGTGCCAAAGGCAAGGTAATTTTTTGCAGAAATGATCACCCGTCAAGATTCCTAAAACAGAGGCCAGGCTGAGAGTAGGGTAGCATCTACTTATTACTCCCTAGGGGCCTGTGACTGAAATACCCCATCCCCGTTTACCTCACACTGGTCTATAAAGGGCTGTGTGTGTGTGTGTGTGTGTGTGTGTGTGTGTGTCCGTCTGTCTGCCTCTCTCTCTCTCCCTCCCTCTGTCCTTCCCTCCATCTCCCTCTTCCTATCTTCCTCCCTCCCTCTCTTCCCTTGCCCACTACTTTGTGTGTCCATCTGCAGCAGAGAGTTACACCTAAAACCAGGGTCCAGATTTAACCTGAGGGTAATTTTCCTCTCCTGTGAAACTTCCACTGTCCACTTGGGCCAGCTGAGCAAACCTAAAAGGTGGGCAAGAAGCAAAAAAGTTAGTTCTGCAGCCATTCCTTCTGGAAATAATAGGATGACACTTTTACCCCAGCCTTCCATCGGGAGCAGCGCTGTGCAGAGGAGGTAAGCCGTCCCCCTGCAGATGGAATGGGGTTTCCTTAGTTAAATAGCAAGGGACGCCGGCACAGATTGGATCTATGTGCTTAACTTGCCACAGGCTAGAGTCAGTAAGGCATCCTAGGAAAAAGAGGGCCCGCCCTGCAGCCGACAAGAGATGCCAGGAGGACTTGACACCCTGACCCAGCACTACCACTTCAACCTCAAACACACACTTCACTCCCGCAGCCCCGTGTCTTAAGTGACCTGTGCTCGAAAGATCCCAGATGACTCAGCCATTGGCTGCGGTGGTGAATACACAGGCCTAAAGTTTGAAAATATGGATTTATCTATTGCCTACGTTTCCATCCTTGACTCCTAGCATGTATGGTAATTCTATCATCAACATTGACAGGGAATATTTCCAGCCTCTATGTTCTCTTGCCCATCTTCAGCTGCCCACATCTCGCCTCTGGGTATTGATTTAAAGTCTTAGCTTCCCAGAGTTTCCCATCTAATATAAATATCTCTGTTCCTAATCATTTCTCTGTGGGTGTATTAGCTCGCACTTCCCAAAGAGGAAACTCTTGGACTCCATTAAGCAGTCACACAATCATTGTAGAATGTCCCCATTTATTTCCATCTGCAGATTTAATTAAAATGGCATGCCTCTTTTCTCCTTTATCCTTAATTTCTACATAGCATTGTAACCTTTTGGTCATCTTAATGACTGTTTGGAGGAAAAACAGCTGGGCATTACAAAATGTCAAAGCATTCAGTTACAAGCTTTTCTTAAGCTTCCAGTTTAAATTCTCATTCAGGCAAAAACCGATACCTAGAAAGATGAGTCTTGGTCACAGTACTTTAGAGCACTTGGTATAGAAACTATAATAAGGCCTCCTGACCCATAGCCAGGGATTCTTGTAAGTAATAACCAGATCTTGGATTCCTGTGGCGATGGTCAACAGCATCCAGCCATCTTTATTGCATCACTCACAGCTAGAGGGAAGAGGAGCCCCTAGCAACAGCTCCAACAGCTCCCAATCAAATCGCAGTGGAAGGAAGCAGAGCAGCAGCAGCAGCAGCAGCAGCATATGGACTGCTTGGCCCCAAGGAGTGTGCTGGCAGATTGCAGCAAGGTGCCAATGCAGCGTTTTCAAAGGGTTTTACAGACAGAGTCCATACGTTGTGACCAAAGCAAGGGATTGAACAGGCGAGAGAGTGGGGAATTTTAAAGCTTCAATGTCACAAAGGGCTTCTTTTAATTTGTTCATTTGGTGACCAAAATTCCATTTCAAAGCAGAACCCCTTGTGCTTCTTCTCCTGTGTCTTGAGGCATGGCAATTAGAAAGGTGTTGCCTGTGAGGACCAAGAGTTGTGATCTCTAGCAGGGTCTGCTGCCTCCAGGATCAGCAGAATGACCACAGTAAAAGCCAGGTGTTTTCCAATTTAACAGAAAGAAATGTAAAAGGAAAGCCTTAGAAATTAATTTATCGAGTAGTGGTGATTTCTAATCCTTTGTGGTTTCCCTCAAGAATTCTTTTATGAAAGATTCTTCCTTTGAGGGTTTGTTTTTTAAAGGTGGCACATGCGACAGGATCTGTAATTATGTTTCAATTTTCTAGAAATGGCAACATTTGAGCCTTTGTGTACAACTGGCCCAAATACCACTCCCTACAGAAATGATTCTTCTCTTCCTTTTGGCTGTCTACTGAGCTTCCCCAATACCTGTAATCTACAGGTGCTGAGTGACAGGCGTGGATGGAAGGAGAGGAAAGAAAAGAGGGAGGAGTCATAAGCTCTTCTCCATGTTGTCCTCCTTAGCAGCAGCCTCTGTCCTTTCGGTTTCCTCCCACCCACTCACCTCACGTTCTTTCTAGACCACTAACAGGGAAAGACACAAGCATTGCTTTATTCTCTTGCACGCACCAGGCCCCACTCTTACACTGAGACCTCAAACCCCTCCCTCTCCACCAACCCAAATACCGAAGCACGGAATCTTTTAGCTAGATAAGTAATGTTGTGCAATGGACCCCACATCCAGACTGCTTGGGGGTCAGACTTCCTTTGCTGCTTATATGACTTAGAACGATTTCTCCTTCTGAAAAAAAAAAGAGCCTAAAAAGACCTATTTAGTAGATTTGATAAAGATAAATGTGTTCTTATTTGATAGTTTTTTAAACATATAGAATGGGTATGACTCATTTTCCTCATTATTGGGATAAAATACCCTGACAAGGCAACTTAGAGGAGGTATTTGTTTTGCCTCACCGTCTGGGGATACAGTCCATCAAAGAGGGATGCCAGGGCATCTGGAGCTTGAGGTAGCTGGTCACATCACATTCACACGACAATCAAGAGGCAGGGGTTTGTCCTTACATTGCTGTCTCCTTTTTATTGAGTCTAGGACCACAGCGCATGGGATGGTGCTGCCCACATTTCGGGGAGTCGTCCTGACTCAGTTAACCTGGTGTAGATAAACGGGTAAGAAGCACTGTGTATGTGTGAGGAAGTGAATGCACAGGCCTCCTATTCTTGTTTGCATTAGGAGGTATAGGTGGTGGTCATCTCCGAGGTTTGTAGACAATGTAGTACCTTCTCTTCCTCCTTGACATTGGCATGTTCACGCAAATAAAGCTGACCACTGAAATATAATGGAGGTGACAAATAGTACTTCCAGGTAAGAGCAAATAAGAGCCAGGACTCCATTTCCCATGCTCCTCTTCTGGTGCCTCTGTGACTGAGGAATCTAATAAATACAACAACACCTGCCCGGTAGCAGAGCCTATATCTGCAGCATTATATAAGCAGGAAATAAGTAATCCACTAGGATCCTACAGTTTGTGACTGTCTTCTGCAGGCATACATTCTGAATTTGCTTTGGAAATAAAAAACAATAGGGGAACAACAATTTTCAACCTTGTCTAACTTAAGGATCCCCTGAGGAGTTCATAAAAATATCCCAAAGTTCAGGCCATAGCACAGATCAATTAAGTCATAATTTCTGAAAATGAGACATGTCATAAATTCCTTTATAACGTTCTCTAGGTGATTGCAATGGGCATCAGATTGGAGGACCTAGATTTATAGCAATGCTTCCATCTATGAGGGCCCCTGGAATTTAAACAGTATGTCAAGATCTTCTTTGGCTCCCAAGAATTCGGTCTTTGGTTACACTTGACTTTGAGTCTTCTCGTCCACGTAGCTGCTGAGCGCTCAGACTCCGGCACCCCAAGCTCAAGGCCTCCACACTCAAGCCTTTCAGTCAGCGCACACCCCGAGCTGGCACTGCCTTCAGCTCTCTACAGCCCTCCTCCTCGCTCTTCACACCAGGTCCTCCCCGCTCTTCACACTAACCTTGTCACTCTCTCGCCTCCCTGTCTCGGAATATGACTCACAGAGAACGTGTCACACTGCCAATTCTTTGACTCTTGTCTTTGTTCTCTCCTCCCCTCCCTTCTTCTATGTGACCAGGAAACAGCTTTTGTCCCCATCCCTCTAACACACTTCTGAAGGATGTTCTCTTGGACTCTGGGAAAACACCACTTTACTGACTATCCCCTCAGCCCGCTCCAGCGTTTACTCTGTGTATGTGGTGTGTGTGTGGTGTGTGTGTGGTGTGTGTGTGGTGTGTGTGTGGTGTGTTTTCTTAGCTCACTAAGCTTTCTCTTTCTCCCATACCTTGCTGGCCAATCTTAGGAGAGTAGACGGGGAAAGGTGTTTCATTTTCTACCTCCTGGTTATTACTTAACCCACCCATACGCTGACCTCTACTGCACCAGTCCCTGAAATGTCTCCACTCCAAGGTTGTTTTTTTTATTTATTAAACCCTGTGAGGAAATTTCCATTCTTATTTTACTTTACTTGCCTGTGGCTTTTGACCCTGCTACCACTCCTTCCTTCTGGAAGTATTCTCCTAATTTAATCTGACTGGGTTTGAAACTATTGGCCATGTAGCTAAACATATACAAGAATTATGGGTTAATTTAAGTTATAAGAGATAGCTGATAATAAGCCTGAACTAATAGAACAAACAGTTTATAATTAATATAAGCCTCTGTGTGTTCCTTTGGAACTGGATGGCAGTGGGACTGGGTAGGACAGAAACTTCTGTCTACATGGCTCTAGTATTTTGTTGAACCTCCCTGCATCAGAATCTCCTTGCCTGTAAGTGTGGAATATTAACAATGTCTATCTCATATGGTTAACATAATATTTACATAAGATAATTGATTGTCTGGAGAACGGTATAGAATAAATAACCAGTATCAGATAGATAATATCACCAAGCTGGGTACTTCCAGCATCTTACAGAAATTACTAGAGTAAGCCTAGGCAGTTTGGATGCTCACCTTACTAGACCTGGATAGAGGTGGGCGGTCCTTGGGCTTCCCACAGGTCAGGGAACCCTGATTGCTCTTCGAGCTGATGAGGGAAGGGGGACTTGATCAGGGGAGGGGGAGGGAAATGGGAGGCGGTGGCGGGGAGGAGGCAGAAATCCTTAATAAATAAATAAATTTAAAAAAATAACCTAGATATAAAGAGAAAAAAAAGAAATTACTAGAGTAGCAGGATTGACAGAGCAAATAAAAGTAACTTAGTGAGTAGCAAAGACTGGGGGCAAAAGGGCTTCTCCATGGATGAACTTTTACCTTCTCATTCCCACTACAGGCGTCTTTATACCATAGGATAAACAACTGTAGCCTGTGTTGGAAATGTTTAACTTTTAGTTGTTCTCAAGGGCACGATGTTTCTAATATTCTTAGCTGTTTTCTTTTCTCTTCCTGCTTGTTAGCATCAAGGGGGCTGTCCTGCCCAGGACAAAGAGTCTAGGAGAATACTTACAATAAGCAACCTTGAGTCTAAGACAAGGAGGTTCAACATGGCCCCAGAGTCCTCTTTCAACCAGAACGAAAGCACATGACAACTAACCAATATTGCTTATATCAGAATAGCACAGGAGGACAATCTTACACCCAGGCTTCCAAAACAGAAAAAGAAAAATCTGTTTGATACTGCCTAGATGTTTCTCACAAATTTTCCACAAATTCATTTGCCAGGAAAAACAGATCTGAACAGTCAGTTGGTGATCTGTGCTCCCTCCTCACCCCCTTGCTGTGACTCTTGGCGCGATTTGCTGGATACATGTCAGTAAGCTGCAAAACAACAATTGTTCTTCCTTGCCCTCATATGAGAGACTCAAACATGCAGAAATTCATAAGTTTCTAAACCCTCAAGCACATACCCACTGCCTACAGTGTAGAGCTCCCATCACACCTAGGCGCTAGCTGGCTTTCTCCATACGGCAATTCCATGGGGACCTCCGATTCAACACACCCAAAATAGATGCATCATCCCACCCCTTGTCCAAATGCTCTTGCTACTATTCCCATCTCAGGAATGGGGGGATGCCACCTCCACCAACCCTGTAACCTGAATCAATGACTTCAGTGCTTCCCCTGCCCTCCCAAAGCTCTCTCACCTTCTCCGTTGGCACTGCTCAAACAGGACCCCTCATTCCCCATTTGGACTCTTGTAACAGCCTTCTACATGGTCCTGCATCACACCGTCTTCCACCTCAGCTCCAAGATCCCATTTTACTCATTCATAACCCTGCGCCACAGCTATCACCATAATTCTGTCTCCTTCATGTAATCATAGAACACAGATCTGCATATGTCACCACACTGCTTAGACACACCTAAGATTCTCTTTTACTTTGGGTGGCAATCAAAGCCTTCTACGAGTCATTTCTCATCCTGACTCCTGATTATGTATCTGTCCATTCTCAGCTCTTAAGCTCCCATTCAGAATCCACATCCTAATCTTCCTTCTATACTCCATTTTCTTCCTTATGTTCAGCATGCTCTTGTTCCCCACCACCTCCCTATATTACCTGTCGTCTTCCTTCAGATGTCCTTTAAGTAGTCTCTTTGTACTACCCAAGACTTGGCCGAAACCCCTTTCTGTGTCTTACCTTGTAGCTACCCTGTGCTTTCTCTATTGCCACCTTTGCTTCCCTGTTGATGAGGAGAGACAGTTAAAACCATCCTGTTCTCCTGAGAAATGCCACTGCCTCCATTGGAAAGAAGTCTCTGTAGGCAGGGGGTAACCAAGTCCCGGTTCACTAGAGAATAAGAAAGTGTGGGCTGGATTTCAGCCACCATTTGTATTTTCGTGGGTATTCTCAGGAAGAAGTAAGTAGATTTGCAGATCTGAAAAGAACTAGATAAAAGGGCAAACCATGATGATGGGAAGGTTTGTGGTGGGACAATTTGAACTTAACAAAAAGAAATGGGAAAGAGAAAGAAAGGGGTCCTCACCAGGCTCACTTCGAAGGTCTGGGCTCTATTCTGTAGGCAATGAAAAGGCATGCTTTGGCTAAAGAAGTGGCATGGCCACTCCTCAGCCTTCCTTTGGGAACTAACAACAAAATCGCAGTGTTGGGGCACACAAAATGTTCAATTAGATGTGTCAATTGGACAACTGACTTGACGGACAGTCTGGTTATAATGTTTGGAGCTGTTCTTTGAATTCTTTAATGTGTCTCACTTTTGTGGCCTGTGTTAAATAATAAAGAGTTTCATATTTGGGAGAGCTATATGATGCAGTGATAATTGCAGACAGTAGAGATTGTTTACATGCAACGCTATGAGCCAAGGCTTGTGGAGGCCATGGTCTGGAACAGTACACTTTCTTCTTTGGTTCAAGGCTTTTGAAATGCATCTTAATTACGCATAGGTTGAGCTGTTTGAATACGATTTTTTAAGCCAGTCGGCTGTAATATGATTTGTGATTCTTACTTAGCACAGCTGCCAGTCGAAATAAGCATCCATAATTTTTAGCTGCTGAATATTTCGACTTAACCAAAGTCTAGCACATTCACCAAATGGAAATATTTATTAAAGAGAGAGACAGCATTTTTACAAAAATTAAAATAATTTTTAAAAAAAGTGGCATGGCATCCTTAAAGGAATCTGTGCATAAATGAGATGGAGCATGCTCTGGGGAGAGAGAAGTCCAGAGTTTGAACAACTCGATAGCATAGCCTCGTAGTGGAACAGCTGATGTTGTAAAACATGAACTGTACCCACTTCCGTATTTACTGTTCCTGTAATCATCACCTAATGTGTACCCTCCCCCCTGCCACAACTCATCTCTTCTCAGCTGTGGAGTTTGAAACCTGGAGCATCGAGGGAACAGGAACACAATAAGAAAAGGGTTGTGTAGGGCTAGAGAGATGGTTCAGCCATTAAAGGTTAGACTCACAACCAAAAAACACAGTTAGGAAAGTATTGTTTAAAAGGCTATGTGTTAGGACCTGAGAAAGGACTCAGCAGTTAAGAGCACTGGCTGGTCTCCCAGAGGACTGGGGTTCAATTCCCAACATCCACATGGCAGCTCATAACTGTCTGTAACTTTAGTTGTAGGGGATCTAACACACTCCCACAGACAAATGCGTGCATAAAATTAAAAGAAAGAAAAGCTTAAGGCCATGTGTCTTCTTACCATACATTAGAGATTATTCTGAGTACTTTACGTACATGCATTTTCTCATTTCATCACAAAAAGGTAAAATTAAGTTTAACTCAGCAAATGTTTATTGTTCACTGGACTCCACAGCATGCATTTAAATTATCTCCACTGAACCAAAAGTGAAACTGAGGCACAGAGTAATTAAGCAACTGACAGAAGGTCACAGAGCTGGCCTGTGACATAGCCGGGTCTATATGCCTACATAGTTCATTTTCAGAGCACAAATTCTTAGGCAATTTAAGTAATTACTGCCCTATTTTGTCAATAAAATAACAAGGAAATATGTGGTAAGAACTGGCTACTTCACACATCTGTTCTACGTAGAACTGAATCCTCTGGCTAAAGAGAAGGGAACAGATGAGAGCAGGACAGGTAAGGAGACTGGAGGCAGGTGAAGCACACCTGTCGTTCAGTGTCTGGGAGTCTGGGGCGGGAAGATGACGAGTTTGAGGTCAGCCTGGGCTATACACAAACAAACAAAAAGAAAAACTCCCAGTCTCCATGCGAATCTGTAAGAATTGGACCTCCAAAAAAAATTAGTAAAAGCCCACATACAGCTTTTGTGGTGAGCTAAACTTTCAAGTCATGCAGCAATTCTAAATAATTTTTTAAAGAAAATACTCTTTGGTATTCTGAATGTTTTAACCAGCAACACTGAACTTGCCCCTGCCAGTGCTAATTTCTAGCATACATCACCCTTGCTTTATTGTTAAAATTGAGGTAAATGAAAATATCAACCAGAATTCATGTCAAAACTGTTATCGCCAGTGGTAAGCTACAGACCGTGGAGTTCAAAAATGTCAATGAAAGTACCCTGTGAGAGTCACAGGTCTAGATAAAAGGTGAAGAAGCATGGACTATTTTATACGTTACTTGAAAATTATGTGCTAGGCATAGGTTAGTCATAATTTGTGTTAAGTTTAAATATATACATGGGTAAATATAGATAAATGCATCCCCTTGAGAAGCAATCATCGGGTACTTATCTACACATCACTGTCCAGATTCACCACTTCTGAATTTAGCTATTCCAACAAAAAATAAAGTTCTCTTGTATTGTGTAAGCTGACTTAACTGTAAGAAGTACCAGAGATAATTTAATTTAGAAAAAAAGAAAGAAAAGGTTTCTTTTGGCTAATAATTATGAGTGTTTGAATCCAGGATGAAGCAGACCCATTGGCTTTAGACCTGTGGCTGAGAGCTAGTAATGGAGCAGAGATGTTCATCAGCTGGAGGAAAGAGAAAGAAGAGGTGGGAGAGCTAAGATCCCTCTGTCTTCATCACTAAGGACTGAAAGACCTCTCCATAGATCACACCCCTTAAAGTTGCCACCACCTCCCAAGAGTACAAAGCCAGAAGCTGTTCTTTAATATGGAGACTTCAGAAGACATTCCAGATCCAAACCATAACAAATCTCAACAACTTAATGTCTGTCCAGAGAAAGACCTCGGCTTTGATCAGAGCTCTGGTCAATGCCTACATTGAGAATGGTTGCCCTGAGACAAAGACTGCACAGAAAACCCCAAGTGATCAAATCAAGTGATCATGTGGTACCCATCCCCAGCTGGTACATCTAGACCACAACTCCTGCACCTAAGACTCAGGGAAAATCTTGGAAGAGGGAACAGGAATAATGTAAGAGTCAGAAAAACAGGAAGTCTGCTGTGAGATTGTTTGTATTCAAACTGCCATGGAAGCCACATCCATGAAGTCTTAACCACATGGCTACCAAAAGAATACCTGAACAATGGTGATTCAAATAAACATGCTAATACAAAAAGGGGGGAATCTCATGGATCCCCAACCCTAGAGAAAATATAATGTCAACTAAGGAATGCTGAGAGGGGGAGAAATAATCTTCCCCAAAGAGATCCCCCAAATGGTTATTCAACATCAAGGGGTCATCTCTGAAATTATATATATACAAGTAGCATTGTAGGGACTGCAAATTATATTTATACATTTAGGAGTGTGTGTGTGTGTGTGTGTGTGTGTGTGTCTGTCTGTCTGTCTGTCTGTCTGTCTGTCTGTCTGTGTTTGTGTGTTTAACAACAAAGAAAAAACAGCCATTGAAGTTGACAGAGAACAAGGAAGTGAGGTGCAAGGGAGGGGTTGAGAGAAGAGGGGAAACAGGAAATGATTTGATTATATTTTAATTTCAAATTTTAAAAAATATATTAATACAAAGAAAGAATGGCTTCCCTGGAGACCCAGTGCTATAACTGGCCTGGTTTGGACATGCATCACACACTCTATCTTGACCGCAAGATATATTTAATAGTCTCCCTGAAATATACACAGGCAAATTCCCTAAAAGGAAGCATTGCTCACAAGAGCCATTCATCGCTAGGGACTTAGAGAGTAGCAAGTGTAGCACAAAATAATAAACCCAGAGTCAGATTTGGGCGTTCAACCTGAAGGTCAGAAAAGCAAAACATCCAGTCATGTTTCTATAGCCTCAATTGCAGCAGACTAATTGGAGCAGGCATGTTCAAAATCCAGACTCCAAGAACAAATCTGACAGCATCAATACCATCCAGGAGGAATGAAGAAGCATAGAGTCTTCATGGTCATGCTTCACAGAATGCACGCAGAGTGTCCAGGGGACTGCAGAGCTGAGCTCCAGACAGTAGTTTTCAACTTCCAGAAAAGTTCCATAGTTGGGTAATCCTAGTCATAACCTTGAAGCAAAGTAAACTGTGCATTTAAAAAGTCATTCCAAAGAAGATGTTTTATCACAAAAGACCATTATGTTGCCTTCCATTTGCAGTAAAAAGCCCTGTTATAGCTTTAAAATTGGTCCAAACGCTCTCCTACTGCAAGAACATTCTTTGCATGTGAATGCAATGAATACTGTCTATACCACACACCATAGTGGAGAGAAAGAAAGAAAGCTTCTTATGTGACTGTAGGGTTCTTCAAGGCAAAAAGAAAAAAAAACTTTTCTTGCAAAAGTAAAGATGCAAGAAAGAGGCAGTTCAGGGCTGGCAGATGACTCCGAGTGTAAAAGCAACTGCCTTGCAGGCTTAACTTAAGTTTGATCCCCAGGTTCTATGGTAGAAGGAGAGAAACAACTCCCAAATGTTGTCCTCTGACCTCCATATACATATCATGGCATGCACACACACACACACACACACACATACACACACACACACACACACACACACACACATGAATTTTTAAGAAAAAGAAGTAGATCAAGGAGTCTTGGGTATATAAACAAGAGTCAGATAAAAGAAGATTTTGCTTAAAGTATGTGAATTAGCCTAAATGAAAACAGACACTCAGAAAGTTGGAGAAGTCAATTTTGTCACACCAGGGAAGAAAGAACAGACTAAAATACTCTACATGACTCCTTGGCCTATGCCAGAATCTGCTAGTTGGATGGGAGAAAGTGTGGGGTGATTTAGGAGCTGTAAGGCAATGAGAAGTGAGGCTAGATCAGAGGAGGAGAGAGTGATGCTGAGATTTAAGTACCATATAGTATTCCAGACCTGTTGGCTAAGCCGGAAATCAGAACTGCTATTCAAAGTCA